>NC_054055.1:87873912-88182070 GCF_017639655.2 Falco naumanni | reverse complement strand
CAGCTTGTTGGAGAGTTCAAAACTGTGGAACAGCAGACCTGCACTAGCTGTACAGATTCAATAAACCCTTTCTGCCTTCAGAAGGTGACTTTGGGGAGTACTTGGTCTTACTTCCCTGAGCACTGAGAGACTGGGATCTGCATCTATGAACTGGTTAGGCTAATTAGGCTCTTTCTTGTACATGGTCTGGAGAATGTTATTTCAGGGAGAAAGTCGTAACAGCTTGTACGCTAAATTTTCGATCAGAAGGAAATGTCAAATACAGAGTTACGTCTTAATGCTTTCTGGTCTGTGAGGGTCTTTGGTATAGAACTTATGAGTGTAGAAATACTCTGTGCAGTTGGGTAAGTGTTTCTATTTAGGCACCGAAGTTACTGCTTTTAAAAATGGAACAGAGATAATCTGTCTCTTCTAAATCACAATGGGGATTTAGTACTGTTTTTCTTTAGTCCTCTGTCCCACTGCTGTCACCTGAAAGCTTCCTGGTGCCTTATGGGGGCTTTGCCCTCTGCAGCACAGGAGGTTGAAGCCCATACCTGCCCCCTCTCTGCTCTGAAGTGGGAGTGCTCATTCATCCACAAAGAGTGATTTTTTTTCTTTTTAAAGACAAGAATGCAAAGGATCTTGTGTCAAAGAGAAGAGGTGCAAAGAAACATATGACACCCTAGGCTGAATTTTAGAGTTATCACATTAGAAGTGAGTTTTGGAGACTGCAAATGGATTTTGTCCAACAGGTTTAATACACAAAATCCAGGTTTTATAAAATAAGGGTGTACACTGAATGCTTTTGCTAAGTATGTGTGGAACTTTTGAGCAAATAGTTCCTTTTAAGTAAAAATAAATAGTTTTAAGCTATCTGCAATTGACTTCAGAGTCATTTAATCTGATTTAATACCATATAAAATCTGGTTTTGTGTACAGTGTGCTGTCTAATTAAAGAACGGGTAAAACAAGGACAACAGCTGTTTATTTTTTTAATGCTTTAAGCATATTAGGAAAGGTTAAACACTTAAAATTATATTGTACAGTACGACACAGAAGAATTTGCTTTCTCCTTTGCCCTATTTCCATTTTCACAAGCAGAAATGAAATGAAACTTTAAAAGAGAGATTATGTCAAACAGGCCAAAATTACATCAAACATTGATGGCATATGGACCCAGAAATTTTCCTATATAGCATAACTAAGAATTCCTTAGAGGCCACAGAGTACTAGGCTAAAATGAAGTTGTTTCAGTTAATGTCCTATGTGCTTTGGTAGGTGAGGGCAATGTAACAGCCCCTGTGAGACAATTACTAGGCAAGATGGTTTGGAGCAGTTTTGTGGTTGCTGTGTCTTACAAAACAAATTAGACTGCAGCTGCCCAAGGGATGCAGACAATACAAAGGTAGTCATATTTCCCCCTATTTTCCCTTTCAGTTCTGACCAAGAAGCTTCCAGATGTACTCAGAGATCTGTCCAGTAGTAATTAGATTAGCATGATAATTGGACTGTAACTGCATTTATTCATGCAAATGAAGACTAGCCCATTTTTTCAGCTTTTTTTTTTTTTTTTTTTTTTTCCTTTTAGGAAATATAACAGCTTATTTGATGTCACATTTAGTTGACTTTGGGGTTTTTTTTTCCACGTTTTAGATTTTTTTATAGGTGAGAAAGTTCCTTGAGGTTTAAAGGTTATATCATTGTATATGAACATGGAAATTTTTTACAAAAGTTTAATCATCTTATAAATCACTATTTTCTAACTTGTGCTGAAAGATCTACAACGTCTCAATATGAAGACAGCAGTATATAATTAAATGTATTAAAATTATCACTTTGGCATATTGTTTGAAGCAATATTCTTTTTCCTTGGAACTTTCTCATTTCAGTTATTACCTGCTAAACCTGTAAGATGTATCTCACAGCCCACAGCCAACTTTAGCCCTAATTCACTGATTTTTTTCAATTCTAGTTTAGTCGTCTTTTACTTAATCTAAATCAGACATATTGCTTGCCCCATTTCCTTCATTAATAGAATGTATGCAGCGTGACTTACAGTGTCCTGTACCTTTTGAGTGAAAGGTGATCTGATATGTTTTAAAATAGATGCAAATTGCTTCCAGGAAACCTGATTTGCTGAGCTGAAATGGCAATACTTCAATTCCTTCACAATATATATTTGTTAGTTTATATCTTTTATTTATTTCTCTTTATATAGTTTATAAATATATTATATGTATATAATAATGCAGGAATAGATGTTATTTAACATACAAAATGAGCTTTAAATGCATGAGCAAACATGCACACATTACTTACTGGATATTTGAAAATATTCCTTCTTCTTCTGTGAGGTAAGACTTACAATAAGAGGCCTGATGTACTGTGCCAATGCTAGCGTTCTTTATGGATCCCAGTAAAAAGGGTACTCCATAAGGTATTGGATTAAACTACTATTTATAGGAACTTTCATGAGAATGAGAAAAAGGATAGTAATTCATGTCCCTTCAGATGCTGGGAATCCAGAGCTGTGTAGCTTTGAGGCTGTATAGTCAGGGCATACCACACTGTACAAATCCTGTCCAAGAAGGGATTCAGACCATTGTGGTCTTTGGCCATTTTATAATATTTTCTTAGATGTACACAAATGTGAGATAAAGACAAGAGTATGATGGTGTTATTACCAGGTGCCAAGTGGGAGCATGTACAGACACGTCCTTCACAATTAATCAAATAAGTTTATCCTCTGTTCAATGCCTGCTCAGGTCAACTGCTATGTGGATCACTAACTCCACAATGTGGAATGGTCCTCCAGGTAGGATCACTATGCATGCCTCTCTTGTAAGTGTATTTCAGTCTTTTACCATTCCAGAAAAGAATCAGCATTAATAGTTATTGTTCAATTTGTTGAAGGTTTTCTTTTCCTATTACAGGGTCATAACATATGTAATGCTGGGAACAAGAAATATATAATAAATTAGATAAGGAAGCCCAAATATTAGTTTCCTTGAATATCATTTGGAGAGGCTTGTGGGGGGACTTTTCCCTTTTTGCATTTATGATTATGTACCAGGTGAGGAAAAGTAAACAAAATAGAGAGGACAATCACTTATTTAATTTTTAATTAGCAAGTGTAGGTGTATCTTTTACTCTATTTTCATATTATATATTTGGCCTAACCATGCAGTTCATGGGTTTCTGATCTGACTTGCTCCTCATCGTTTAGTATGTAATTAGCTGCAATCTTCTATGAAGGTAAATACTGGGGTTTGTTTCCTCAGTTGACATGCATATCTATGTCAATATGGTGATAGGTGCTTTATATATATAAATATAAATATACATATATATATTTATATATATGCATACACACACACACATATATTTCAACTCCAGCTGAATGAAAAAGACTTAAAAATTATGCATTGCCACCTTCAAAAGATGAAGGACAGAAAAGAAAACCCACTTGACAAAAAACTCTTGGATCAGGTAACATTTTAGGGGAAGGAGGACTGAAGGGAAGGTGTCTTGTTTTTTCATAAAAGTTCGTATTTTGATGTAAGCATAGGCTGTAAAATTCATATGCCTTCAAACTGAAAATACAGAATTCTTGCAGATGCAGTAAAAACAAACACTTAAAGTGCTAAAAATAGCAGAAATTACAGGAAGAACTGCAGGGTAGGATTTAGTTGGCAGAGGTTCTTGTTTTGTGTAAGAATGTAGTTTGTGCAAAGCATATTCTGTGTGAGGAAAAAAAAAGGTCTGACTTTGCCACAACACCGTAACAGTTTGATTGCTAGCTGGGAGAACAGTGTTGATAAAGTTTGTAAGATATTTATTTTCACAGAGGTGGATGTGTTTTCTGAGATCTGTAATATTTGTGGTACAAACAAAGCTATAGCCTTGCCCTTTTGAAAAGGTTAGGTGCAACATTTCTTAAGATGCTGGGCAAGCTTGCAGAACAAGAAACAGTGAGTGAAGTATCCAGAGGGAATGTGGGACATACAGCCAGAAACAGTATGTCAGCATGGCTGTGTGACAAGGTTAAAGTAGGGCAAGAAGACATAAACACAATAATATGATGATAAGCAACTTTGGTACTCCAGGTCTCAGACAGTGGATGGATAACCTCTATTGTCCAATTAGAAGACTGGAATTCTTTTCAGAATTAAAACTTTATAATCCCTCAGTGGTAGAGGTCATCTGGCAAAGGATAAGAGGGTAACCACACCACCTCTACCCCCAGTTTCCTCATTGTAGGAAGTCCTTGAAATACAAATGGCATGTGTTACTTCTAATTGTAAGGGATTTTTTGAATTATTTTAAGTGCAGCAATGACTAAAGTCAAACCAAGTTAAGGTTTTCCCTGCACACAGACTCCCATGTCAATCACAGCTGATGACTCCCAGTTCATGCATCTTGGACATACTTTAACTGGTACTAAATGAGTGGGAACTGTGAGATTCAGCAGTCATTTAATTGTTATTTCTGTGAGCAGCAAATGAGCCAGCAGCAAAGGAAACAGCTCTTCTGCATGCCTTAAACAGCTAAATGTACTTTGATGTACTTTACCAAGCAGGGAAGAATTTAAGTCCAGATTTGTGGCTTTGTTGAACTGAGGTGAATATGTATGTGTATATATGTTTTATCATCAATGAAAGCTTTTAACCTCTCTTGAAATCTAATCATATTCCTTTAAGTTCTAGTAAGAACTACTGAAAACAAAGCAGCCGTGCAATTACTGCATTTTTTTTTCTCAGCATAAAGAACTGATTATACGGTGTGAATTTCTACCATAAATTTTGCTTTTTGCCTAATTGAATTACTGGTGAATCCAGTTCTCTGTTTAATTTAATCAAATTTGAGGGAATGAAATAAATTGTATTAATAGTAATGTAATTTGCATATTTTAACAGTGATCAGTCTTTGGTAATTACAGGAGGTACTAGGGTAATTCAGTCAGTGGTTACAGAAAGGCAGTGAGGGAGCTGAGGTGCTGAGTAAGAAAGGAACACTCAAGAGTCAGAAGGTGACCAGGTGACAGATTTGTTTCTCAAATGTTGTTGCTGGCACTATGCTACTTTGCTCTCTTATGCTTACAAGCTGCGGCACCATTTTCACTCCACCAGCCGCAGGGTGGGAATGATCAAGAGCTTATTTTAATCAAAGTAGTTGAAAAATGAAAGGGGGGTGAGATCTGAGCTTAGGGAATCTGCTTTACTCCATTGCACTGTCTGCTGAGGACAGCGATTGCCCAAAGGCATACTCTGGTAGGTCAGCTGGGCCTTTTTGGTCCTGCCACACTCCCAAAACAACTATCAGCAGTGTCTAGCTACAAGATTTCTTTAAGCATTATATTAAACTGTATAGTTTTATCTTTTCTTCTCCCCCTACTGGGAAGAAAAAAGAACAAGGATGCTGGGACTCCTTCAGTCTAGTGTGACCTCTAGAATCACAAGGCTTTATAATAGAAATGTCTTTCTAAAAGCTTGTACCTATTGCTACAATAGAAAAACCCAGTGGAAATATACAATTCAGGGTTTTTTTTTTAAATGTTTTTAAGCATATCAGAGACATAAAAATTTAACAGTTTTAGCCATATGCATTATGAAAAGCCAAGTTTAAAATATGTTGGACAAGTCAAAATGTTTCATTGTGCCTTGATTCAACATTAAACTAGGCCCAGCATTTTTCTGTTAACAGTGTGTTTTATTTTTCCTTTTACTCATTATCTTGCAATTCAACCTTTGTTATTTCTGGTTTTGAAATATCTTGATAAGATTTTAAACTCTATTTCTTAGTGATTTTTGAAAAGGGTAGGTGTCTGCAGTAGTGTTTCCTTATAAATTCTTTTGAAAAAAAATTCAGAAAGGCATTCATTACAAAATGTTAAACTGCTGTATTCTTCAGCATTAGGTCCAGGCCTACACATAACCCTGTAACCTTCATCACAGAGTTATCCCACATCTTTTATGAATATTAATAATCACAAAGCTGATTACTACTGCCCATCAGAGCAGAAAAAAATAATGCATCCAAAGATACATTAAAGCAAAGAAGAAGATAAAGCACAACAAAGCAAAAATCCTTTTGATAAACTTAACTCACAGAAGAAGAAAAGATGTCTATCAAATGGAAAAGAAATTACAAAACTAAAACTTTCATATGCTGAAATTCCCTTCAATGCAAACTGTTATTCACTGCATAAGTTCATTATTATTTTAATACTCCATTCAAAAGGAAATAAAAGTAACACAATATTAATTTATTTTTCAGGATGGCTTGTTTTTTTCTGTCAGTTACCCTAGATTTAAGAGTTCACTATTCTGCTGTGACAGACTCAAATCTGATGACTTTGACATAATACTATAACATTGTTCATTTTTCCCATGGTGGGTTGGAATGAGGTATTAAGGAAATTATAAAAGAAATAATCCAGTTACTTTCTGTAAGAAATAGCTTTATGTGAAACATAGTGGGGAAACATGCAGTTAAAGGTGGTTGGTAAGTTTGTATGCTGTGATTTCGTTATTCTGTGTTTCACAAAACCATCTATGGCTTGGAATGAAGACTTTAAAAGTAAATACAAGTAAATACAAGGTAGTGCAGGCCTTTCGTGTCTGCCAAATCCCTGCTCTTTCTAATATACATTATTTCCTCCTGAGCCATATATTGTGTCAAAAACTTCTCACACAGTAGGTTGTCTAAGGAACAAGCTGAGACTAAAAATTGGTGCAAAGCTGTACCGAGAAGAAAAAAGATGATAAGAAACCAGGTGTTTTGGAGTTCAGAAGTCATCTCTAGGGCTTTGGTTAGATTTTGAAAAATAGGACAGCTGCACAAAGGAGATTTTATCAGAATAACAGTGAAGATATTAGGCTTTCAGTGTGAATTCTATTTAAAAAAGCCACACCGTATTAGTGGGGGTTCACATACTGAAAATAATCTAGAAACCTCTATTTAGAGCAGAACTCTCATGAATAGTAGAACTACTAATTTATTTTAATCTTTTTAAATAAAATCCAATAAATTTTCAGTAGCAAATACGTTTTTCTTTCCTAATACTCATAGTACTTTTTAAATACCTCTTAGGCAATACTTCTTGCTGAGGTTGATCTTGTCATATGTAAAATGCATCTGCAAGGAAAAAAAGAAAATAAGAGAAAAAAGAGAAAACAAACAAACAAACATACAAAAAAATTGATCTAGTGGTGTGAACTTGCTCCTAAATTCTTTTGTTTCCTTGTAATAGCTTCAAATGCCAACTAATATAAAGCTGCTGGAAATTTCCAGGCAGGAGGCAGTCCAAGAGACTAGTGCCGTCTCTTCTCTTTTACCAAAATGGGTTCATCTGTAACAGTCAAGGAGAGGGATTATCCTGCTGATGCTCCTCACAGAGTTCAAAGGGAGTTCCCCCTTAGAACAATTACAAATAATTGCTTTCTCATTACATTCTCAGCCTCACTGTAGAGCTCCTAAAAATGGACCTACCACCTGACTACTGGCCTGTCTAACCCAGTGTCCTCATCATCCCATATCGGCCTCATCAGAATGAGAAACACATCTCCCCAGTACAGCCTTTTTCATAGCCCATCAGGAGATAACTTCTTTTAGGGAAATTCTCTTTCTTGTCAGCTATTTGCTTAAAAAAACCCAAACACACACACTTCCCCTCCCCCCCCCCTCCAAAAAAAAAAAAAAAGTCAACCAAACCACAACACCCCCAAAAGATGGCTATTCTTTTTAAAAATTGTCTTTGTTTTCACTACATTAATTCTAGACATATCTGTAATTTCTGTGGTGTGTGCCAGTGCCAGCATTGCACTATTCCTATCATCCTGCCACTAATCTTGTTACTTCTACCTATCATCTGCTAACCTAACACTGCAGAGTAGAAACTCCTCTTCCTAAAAACTCTTCCCTGTTGCACTGGCTATATTTATGTAAACAAGTGAGGCAAAACGTACCATTCATTTGCACAGTTGTTCTTATATTCATGCCTTGAGTCTTCTCTCTATTTCCTATTGAAAGCAGCAGCTTTACATTTCTTTTATATTGCTTTATATTTCTGGTTTACATTTCTGTAACATTCAAATGTGGTATATAAGTTGAACATAGATACAGAGCCTGGAAGTAGATCATTTTGTAATGTCAGAGCTAAAGCCCAGTCTGGGGATTTGCTCTGAAAACTTGCATGTGTCCTGTTTGAACCATGTTTTCTTCTTTCAGTATTCTGAGTATTGTTCTGCCATTTGTCTTCCCAATTAGTTTGGAAGCCATTACCATGTGGTAGAATTTCATTCTAGTGGGGAAAACATTGTTGCAAATTAACAGGGCAAGGAAAAGGAGAGCATTGGGTGAGAGGAATGGGTAGGAATTTGTCAAGTATATTTTTGCTGTGACTTAAGCCCAGCTGGCAACCAAGCACCATGCATCCGCTTGCTCGCTGCCCCCACAGTGGGATGGGGGAGAGGGTTGGAAGAGTGAAAGTGAAAAAACTTGTTGGCTGAGATAAACACAGTTTAATAGGTAAAGCAAAAGCCGCACATTGCAGGCAAAGCAAATCAAGGAAACCATTCACCACTGCCCATGGGCAGGCAGGTGTTCAGCCATCCCCAGGGAAGCCGGGCTCCATCACACATAACAGTTACTCTGGAAGGCAAATGCCATGATACGGAATGTCCCCCCCTTCCTTCTTCTTCCTCCAGTTTATATACTCAGCATGACATCATATGGTATGGAATGTCCCTTTGGCTAGTTTGGGTCACCTGTCCTGGCTGTCCCCCCTCAAAATTTCCCATGCCCCTCCAGCCCTCTTGCTGGCAGGGCCCAAGAAACTGAAGAGTCCTTGACTCAGTGTAAACATCACCCAGCAACACCCAAAACCATCAGTGTGCTGTCAGCATTGGTCTCACACCAAATCTAAAACACAGCACTACACCAGCTACTAAAACGAAAATTAACTCTGTTCTAGATGAAACCAGGACAATTTTTCATCATTAAAGAGACACTACTCATTCAAAAAGCCATTTTTTATTTAATGTACAACTCAAACCACTATTTTTAAGTCTTAAAGTCATGAAAATGAGAACTTTGCTTTTTCAAAATGAAAGATTAATTTTATTCCAGATCACATTTAACTTGGTATTATAGCTACTGTATGCTTTTAAAAAAGTAGAAAGATAAATATCTGTGTGAAACATTTCTGAATTATATTAACAGATTATTAAAAGATTTTGTTTGTTCATTTTCTGTTACTGTTTGGGATAGCTGGTCTCAAATTCTTTTAGGATGGGCAACTTTCCCAGCTTTTTTTCGTTAGGGCATTATGAATGTCTGAGGGACAAAAGAAAAGCTAAGAAGATAAAATAATAGGTCAGTTTTTTATGAGAAACCTTTGTGATCAGAACATTATAAAATAAGTAATGTCATGAAATCCTTGTTCTCTGTGTAAAAGGTTTGTGAAACTTGCTTAGAGTTTACAAGCAAATCTATGAAAAATTGCATTTGCCAGAAAGCTCTGGATTAAATTATATGTTAAGTTTTTTTCTGATGTTAGTGTAAGAAAAACATTAGTTTTAAGCAAGTTTGTGACAATGAATCATGTCACAAATGGCGTTCACGTATTCTGAGAATGTTGTTCCTGGTGTGTTGTGCACTAGCAAGCTAAAAAAAAAAATCAAGGGTTTACCTCATCAAGCAGCCTTTAACCTCTCATTGAATGCTGACAATGCATTTGTTAGGAAAAAAAAAAAACACAACACAACACCAAAACCAGGAAAAAGCCTAAGACACATAAAGTCAACTCACATTTGAGTAAAATAGATTCCCTACACTGTACATTTGCTTTTGGCATGTTCTATTTCTGCTTTTGCCTACCGAGTCCAAAAAATACCTGTTGACCTTCATGCTAGACTGCAAAGCGTTGTTCATAGAGAGCGGACTGTGCTTCACTGTTTCTTTGACAAGGTCATAAAAGGGTTCAAAAATGCTGGCAAATATTTGGAAGAGTTGGGTTTTTTTTAAAGAACAAAAATACAGTAGTTTTAGGTATATCTATATCAACCCCCAAAGTAAGTCTCCCTTAGTTATTTGACAATGACATTCTATAAATTTGAGCCGTTAGAGGATTAGAAAAAGATGGAAAGTTAAAAAGGAGAATCAAACTTTTAGAAAACTTGAGCTGAACTGTTCAAAACCATACAAAAAAAAGAAAATACTAATGTTCAAGAATCTCCTAGAAACAGAAGTGAATAATGACTATGCCTGATAAATTAATTCCGTTCTTTTCTCCCTATTAATTTCCTTCTAGCTACTATTCTGTATAATGGCTGATTCTTCAACCAGTTTAACAGGTGTTTGCCAGCATCTGGAATCATCCATCCACATACGTATAACAAAATCACCTTTTACGCCCAAGACAAAAATGATGCCTGTTTCCTACAATCATGGTAGGAAGGAACTGGGGGGCTTTTATGTCCTTTTCCTGGGTGATGGGTGTTTTGAGATAGTGTTACTTCTTTTTCCCACTTACTCTGCAAATCACAGCTGCAGAATTAGAGATTTTCTCACATCTGAGTCAAGTGGTTTACTTGGTTACAAGGGAGGGCATTATACCACTTAATGTTGATCATATCATCAAGTGCTCTTGCCGTATGAAGAAACTGTAATACTAACTTCATGACATTCCTCTTTAATCACTTTTACAGCACATTGTAGATTAAAATCCTAATAAAAGCCTGTCATTTGAATCATTACTTTAAAATGCCATTGACACAGTAAAAAATGCTCAGTCATGTCTTGCACACTTAAGAGGGCAAGATGTTATTAAATGTAAACCTTTAAAAACCAGAAAATTATATATTAAGGCAAGCACAGATTTATTCTGTAAGACTTTATATCTGGACTGACATCTTTCCCCACCATTAGTATTGCTTAATTACTTACGCTTTTTCTTATGTACTGTGGGAATATCTTCATGGCCACAAAGCTTCACTGTTCTTCCCTGGGCACTATTTGTATGTCAGTTCAGGCAACACAGACGTAGATCTCCAGGAACACAAAGTCAGGGAAAACACTGCTCCTTCCCCTATGTCCTCTGGAACCGGTACTAGGAACAAGAAAAAGTTCAAAGGATAACAAGCTGCCAGTTGATGACAGGTTCTTCATCTCTCACAGCCTTCAAATCAAGAAGACAAGCTGTTAGACAGTGGTAAGTTTAACACATTTAAGCAGTAACAATTCAACAGCCTCTGCTAAGGGATAGCATGAACTAGTTGTGCTTTCTGGCTAGAAAAACCTATGAAGCAATGTGAAAACTGTACAATCTAATAGAAGGAAAAGGCAGTCTTCCTTATACAGGTAGTAATATGTTCTAGACATGTTTCACTGAGGTGAAACCATACTGAATGATGGGTGTGCTAGAGACAGAAAAGAAGAGCCTTTGATGCAACTGATGCAAAAGTGTATTGAGGAAATACATGTGCTTATTTTAATGCTGGGTACTATACATATAAGGATCTTACCATGAAGATTGACATTATCCAGGATTTCATGAGCACTGAATAAAATATATATGTGTGTGTGTGTGTGTATGTGTGTATATATATATATATATAAAAGACTAAATCACAGCAGCAACTTTCAGTACTAGTAGTGAAAGAGTATTAACATCTAAGTTTGAGTGTTTTCTGTGGAGGTTGTGTAGACCAAATGCAGTCCGGAATAAGCCTGATGAAGTCCTAAAATTCTCATGCATTTTGTACTGGACTTATTCAGCAGTGTGTCGGATGAGTGTTCAGATTTTGGAAAGTAGGGGCCACGCTCATAGAGTACTACTGAAAAGAAATTAGGCAAATTAAAATGGGAAATTTCAGCTTCTCTTGCTATAACTTTTTATTTCAGAAATGAAATAGGTTGTATATAAGGAATCCGTGGATGACTTTAACCTCATGTCATTTTTTTTGAAATTTAGTTAGATTGTAATAAAAATATTGTTATTATAATGCTATTATCATTGCATCATTATACACTGTTTTAAAAGGAGGTTAAGTGAAACTTAATCATTATTGCTTGGTTTCAATTTCAACTATTTTTATAGTCACTCTTTGAAAAATCCTCACCAAATATAAATGGTTTAGGAATATTTGCAGTGTGGAAAGCAAATTATTTGAAAGGATCAGATCAGAGCCAGTGCATGCTAAATTTTAAAATAATTATTCAACATCCTTTTTGGACTGTGGGCCAAATACAGGCACTGACATTTCTCCAGCATTACATTGTGTTTGCTTGTCATTAACATATATGAGCTGCCCCAGAACCTTGTTGCTTATCTGCCAGTTTTGATAACAGCTACAGAGTCATCTTCATTGAAAAGCATCTTGAGGTGGAAAATTTCTCATTTATCAAAATACATCTTCTCTCAGTTCCGCTCCATCTGACAACTTGCAGCTGTAAACTTCTAGTTGAGTTACTCTCTACAGATCTGTGGACTTTCCCTCTCTTTTTGCCTTTCTTATCAGTAACATACAAACCCTATTTTGGTGTAAACTCTTTTCTGCTTGTTACAACACAAATTAGAGTGAGGTTGTTTAGAACGATAGTGATTTTTACAAACCCAGTTTACAAAATCCTTCCTCATCTTTGTGACTAAAAATCAGGGACACTGGCACTTCTTGACTATTCTTAGCATATCAAAAAAATTCCCAGCTGTTACACAGAACACTATAATTCTGTACAAGAAAAAACAGTACTCCAAGCATAAGTGAACTAAGGTGGAAGAAGAGACCAAGGATCTTTTATCTCAGAGATCTAAAACTAAAATTACCACTTGGTGATAAGCACTTTTACAGAGCTTTATGTGTCTGTGCATGTGTGGATAAAAGTTTCCCCACATAGTTATATGGGGACAAGAAGAAAGGAAAGAGTGTAGATGCCATCCTTTAAAGAGGAGAATTTAGGTTACTACTTATAGTCTTAGTATTGTATCCTCTTTTTCAGATGATCTCTTTGCCAAACAGCTCTACATCTTTCTAGGGTCATAGTCTTTGCTCAGGTGCTAATAGACTTCAAATTTTTTCTGTGATACATTTGCAGGCTCTTTCCTATTTTGTTTTGTTGAGCAGCACACTGGAACAGTCTTTTATCCTAGCTAAGAAATGACAAACTATTTTTCTGTCACAAAAGCATCTCTATATCCCATCAGGAAAAGGCAGTACAGGCTTAGAGTGTTGTTTTAGGATGAGTTAAAAAAAAAAAAAAAGTGCCAAAAGAAATCCTTAAAAGTAAAGCATTACTTGAAAATATATATTTGTCTAATTTGTGCATTATAATATAATTTTAATTGCATGATCACATATTTTCCCCATCTGTGGAAGTGAAAAATACTACAACTTCATCAAATCTCAGTGTGTTTACATGAAACCAAGAAATCAGATGTTTGATTCAATCTTAAAGAATTAAAAAGTCTGCTTTCAGATAAAGAATTCCTTAGATAGAGATTTATTTTTTTTATATTTTTTTAAGAGTGGAAATATCTATGAAAACAACAATTGCATCACTATCATTCCACTTACTTTGTAAGAAATATGAGGTTTATGAGTAGAAATGCATAGGATTTCTGACATCAGGTAGAGAGTCCTAGATATTCGTTATCCCATAAGCTTTAAAGAAACACTTGCATGGTATAAAATTCCTTGGGTTTGGTATAGTAATAAAATTTGTATAAATAATAGCAACTAATTTCATATATAGGAATGTTCTATAACAATGTATAGTGAAATTAAGACAAACTTTTTTTTCTGCTTTGTTGTTCTGTATGCTTGTACATTTAAGAAAGCCCTTAAAAACTTTCTGCTGTTGATGGTTTTCCTCTATCTGTAGGTATTTATCTAATTTGAAATTAGGCACACAGAAGTCGCTTCTGGGTTGCCTCAGTGAATGACAAACTAACTTTTATACTTTCTGTGGTTGGTGTCCTTATGTGGGCTGAAATGCTGTGGTAAATAGATTTCACCATTTTTGCTGGCATGGAGAAGGACATTCAGTGCAGTAAGGTACTGTTTTTATTTGATATCACAGGAGGTTGTGGAAATTTCTTCAAAAACTGAAAGATATTACCTTAGATAAAATTTGGTAAAAATTCTATTTATAAGATAAATTTTATTGGTAAGATAAATCAACCATCTGAAGAGAATGAGACATAAGTAAAAGTGGACACATACATTGCAGTAGACATATTTTTAAATTAATAATTTTGATATTAATGCAAGTGATAAAAATAACTTTCTTTGCTTTTATTTAAAAGAAGGACATATACTTCCAATAAGCTTCATTTCATTCTGCTAAATACCAAGTTATCTGATTATTTGTTGGTGCTAAAGATGAGAAAAAAACAATTAAAGTAATTTCATCCTTTATAAAATGTTACTCCTACCATAACTTTCACAAAGGTAATAAAATATTACATCATCTGATGTGTATTACCTTTACATTGAGAACTTGTAAGGGTTATTCTTATTTATATTCACAAGAGCTTCTGATTCGCAAGAGCTTCTGGCTAGTGTGTAAGCTCTGCACCTGATAAAAACACATGACGGTGTGAACTAAAGGGTGTTGTGGAGGACACACTCATCCATTCACCTTCAGAAGGTATGGGAATCTCATTGCTATTATTTGCCCTATTGGACTTCTGTGGCCCTTTTCCCTCCTATGGTTTGGTTTTGGTTTTCTTCATGTTTGTGTTTATTTTCTTTGCTATCATTTAAGCAGCTGAGCTGACCTCTCATCTCTAACCCAAGGACCCAACACCTTGTGGTTTCTTTTCTTGCCTTTTTTTTTTTTTTCAATAACTATGAATGAGAAACTATAGGTCCTCTGTAGGTATACTGGATTCACTGCCAATGACTTCTGGGGTGTTTTTTTGTGCTCACACCAATAAAGGAGCAGTGAACATTTTTTGCACATTTTAATCCATGAAAAAGTTGACACTTCTCACAGACACAAGCCATTGCAGACAATGGAGCAGAAAAAAGCAATAGGAGCGGCTCCTGTTATAGGAATTTCTGAATGCTATTTTGATCGTCAGCTCTGATATCCCTCCCTTGTATCTAGGCCTGTCCCACTGGCTTAAATCACTTGATCTGTCTCTCCTCTTTTTCTACATCTCCTCTCCCAACTTTTCGACCAACGTGGCAGAAAATGTATGCCCTGTAAGGAACTCCTCCATTCCAATTTTTACATATATCTCAGCAAATCTTATTATTCCCAGGCTGGTGTGCTTCGTGAAATGGTCTGCTGGGTTTGGGCCCACAGCCTCCCTCACTCTGCAGACCCCTTATATACTATAAAAAGGCACACAAAAATGACCTGAAAATCCCCTAAGACCCCCTGGATTTGCATCCTTTGTTTGGTTTTGCAGGAGCTGTGCTTTTATTATTGTGTTGTTTTTCCCTTTCTTTCTCAGTTAAAGGTAATTGATTATCTGGTACTCTGCTATAGCAACTACCCAGCTGGAAAAGCATCAATGTGCAGAGTGATCATATGTCTGATTTGTTACCTTATGTAAAAGGGCCAGAATTCCTTTTAAATTAGCTTTAGCAAGGTGTGTTCTCCAGAAAACTGTTAAGATAGAGGACAACATAACTAGTTGCAGGTTCCACCCAGCTTTCTGCAGCGGAGACATTTGAACTTGTACATAGGTAGCACTGGTTCCACTGAAACAACTGCAGGAATCCATTTCCTTCTTTTAAAATGGTTTCTCTGGATTCTTGTACTTTACATTGTCACCAATACATCTTTCAGATTGATGCAACGTTTAGGGGGAAAAAAATATTCCCTTAATAACATTTTGGCTATCATTTTCCCAGTGAAGCAAGAAGAGCTGGGTAATTTCAGAATTCAAGGGTGGAGATTGAAATTATGTGTTTAGAGCTCTACTTTAAGTCCTATTTGCACACTACAACTAAATCTTCATTATTATTGATTCTGTAAAAATGTGGTGCTTTTTTGAGTTACTGTCGTTTGCAAGTGTATGTAGATTCCACTGCTCCCATGCCTTTTACTATGGAACATACACATTAGCAGTCATCCTCATGTACTGGATAAGAAAATGTTAATCCAAATAAATCTTTACAGATGCTGAATTTATCACAAACATTGACTTGATGTGAAATATTTAGTTTTCATTCCATTTTGTGGTCACTTCAAACATTGTGCATTCTTCTCCTGATTCAAAAATTTGATAGCACAAATTCCAAATGATATTTTTCCTGGGACAAAAAAATAATTTTCTTGCTACTTCTTTTAAGCTCTATTTGAGCAATCAAATAAAAAAAAGAAGCACAGAATATTTAAATATTTTCTGGTTATTGAAGTTTCTATAGAAAGGAGGATTTTTTGTTGTTCAGAATATGGTAGGGAGGATCTACCTGTTGTCACATCTGTAAAGTTCTAGTATTTGCCAGAGATAGCACCTTAATTTGATGGTTTTCTCTGAATCTGCACAGTAATGAATGTGGTTACTGTAGAATAGTTAGTGTTTGTGCCCAGAGGGAGATAGAAAATTGTTTCCTGAATGTATGTTTTCCTTGTATGGCTTATGGTACCAAATATCGTATGTGTCTAACTTATAGAGCAAGCAAATTGATGAAAAAGAGATGATGAAAATGGGGGGGGATTGTCAATTTATGAGTTATCTTTACTAATAAGCTATAGGCTCATTTACAGTTCCTTTCTAAAATCATAGGTTTGTGCCTAAATATGTTTAACATGTATTTAAAGGTGTAGCATCATACCTAACCTTATCTAATAACTGCATCGTATCTATTCTATTAGGTAGGTTGTTATGAAAAAAATAGTTCTATATTAAATACAGAAAATTCACTTTACCTTATGTTAGTTTAATTATTTTTTGGTTAAAATTGTTTCTTAACATATTTTTTCCTAATTTTAGGTTATGATTTTCTCTGTGGTTTAAATAAAATATTCAGATTCAAAAGGCATGGGTTGACATTTAAGCAAGTAATGATTAGTACTTTTTTTCAGATAAGCTGATCACCAAAAGAATTTGACCTCATTCTTTTGAGCAGTGAGCATTAATATTTAGGGGTTTATGTTTTTCAAGGCCAGTTGCTTGTTAAGAGTACTTAAGAATTTGTAAAAGGTTAGAAGGAAATATAATTTTTCCAGCACAAAGAACTAAAGGCCAGACCTCAATGTTTACATAAATAAAGCTTCTGACATCTAAGCAAATGATAAGATAGATTTGCATACAGATTAAACTTAAAATGAATGCAGTTTATTTATTTAAAGGAAAGTGAAATTAATTAAAATACAGTACAAAAGTGCATAATAAAAAAATCAATATTCTTCCTATTTACAGAATCTAATGTGAAAATCACCATTTAGAAGTAAAGGCATGTGACTTTGGTAGGAAAAAAAATCAATATTACTTATGACCACTACCGACAACAAAACCAGGTAGATAATATAATTAATATAAATTATACCTCTTTACAGAATAATTAAAACATGTTTAAATCGGCATATAAATGCTTAAACACTGGCTTAAGCAATGTCTTCTTCAGTTTGTTGGAATTTTATTGGTCTATATTTGGAAGGACATAGTTACATTTTTATTTTCTTAGCCCATATAATTTCATCCAGCATATGTTCACTGTAGGCAGCAGAAATCTACTTTCCCTAAGACAACTTTATTATTTGTTGGTGGTTCATGGGACAATAAACACAAAAAGAAATTTAAAAACTTGCATTATTGTCATGAAATGTTTTGCTGGGTTTTGTAGAGAAAAGTAGTCTGTAGAATAATAAATTAACATAGGATAGATTTGTGGGAAATAAGAGTGTCCATATTAATTGATTTGTGAAAATAACTCTTAACTGAAAGGCACAGATAATAATTTTACCAGCCATTGCTGACTTCATTTTCTGAAATGAATTCACAATTGTCTAGGTACCTGACTATCAGAGAAACATATACACACATCTCAGTGATGAGAGTGTAAGGAGTGTGCTCCTTGTGTGCAACTGGCTGGAATTCTTCTCTTCCCCCCCCCCCCCCCCCCCCCCCCCCCATTGTCAGTCCTCCTTATTTGTTGAAAGACTGGAAAGTAATTAATCTGCAGTATAGACCAGTGGTGTCAACCACAGCAAACAATTCAAGGTAAGGACAAAAAAAGGGAACAAAGTAAAAAAAAAAGACATTTTCAAATCTGGATTTGTTTATTACCAGGTTTTACTGTGTTTGATATTTTATTTCTTCCTCAATATAATGTTTAATGTAAGAAGCCATTTTTGTGATGTCTTCCTTGTGATATAGGAAGTATGGGTAAGATTCATTTGGCCAGATTTAATCATTTAGAAAGAGGATGTGCTTGCTGCATAGTCCGTGGAAAAGAAGTCACCTCTAGAAGAACCCTCATGCCACCCACAGACAGAAAAGGCAGCAGAGTCTCTGACTGGTTTTCTCCACCTCTTTTAATTACAAAAAAAACTCAGACCTGGATGACATAGTTGAAGGGGAGATGAACCTCACTCAGTGCCTCTGTGTGCTTTGAAAGTAGGATGGGCCTACAAATATATGTGACATATCAAACTCATATCAGGGATTCAAAGTAATTACAATACTGGTCTGTGGTAACGCATGTTGAAAAAAAATTGTGCTGTGTCTCCAAATGCTACAACAGAACAAATCCTCCATTGCTGTTCACACGCTTGCCCACGAAGCATGGAAGGAATTATTAATGAAGGAGCACTTTGCTGCGTCTTCCACCTCAGAAAAGATGGAGCTTGATGTGTTATCCATTGGATGAACCCACAGTGGTTGCATTTGCTGATTAAGTTTATGTGGGCAAAATGCTGACAAAAAAAAATAAATATCTGTGGTAAAACTGATGCAGTGGAGTATAATTGTTCCTTGGAGCAATTTTGGACTGTAACATAATTCTGTCTAATTACAGGAATTGTGAAATAAATGTGGTCTTTAATCAATCATTTACAAAGCCATCAGAGTTATAAAAGATGCTTCTAAGGGAGACAAATAGGTCGAATATCTAGTATTGGTTGGACAATCACTGAATAACTTCTTTCTAACATCTAATTATTTTCTATTTAATGCACCAATTTTTCAAAGAGGTGATTTTAACCAGTGAGGAATATGAGGAATATTTTATTAATTACTTGTTTTGTAGTGAACATACATAGATGGAATCAAAGACCTGGTCTTTTTTTTCTAAAATGAAGATAGTTGTGAAGTGACAAAGTCTGTCAACTAACACTCCACTATTTTCCACTATATTTAATGAGTTAATCTTGCATAAGGGCTATTAAGGAGTAATTCATTTGCCTTAACAAGCATTTAGCATTATATTAGACACTCTGTGGTTCCTTTTCTGGTCTCCAGTTGCCTGCCCACAAGGTGAGGTGTTCCTACAACAGTCTGTGTCTACCAGATACCTCAGGAAATCAAACAGCATCAGACATGCCTAATCTGTGTAAACAGCTGAACCTCACCCTTCAGATTCATCCTTGTGTCTTATGGTCACAAGATATACACAATGATTGTGTAACAAACTTTGTTGCTTTAGAAAAATTTACAGTCTAGCTAGCATAAGACAATAAAATGAAGTTAAATAATGGCCTTTGGTCTCTTGTGAATAAGTGAGACTCACAAATGTAAGACCAAGATTTTTTTAAATTTTTTTTTCCCCAGAGTAGTAGTTTTGATCGCTCACATTAAACAGTGAACGCAAGACAGAAAAAAGGTTACATTTACAGCAGCAGCTTTTTAAAAAATAGATCTTTTAAAAAAGTAATGTGGACTGAGTCATGAAACATAAGCCTTTAATTCAAACACTGGTTACTTTAAGGCTACTTTGAAATGTATATACATTCATTAAAATGAAGGACAGTTAATAGCTGTAATTTTCAGAAGAAACAAAATTGGGTGAGCAAATAATTTCCATTAAATCTTAGTAATTAGGCACTTTGGAAAACAGCCTAGTATCTAACTATGTTCTAGTCATCTAAGTCTCTGCAAAAATATGACCTTCAGATCTCAGGAATCTTCTCAACTTTAAATCATCACAAAAGGCATCATATTAAATAAATACCTAATCTATTTCTATTTTCTTTTTAATTGGAAGTTTTTGTTGGTGTTATGTTGTGGGTTTTGTTTGTGTGGGTTTTGGTTTTGGTTTTTTCCCCAAAAACCTTTAGAAACATGGGTATCAATTTTATGAGTTAGAAAGTCACATGCACTTAGACAAATAATCATCTGGTCTGGAGAGTACACATTCTTAAAATCACACTGAATTTACTGGTGATGGTGGGGCTGGAATCAAATCCTTAGGAAAACAGAGCAAGAATTTACAAATGCAGAATGCTGAAAATGTGCAAATGCCATTGGTAAAAGCTTTCTTTCTTACAATCCAAACATGCAGCGTGTCACCCCTGATACCATGCTGAAGTAATGTTATGAATAACCATCTAAACACCTTACTTCATTGACAAATTATAGGATCACTCAGGAAAGAAGAGACCACCAAAGTCTTTAGCCCAACCTTTGCTCAACCAGGAGCATAAAACAAAGACAATACTGAATTCAGACCTGGTCACTCAGGGCTTTGTCATGTCAGGTCTTGGAAACCTTCAGGGATGGATATTCCACAGTCTCTATGGACAACCTGATACAGTGCTTCGTTATACTTACAGGGGATATTTTTTTTTTTTTTCCATTTAAATCCAGTTGGAATCTTCCCTGTTTCAGTTTATGACATTTAGGGATGATGTTAAAAACAAAACAAAAAAAAAGACATAAAAAATATATATAACATTTGAAAAATTAGGACTTTTATTCTTTTTTCACTCCCTCTGCATTATCCCTTAAATACAATGCATATGTTCTCCCACATTAGAATGACAGTAAAATGAAGCTTAACAGGAATGAATGTAGTTTATTGATCATTTTCAGTACTGGACTTGCTCAGCACCTGCTCCCTACAAAAAACAAACAACCAAAACCCACCACCACCACATAAAAAAAAACCCCACAACCAAAAACACCCAACAACAAAAAATCCCCCCAAAACACCAAGAACCCCACAAAACTGTGATAGAAACCAAGCTTTCCCTGAGACATTCCGGGTATGTAAAAAATTGGTGCATTTTTGTGATATATTTTATTAAGCTTTTTCCATCAGAAGGACATTTTAGTCAATGTATTGTTAAATCTACTGACTTTCCATTTACTCTTCAGAAGGGTAGGCTGGTATGATTTATTTTCCAATGAACTTGGATGACATTTTGTCTACTCAAGCATAGGATTCACTGGCAAAGCCATTATAATTCAAGTAAAAAAGTACTGAAGCACACATGATTGCAATTTTGATAGAGGAATGCCTTCCAGATCTGTATGTATCTGAAAAATCTATATAGTGCATAAGTAAGAAAAATAGCATTGATCCTATCTCACTCAGGAAAGTTGTTTGATTGTACTTCTATGAAGGAAATGGTTTTCTTCCATCTGCAAAAACAAACAAACCATGCAGAAGTACATTAGTCTAAAAGTCATACAAAATATAACAGAGTGTGATATCAGAGGATGGTGTGGGTTGTATGAAGGCACGACTCAGGTTTAGAAGCAGACTTTCCTGGGTGCAGAGTGAGTGGACAATAATGCCGTTTCATTTGCAGATCTATTCCTTCCCATGCTCAGGAGGAGACACTACCTATATTATTAAGCTTGGTGAAGACAATATGTATTGATGTGAGGTATAGCATAAATGAAACTCAGTGGTACAGTTATCAAGCATTGCAGAATTTCAATTCCTGGCATACAAAGTAGAAAGAAATGATGAGTTCAAATTTTACTCTATAGTATTTATGACAGCTACTAAAATAATAATTAAAAAAAAAAAAAAAAAAAAAAAAAAAAAAAAAAAAAGGCCTGGGCTGCATACCTTATGTAAGGGTATAATTATGATTTCCCTAATATGTAGGGAAAGATGCAAAAATCACAATCCTCAAAGTCTCACAAAATTTTGTATTGCATTTTTTTCTAAAAGAGACTGACAGATAGACATGGAAATATGTAACTAAAGAACTTGGCTGAGCACCAAGCATGTCTTGTTCAGAGAAGCGGAGGCATCACCAAGATAATCCTGTTTTAGTCTTTGACAAATTGGCATCTCAGCTTTCTGCACTGTATGAGCTATTATGTGCAGACTTTAGCATGGGAACAGTAAAATTGGGGCATGACTACACATTTCATGACACTCTGCTTTTTCAAACTGTTATGAGAAAATCTGGGGGGTATAAATTTTTATATACACATATAAATATGTATATATACACATATATATAACCTACATCTAATAAAAAGGCTAGCATAGAAAAGTCATACCTTAAATAATTATGTCAAAAAGAAAAAAAGAAGAATGGAGAATATTTTACAGGGAATGGGTCTGGAAACACTTGACTCCCCTATACTAGCAGTATAATTTGATTCAAAACAGCAATAAAATAATTTTCTTCACCAGTTAACCATTCTTCAGACACTAGCACAGACCAGGTTCTAAAAACTATTTTAACACTTGATGGCACAGAGTGGAATAGTGAATAGCTTATGTTAGGAGAGAGATCAGCATTTTTGTCTGATGATTGTAATCTGAGGGCAAAAAGCAAGGGCAAAAAGCAAGGGCAAAAGTTTCACCACTCATGTTTTAAACTAGCACTTTCTGAATGTAATAATACAAAAAAAAAAAGGTGATACATAATTCAAAGTAGTAATTATGAGTCAGCTTCAACTGTAAGGAGACAAAACCCAAACACAAATTTAACCTTTAAATAATAATGACAATCACATTTGGAAATGGAATATAAATAAACCAGTGGGCCTTGAGCGTGTGGGGTGACATTAAGTTGAAAAGATCACCATCAGGTTGAAATTGTATTTGGAGATGAACAAAGGATAAAATTATTTTGCTACAAATCGCTCTTAATATTGACTTACTATTTCTCTTTGTTTAAAGAATATCGTTGCTTAGTATGTTTCTGGTTGTTTGAAATTGGTTTTGTGCATTTGATTACAAAAATATCTCAGCCATTCTTGCCAGTGCTAGGCAGTGGAAGTCATTGCTCCTTCTGTCTCTGTCACCTGATAACTCAGCAATGACAGGGGAGTTGACATGTGGGAAGGAACTGATCTTAAAGAAGGCTTTAAGGTTAACTGCAAATCTAGGAAGAAGAGACATGGGAAAAGAAAACAGAGACAAATACAGGGCATAGAAAATGAGGGAGGAATACAGAAATCAGGAAGCGGACAATTCGAGGAGCACAGAGAGTAGAAGGAGAGAGGGAAAGAATATGTAAATAAGGGTTGAAAGGCAGCAAAGATGGCAGATGAAATACGCACCTACTTTTTTTCCTTCCCCCCCTCCCCCTCTAAGACTGCGGAGTTCTCACATAAATAAAAGTGTAATGCAATAACCCTTCCAAAAATGATAGGGTTTTTTTAAACTCTGTGGCAGTGTGTTGGTTAAAAGACAGCAAGTTATGCTGGAATATTGGTGTAAAACCATTGAAGATGGGATTCTGAGATAAAATATAATGCACTTACATGCATATATGATATTAAACAATACCAGAACTCCTAAGTACAAATATGACTGTTGTATGCATAATACTACTCTTGGAGGATTGTGTCGGGCAATGATGCTGTGTCTTGGGATTCAGGGAGTCCAAAGGAGGATCCTGTACAAAAAAGGAACTAGTTCTTGTGTCGTTAGTCCAAAATCTGAAAATTAAGAAAGCAAAAGGGGAATATTTTCTCCTTTCTTGTTTCCTTGGAGTATGGCCCCAGCTGCTGATTAAAGTCCCTGAGGAAGCTGTAGCAGTTTTGCCTCCACAGTGTGACCATATTGGCAGTAAACTGAAGGAGAGGGAAGAAGAAACTCCTGGTACTGTCCTTAGCCCTGAAAGCTCTTGTGTAAAATGAGTAATGCATTAGCATGTGCTTGTGGTGGGTATTTTATTTGGTATGTTTCATGCAGATTTCAACTGGTGTCTCTAGCATCATTGTAGACTGACTATGCAACATGCAGAATTTTTGGTGTATTTCTAGTTATTGTGCATTTTTTCTACAAATCATATTTATATATTTTGGTATTTAGGCAGAATTTCACTGTGGTCTATTTGTGCATGGACTTAAACCCCCCACAATTAGCGTAGAAAATTAGATACTTTCTTCTAAACATAGCCTCTCTTTTTAGTTTGTTTGATATACTGAATAGAACGTATCTGAACAGTGTACTAAAGTGAGACAGCAATATGTACCTCAAGAGTTCTGGAAAGAAACCTTAAGGTAGTCTGAGGTCAATTAATTTCCTGTCTTCGCTACAGTGATAAAAATATGAAAAGCTAATGAAGCAAAAAGTATTTTTCAACTTTCAGAACATACAAAGGCTTTCTAGCCAACAGGCACCTGGGAAAATCTCATAGGAAAAAAAAAAGTCTGACTTTCATTTACAACAGTTAATTTGAGGGAAAAAATAATGCCTGGCTATTTTACATCAAAATATCATGACCTTAAGTCTATCAAATTTATTGATAACTGCTTGACTATCACAAGTCACGGAAGCAGAGTGAAGTACTTCTAATGAAAAGAAATAGTGTTCCCCAAAGTGAAGTCTTTAAACCCTATAGAAGAGAATGTAACTCCATAATACACTTTTTTCTAGTGATATGTCCTCTAAAATACTAGCTTCTAAAAAAAAAAAAAAAAAAAAAAAAAAAAAAAAAAAAAGGTAACTCCAAGGATGATAATTTTTCACACTACAATATTTCCAAATTACTAGATAAAATTTCTGTATTAACATCAAAAGTTAAGAAATATTAATGTATTCTATCATCAGATTTTTCGCCTGTTCCTTGCTCAAAGGTTGGATTATTTGCGTCTGTTTTAGAACAGTTGAAGTTAACATAAGCAGATGTGGCAATGCTTACCTATCTCAGTTGAGATGAAAACATCTAGTATTGGAAGAAAGGTATTTTCAGATATGGCTGTTACCTTGGGGGTAATTTAACAGATTTTTCTGAATATTTGTGAAAAAGTTGTTTATCTTCTTTTTAAGATAGTCTATAGAATTCTAATGATTTATTAATATATAGAAATAATGCATCCTTTCTTATAATAAACCAGCCAGTTAGCAGCCTGGAACCTGCTTCTGCTTCCACAGGACAGTTTCAATAATATTATTCAAAATCCTGTAAATGCTTCCAGAAGGTCAAGTAATCCACTTTTCTAGTTAGTTATCATCTGATTATCATTAGCTTGTAGTTAACTGCTTCTATCATATATGATCTGTCCTGTGACTAAGAGGAAAGCAGAGCTTGCTCTGTCTCCTGTAGCCCAGCAGCAGCAATGTCCATTCCCAGCAGATTGACAGAGATGGCAGCGAATGAACTAAAGGACAAACCATAGCTGCCAGGTTACATTTTTTTTTTTTTTTGAGTGGGTACATCTGCTGTGAAGAAATAGGAATTTTGGGGGTTTATGTGTGTATTTCTGTTTGTTGAAGTTAATATTTAAAGTAAGCAATCCTTCATGGACCAGAACACAAAGAACAGTGGGCCACTTTCCAATGTGGAAATCTTATCCTGCTCTTTGAGTGTGTTTCAAATGAAAAAGGTTGCACATTGAATTACAAAAATAAGGATTATAAATCTTTGATGTGAGTAGCTCATACTCATTTCCCAAAAGTCATTTACTGTAAGTGCATAGTTAAGTGATTATCTCTTATTTGTTATATTTTTAAAGAGATTTTGGATAAGTAAGCTTCCCAGCTGTTTCAAAAATATGCCGTCACTTGCAATTTCTTCTTTGTTAGTGCCAAGCTACCAACCTCTGTGCACATATTCCTTCAGCTACCACTACTAACAATAATAATAACACTATAAAATAATTTAGTCACTATTGAGGTTTAAAATGCTGAATTACTACATGGTAGGCTACCAATTACTTTCAAATAAACACTAGATACAAATGCGTTGACCATGGCACTCATTCTGAGCCATAGGCTGAACTTTAGAAAGGAAAATTGTAATTTCAGTGATGAAATTATGTTGGAAGTGAAGAATCAAAGGAATGGTATTTAATCTTTTCCTTCATGGCATGCTAATCAGTAACTTTTATTAGACACTTAGCAGGAGATACTTACAAGTATTAAATATCAAAAAATCTTGTGCTTGAAACTGCTGCACTGACAGAACTGAAAAGATTCAAACCTAACCTTCAAATTCATATTTCATCAGTACATTTCTCTGCTTAATAGTGCTTTTTCTTCTGCTGTTAGGTTTGTAATGATAAAAATCATGTCTTGGTTTTGTGTGAGTACCAGAAATAGGACTTAATTATAAAATCTTTTGTCACTCTACCTCAGTGCCATACAAGTGATTTGAACAAAAAATTCAGTCTGCCAAGCAGTAGCCAACAGCCATAGTGACAGCTGATTTTGTGTTGACCAAGGCTTTTAGAGTGAAAGCTTGTTTTGTCCTGGGAATGTTCCTGTCCTCAACTGCCCAGCAAAATTTCAAGATAATTAAAGCTAAATGTAAGATAAATTTGTAATATGATGACATTTATTAGACTGTATATCATGAGGGATAAAAGATGTAATCTCTGCATGGGTAACAAGTGAGGAAAGGATTACAATTTCTTAACCCTTCATTTTCTCACTTTACCATCAATAAATGCATTAAAGTTTTATATATATATATATATGTATATATATGTATATATAATTATTTTTTTACCTTAATCACTCACTATGTTAGTGTATTTTCAGTTGTTTTTTGGGGTTACCTTGTGAGACAGCAATGCTATGGTATTGGAAATACTGTTGGTATAAGTTACTTTAAAATAAAACAGCTGCTTTATTAACAGCATCAGATATAAGCTATTTATCTCTAAGTGGAAAGTCAGGCTTTCAACTGGAGAAAAACTTACAGAATTCTGTTAGGGAAGCTAAGTTTTGGCTTAGCTTCCACTGCCACCGACATGCTTGCCTTTTCTTCTATATTGCATTGAAATGTAAACCGACTGAATTGGCAAAACAACAAACAAGTTGAAAAGAAATCTTTAGAGCTGTAAAATATGCATTGGCTGTATCTCATTGCTTTACTAGGCTGCTTTAAGCACTTTCACCCAGCCAGCACAGACTATACTCAAAAACTGAGCTGGCTGACCACAACATCTAGTCTAGGATAGCTTTTGTGAGACCATGTCCACCAATCTATGACTGATATTTCTTAAAGAAAAAAGAGCTTGATGGATCTGAAAGAGGTTTTCACAGACCCATTAATGACATGCAGCTTGAGTGTGGCTCAGTGCTAATTTGGAACTGGTAAAAAGAATTGGAAAGTTACAGGCCACCTGGCAAATAAACAAACAGTGCTCATTCTGCTGCTGCAGCAGGCACTTAGATGTTATGTTGGGTTGTCAGGGTTGAGGAACGAACATCAGTCAATCTTTACAAAGGATAAAATGAAATGTGATTTTTCTTGGAAAACTTTATTTAGCTGAATGAAATTATTTTCAGAAAGAGATTATCCAGGCAGTTAGACAAACAGACTTTTAACATTTATTTTTGAAAGTAAACAATCCAAAACAGCAATATAGAAGCCATTCCATAAATATGAACATTTAGAAAAACAAACTTCTTCAGGAGGGCTCTGAGGTGTCTTTTTTCCTTGCTATTTGTTTTGTGGTTTTGTTTGTTGTTTAATTTTGGCAATACTCCACGTATATATCTACTGGAAAAAATGTTCATGCTGTAGACTCTTCATATGTTCTGGCATATTCTCAATAAGAACAGGGGGAATTACTTTTTATCATTGTATCCAATTTCATACTTCCAATTTCTTTATGATTAGAAAAAGAAAAAAATAAAAGCATTCTGCTGCACCACTGAAAAGCAGTGGCAAGGAAGTGGTAGATTCAAAAGCATAAATGAGGAAAGAGTGGCAGGCAGAGCACTAGGAATTATCACCAGAAACCTTCCTTCGGGTGTGCTCAGCCAGGCACAGGCAGGGTGACCCAAGGCCGCAGGGTGACCAGAGGCCACAGCATGGCCGGCTGGGGCTGAACAGGCCGGTGTGGCTGCCTGGAGGGAGCACAGTCACCTTCTGCTGGCTCCCAGGCCAGGCCACGCTGCACTGCTAGATGAAGTATAAGAATTTCAACAAGGCTTTTGATTGGAATCGATTAGTCTGCTCTGAGGATGCAAGAGATGGAAAGGGGAGAATAAGGGAGGAATTTTTACCCTGTAGACCCAGATTGGCTGGGTGTTTATCAGCTGGCTGGTTTTGTTCTTAGTGTAGCATGTTCCTGATAAGGGTGGTAGGATGGAGCTGAGCCTAGACTAAGCTGCCCATGTAACAAACCTCTTGGATGATTGCATTGCTGGACTGAAATTTTGCTCTGTTCCACATAGAAATTATAGGTTTAAGTTTAAAATATACATTCTGAACAATGTGCTTATGTTACTCATGTCTCATTACATTCAAATACAACAAAATGGAATTCAAGTAATAGTCTTACTTTTTATTCATTTTGCTCATCATAGTTTTCCATATTTGTGTTTGTGTCATAATTAAAGTCTCAACCAAAAATGTTCTTTGACATATAGCTTGTCACTTACAAATGTGTAGGTGTTTTGCTCACCTAATGTAGTTGTATTTTAGTATACCTGAGAGTGGTATCTTCCTGAGAATGGCAAGTGGTTTGTTTCCATAAAACTTAACGTGAATTCAGATTGTCAGGTATCATTATCATTTAAGAGTTACAAACCCACATATATTTCTGTATTTTTGTAAATTAAGCAAGAGGTATTACCCTGTATATGTATAATAAACATCTGAATAGGGAAGACATTCAGAAAACATAAGGTTTTCTAAAGACCATAATTATCATAATTTCACTGCCTATAATGAAAAGATTTCATTAATGGTTTTTTAAATATGTATATATTGCTGCTTCTTCAAATTGTTAAAACTGTAAGGAACAGTATGTAGTGGATTACCAGAAATAGGATAAAGAGCACACTAAAGTCATAGTTTCAAACACAATCACCACAGCAATGCATCAGAAACCTTTGTAAGTACCACATTACTTTTAAAACAGAAACCAGAGAAACAAGGAAAATGAGGTGTTTGTATTATCTGATTAAAGCTATATGCTGTTTTTAATTTAAAAATGGGCTCTTTTTTCAAAGAGAAAAATAGACAAAGCTGGGAACTGAAAGGGGGAAGTTCACAATAAACTTTTTGGCCTGTTTTGAAGTCTAGAGTCAATGACATAAATATGTTTTCCTTCATTCCACCTATAGATTATATTAAAAAAATATTTTTTGAGCCAGAAAAACACATATGTATCTTTAAAAATATTGGCCTAGAGTATCAATAATAGACATTGCCATATCATAAAACAGGAAAGTTCTAAACCAGCTCTGTTGTATGTCTTGTCAGATTTTAGTACAAATTCTGTTGCAGGAAGCTGAAAGAATCTCCTTGACATTCATGACTGTTATTTTGGAGCCTTAATATTTTGCCATAAGGGAAAACTGCTTGGCTTCAAATCAGTGTCAAGTGTTACAACTGAATTCAAAACTGACTTATGACTGAAGATTTTGTTTTTCTCAGTTATTTTCCTGACACTTGGAATTTCAGTAGTTGATATGACAAGGATATGATTTCTTTATTTAAGTTCAGAACTGAATTCTACAACTATACCACCTGTTACTGTTAAACTACCTCGTAGTTTCTAATGATAGGAAAATGCCCCTCAAACCAAGCAGAAAATTATGAAGAATGATTATATTTTTATAAAGCTGTATCACACTGTAGTATATATACACTGTGTATATATGTTGTATAAATATATGTGATATACATGTATAAAATATATATTAGTAAATTTATAGTGACATTTGAAAATGAGACAGCCTTAAAGAGTTGAATTAAATACAGTAGCTTAAGAAAATAAGAAGGAAATAAAGCAAGGATGATGATACATTAGTAGGGTAAAAGGTGCAGGAAGCAATACTGGAAACAGCTTGGGAAAGGGCATTGTAATGGCTTAAACTTGCTATAATGTATGAGATTAGTCATGCTTGGCCAGAAAAAAAAAAAAGTACATCTAGTTCAGTACCTTGATTTTGACACCAGTCTGTGGCAGAAAGGCAAGAGGTAAGAGGCAACCATATTATTATATTTTTCAGCTGTACTCATACTTTCCATTAGCCAGCTGTTACTGTCTTGAATTGTTCTTTATGATGTTTTTCTCCCATGAATTAGAAGAAATGTTCTGAGCCCATGCAAACTGAGGGAATCATTTACCTGCATTCAAAGTTCAACTATGAGTAAAGTGATAACGTATCTTTTGTTATGAACTTCCAGTCTGATGACTTCAATCCTTTAAATCCATTTTTGTTTTATGGCAAACAAAACTCACTCACTGCTTATTCACCTTCTTCTTGGTATCCATGATTTTACAGACTTCTCTTACCTGCCTGAAGTTTAAAGGTCAGTTCTCGTACATAATTGTTCACATATCTTTGAGAATGCTCGCTGCCTTTATTTGCTTCATTTCAAGTATTATTATCCTTTTAGGGGTATGCAGATCAGAACTATAATTCTTAAATATTTTGGGTGTTTTTCACTATTTTCCTACTCTTTCCGCTTTAGCTAATATTTTCATAGGACTTTTCATTATAATTGCTAGATCTTTGTCTAAGTAGTAAGGTTAAGAACTGGTAGTTACTAACTACCAGCAGTAATTCCTCTTCAGTGTTTACATGAAAAAAATCAGGATTTTTTTTTTCCAGTGTGCATAATTTTATTATTTTCAGTATTGGTTTATCTATTGTATTATCAAGTACTATCACATTACTCTTCTGAACTTTTTGACACTTTTTTCAACATTCTGACCATTTAATAAAAAAAATATTTTTGTTCATTTAAGATCTGAATATGTACTTCAGAATTTAAATATTTTAAAACCCCACAAACAACAACAACAAAAAAAACAACGCCAAAAACAACCCCCAAAAAACAGAGGCATTTCCATTCGGTGTTTTAACTCTGCCATTGGCAAACTTTTAACATAATCAGTAAAGCAAAATGGCATATCTAATCCCAGTTCCTAGAAGATAATCATCTCCAAAATATTAATCCTCACCACTGTTAGCTACCCTTATAAGTGTAAAAACTCTTAGTAAAATAAATGAAGGATAGTAATTCACTGCATTTTAAAGGAAATAGAAATCAGGCAAGACCAGTTTGGTAGTCCATCTAGTCTAGTGTTTTCTCTTTGGTACTGCTGAAGATAATACGTTTCAGAGAGTACTGTAGCAGGCACATCCGCAACAACCCATTTGGAGAATGTATTCCTTTTTGTATTTGTCACACTTTATACCGTAAAACAAAAAGCTTCAATCATTCATCCTTCAAGTCATTAACATTCCTCTTCATGGCACAAGGTAATCTTTAACTGACAAGAGCACAAAGATATGTTTTAAGGAGGCAGATTACTCCATCATTTTCTACCATGGGTACATTGCACTTTCCCCTGATGTATGTAGCCTTGGCCAGTGTTAAAGACAGAGTGCTGAACTAATCACAGTTCTGCTTCAGCATCACAGTTCCTATAAGGTAGCATATGATCTGGTGTGTGTAGGGCATTTCCTGTCTACAGTGCGTAATTCCAGTTGAAAACACACAGTAATGCATATTAAAAAAACCATTAACTGTATTTGTAAGTAATTTTATAAGTTATACTGGTATAAACATATGTACTGGGTTTCATACTGTTGATGCAAGCTTTGCAAGTATTCATTAATACTTTTTTTCTGGGAGTAAAGGTTGTTGTTTCTTCTCAACAACTTTGTTATGAGAAAAAGCTTTACAGTTATTTTTACAAATATTTTCCTTGTCTATGTGGAATGGAATTGCAGATTGCTGTCACTGTTTCTGTAATTTAAAAGTGCCAGTTTAATAACTGAAAATAATAATTGCAACAAAATTGTCTACAAAAGTTTTTCAACAAACAAAAATTGGGACAGTTCAATTTCCTGCTCCATCTTGAGTAAAAGTCTGCTGTGTTCAGTAAATCGTTTAGCACTTGCTTGCCAACTAAAAATGGGGACAATGATATCTATCTAACTCACAGAGATTGTGTGATATATACACTAAAGCCACTAATCACATTAGTGATCATCTGATTAAAGATCTAAAACCAATGATTATCCTAACCCAGGATGGTTTTCTCAGTCAAAATCCTCAACTGTCCTTCATTTAAACTGCTTAAGAAGAGATACATTGATCCACCAGAAAAGTCAAATACATATTGATAGCTTGCATTTATTTTGGGCTATACTATGAGTCAGATTTGAAGTGTATGAAACAATCTTGACTTCTCTGTTGACTTTTTAAATTGTTTTATAGTTTTCATAATCTTATAGAGTTAGGTCCAGAAAAGAGCATGAGGTCATTTAATCTAACTGTCTAAAAGCCATATATCAAGAGACTCCTTCAGGAAATCTTTTAAATTTTGTCTGACTGTAGGATGACTTGTGTATTGGCTGGAACACATTTTCCAAAAAGACTGTAGTTTGGAATGTAAGCCATCAGGAGAGAATACTATTTTCCGTGGGATGGATGTGAATTAGAGGAGCTCAAGGGAGGATTTTTTTAATATGGGGGGTTTCTGCACAAGGTGACACCTCAAACAGGCACACTGCAAATTTTGTAAGAGGAAAAGAGGGTAGACATGGGTAACTTTTCTTTAGAATTTCTAGTGTGACCGTTGAATAGGAGGTTGTATCATGCAAAATATTGTCCCAGCTTTAAATGGCAACATGTCTACATTCAAAGCAGCATGAGACACTTAGGGTTATATTTTTAGGAAATGAAGATTATTAATTTTTAAACATTAAGTCTATCGCCTCAGTTTATCTTACTCTAGAAACATGTATATACTACTTACATAACTTCCAAACCTGAATACCTTCCTTCTGTCTGAACAGGAACATTCAGGTTACATGTACCTGAACAAGATTTTTTTTCCCTATTGCATTCTACTATTTAACTGTTTATTGTCTCTTAAATATATTTTAAAACATGTTGTTCCAGAACTGTGCAAATTATCATCATACCTCCTGTGAATTAATATGCAGAAAATTAATACTGTTGTCCTTATAATAATGGAAGTTGAAAATAACTTACTGAGTAAGTTTAGAGCAGGGTGGAGCAGTACAATTCTGAGTTGAACTTCTGAGACTATTGACCCCCTTTTTAAAGCTGTGTACATTCATGGAAATGATCATCTAATTTCTACATAGATTTTCACATAATTTTCACATCACAGATTCTAAATTCTGCAAATTATCTTAAATGTTAGATAATATGGGAATTTGAATAAATGCCCTTTCCAGATATAGTTGCCATACAAGTGTTACTTATCCCTGTAAAGGATGATATTAGTCTCCCATAAATAAGTTAGGTCTTTCTCGATCATCTGTATTGTGTCAGTCATCATATTAGTGCTCATTTAATTCTAACTGTGTTTTTTGCCTGTTAGAAAACCCCTTATGCTCTGAGGAGACTGTCTTCAGTTTTGATTGCACACTATGTTGATTATTATTTTAAGAGCACATTCTTGTATAGCATACTTTCACTAGCTTAATCTCTTGTGTTCTCTAGTTTTCAAAGCTTCCTGTGATTGCACTGATGACACGAGTCACTGGACTTCGTTCTTCTATATAGAGAGCAGAGAAAAAAAGTGTATCCAACTTGAATAACTGTTCACAATTTTGCACCAAAAGGTAGCCTAACTGTCAAAGGCTTGCTCAAAGTCTTGTTACCCATCATAGTGTACACAGTATACCAAATTTTATATAAATTCCTTGTTGGAGAAGAAATACATCCAAACTCTGCTCTCAATTTCATGTGTGCAATTAGAGAACATGTCTGTCCATATCTATGAAATTTCTGTAAAAAGGGGTCACTGCTGTGATGTTCTTCTGTGCATAGAGCAGAATAAGCAGCACAGCTTGTGTAAGAAATATGTCAGATGACAAATCACTGGTGTATAAGAAAAAAAAATAATTTTTTCTCATGCTGCTTTAGTCCTAATCTTTTTTAGAATTGCTTACCAGAATGCTGGTGACTCTTAACAGCTTTTGCATTAGAGCCCACAGTCACAACTGCAGGGGTGCTTTTTCATGAGAATACGCTGTTAAGGACAAAGAGAGTAACTAATTGTTTTCTAAAATCTCTGACTTTCTAGCAAGTATAATTCTCCAGATTCATCACCAGTGAGACATTTTCAACATTAGCCAGGCAAATCCTCATTTAGTTTAAAGGCAGCGCTCCCGTGACATAGATTTATTTATCAGCATCATCTACATTTCTAAAGAATGCAGCTGGTAGACCTGTGTAGACAAATATTGAAATACTTTCTTTCTTCTTCATTGGTTTAAAGAATGGCTGACTTTTGAACAGTTTAGTGAACTTTTATGCTGTGGTGTGATTTCTCTCAATATATTCCACAGACTGATTTGTAGGTTTATTAGTTTTGCATTTGCGAGGTGGTTCTGGGGAGCTATACAGAATGCACTCTTCCTCACAGTTCTTCTTGCTTTATCAGGGCATACCAAATCTTCAAACATTGCTATTTTTCTCTATTTACATTTATTACTGGAACTCCTCATGCACTTGGAGACTCTGCAAAGCTTCACATAATTATATTTGCCTATTTTGAGGATTCTTATATTTTCATGAATATTTTAGTTCTTTTTTCAAGGATTTTTCTGAGAACAATGAACTCTTTTAGATAATTCTTCGTGACCATTCATTGTGCTTTCCAGCTTGCCCTTTGAATATATACTGTGACTACATAAGTTTGTGTGTGAATATACAAATATGTGTGTATATGCACACGTATGTAAGTGTATGCATATGTATGGTCATGTTTGCGCACTCGTGTATATACATAACAAATGCATTTATTGATATTAATACTAGACTATTTAGGCATATAAGAAGGCACATAAACCCTAGCTGCCAGAGTGGCTAGCTCTGTAAAGCTATCATGGAGGATGATTTTCTTTCTATGCTCTTTTCAAGGATTCCAGTTCTTCATGACACTTTTGGAAGTCAAGTGTAGAGTAATATCTGTTCATCACTGTGACAAAGCATTTTTTGTCTTCTGCAAATTGAAGTTCATTACAATACTGCTGATGTTCTCTCAGCAGGTGGTCGCTGTCGATTATTTTTTGCTTCTGTGTAATGAAAGCTGCTACATATTCATTTCAATTCTGTTACAGAGCTCTGAAGTTCTGACAAGCTGTGAGCAGTTCTTCAATCAGGTAAACTTATGAACAGCTTCATACTAGTTGGAATCATCATGTCCTGACTAACCTGGATTTCTCACAACTTGTCTCTATGTTTGCCTCATACACAGTGGCTAGGTTGTCTTTTTCCTTTCTCAATTTTTAGAGCTTGTTGCAGAAGACAGACATCCAAACCTCACTGGTTCACTTGGAACAGCAATTTCCAAATGTTGGGCAAGCTGATTTTATTTTAATGGATGCATGCACAAGATAATTTGTGTTGATCTGAGACTTGGAGCATGGCCACATAAGCAACCCACCTTGCCTTTGTCCAAGTAAGCAGAAGTCCCTAGTCAGATCAAACTGAATTCTGTTCCTCTGGGAGTAACAGCCGTGCTCTCAATACTACCATCTGGGCTGCTGATATCAGTCAGATAGATGCAAAACAACCTGGTCTTAAATCTCAAATAAAGCGCTTTTCAATCATACTGTATTCAGTGTAAAAAAACCCCAAAACCCTAGAATGTGATGTTATATTAAAAATATCTTTCAACTCTTCCACCTGCTGCGGTGCTGAAGTCCCCTATTTCACTTCCAAGAGTTTGCTATAACTTTGATATATTTTGTAGCACACACAAACAGTGACACACAGACACACACATGTATATTTTTCTATCTATCTATCTATCTATCTATCTATCTATCTATCTATCTATCTATCTATCTATCTATCTTATCTCTAGCTTTGAATCTATCGAAAACTATTTTTAATTGCTTAGATATTAAAAAAAAAAATTCTAAAAGTATAAATCTTCTTCCAAAGCCTTTCTTACAACTCATTAGATGAACAGTACCTCCATGTGTGCTCATATTACACTGGCCACTAAATCTGTTGAAAAGATCAGAATCAATCCTATAACTGTCCCTTACTGCCTGCCGGGACATTCCCTCTACTATGTGCATACATGGCCAGTGACCAGTGTAGATGTGGCATCAAAATATTGAAACACCAGGCGTAAAGAAAAGAGGGTTGAAAAGGTTTATTTCACTTCCCTTTAGATAATAAGTCATCAGAACTGATTTTTATGATGGAAAGCAGGAAGAGTGTAGTGGCTTTGTAACTGCCACTGTTTATCAGAATTACTTACCCAGACCTATGCAGTACTGTGTGCATTAGGTAGGTAGAAATTTGTTATCAGCAATACAAAAACATCTGTCATACTGACAAGTTTAATGAGAGGGAGGCATGGAAGAAGAGATTGCAATCTAGGGATACAATTAGTCCTCTGGAAAAGAAGTTTGAGTTGTATAACTTGTTCATTAAAACACAGAATGACAGGCTCACAGACTGGCTGAGGCAGGACTGCACCTCTGGAGATCATCTGGTCCAAGGCTCTGCTCAGAGCAGGGTCAGTGATAGTATGTTTTCCAGGGCTGAGTCCAGTTGGGTTTTAAATATCTCCAAGAATGGAGACTCCACAGCTTCTCTTGGCAACTTGTTCCTGTGTGTGACCACCCTTATAGTGAAGAAGGTTTTTTTCTTATGTTTAAGTGGCATTGCCTGTGTTTCACTTTGTACCCATTGCCTCTTGTCCTGTCACTGGGCACCACTGAGAAAAGTCTGGCTCTGTCCTCTTCATTCCTCCCATCAGGTATTTATGATCCCTCTGAGACTTCTCATTTCCAGACTGAGCAGTCCCAGCTCTCCCAGCTTCTCATATGTCAGGTGCTCCAGTCCCTGAACCTCTTCATTGGACTCACTCCGGTATGTTCTCATCTCTCTTATACTGGGGAGCCCACCACTAGGCCCAACACTCCAGATGTGTCTCACTAATGCCGGTTAGAGAAGAAAGACCACTTTCCTTTGACCTGCTGTCGACACTCTGCCTGATGCAGCCCAGGGTACCATTAGTTTTCTTTGCTGCAGGGGTACACTGTTGGCTCATGCCTACTGGGAAACACAGAGCTTTCCCTGCTAAATTGCTTTCCAGATGGAACACATACTGGGACCTGGGGTTTTTCCTCCCCATGGTCTGGACTTGGCATTTGCCTTTGTTGAGCTTCGTGAAACTCTTGGCCCATTTCTTCAGCCTGTTGAGGTCCTCCTGAATACAAAACTGATCTGGTGCATCAGCCACTCTTCCCAGTTTTGTATCATCTGTAAAGTCACAGAGGGTATGCGAATGTCCCATCAAATGGATCATTAATGATCATGGTGGACAACATTGGCAGTATACTTTCCTGAGGGAAGATCTGTGTGATGTTGTGGAACTGACATTCATTGCTTACAAAAAAAAAAAAAATACATTCAGACCATTATATTGCAAAAAGTCAACCTGCTGTATTGCCAGATCTAAATGTTTCCATGAGTTTTTTGAGTTGTATTTCTGGCATTTTTAAAAAGCTCTTCTTCCCTCTTGATGAAAAAGAATACTGTCAAAGAATCACAAACTAGTAAGTTTTAAACTAATTATCACAATAGTGATCTTAAACTATGAAGATTTTAAATAATATTGTTCATGCTCTTTGTATTTTACTTGGTTCAGAGCTTCTAGGTTTCATGTTTTCTGTATTTCAAATTTTAACACAAAGTATAAAATTTAGAAATTTAGCTTTGAAAATAGAAGCTCATATTCTCATAGTTGTTTTTTTCTTCTTTTTTTAATTAAAAATAGAAAAAGATTCTGAGCTCCTATAACATGCTAATTATTGGCATCACTGGAACAAGTAAAACCAATTAATTTTCTTCACTGTTATTTGCATGTAGGATTCCTTTTTATTTACCTGATTCTGAACTGCATGGATTAATTTTAGGATTTTGTTTCTTCTTCTTTTCTGCCATAATGATTTGACCTTGATCTCTTTTAACTCAGTAGCGTGCAACAGTGAATGAGTTTTCACTAGATGGTCATCTAAAAGGCACATTGTTGTTGAATTATGAAGAGATAGGTTATTATAGTTTATGTTAGTCTTCCTTTTCAGAGCTCAGTGGTCACCCTATTTTTAGTTTAAAAGGCTTTATATTTACTTTGCTCAGTTCTGCAAAGTGCTGTAGGTGTTCTGATGAAATGAAGGGTTCCCTGAGGACCCAGGAAAAGGGTGCATTTAGCATTTTATTGGATCAGCTGTCTTTTTTCACCATTTATAAATGTGCATTTGTACTCTTCTCCTGTATCCTTCCAAGCACAGTGAGACAGTTTGACCTTTCCTGTATTGTTGTGTTGGGTGATTATATATTTTTAAGGTTACTTTGCAATAAGACACCTTTTTCTCACAGTACTCTTTCTTATTTTATCATTAGCTGTGCTGTCATGTGGGAAGCAAATATACATACCCAGAGGCAGAAGTTCAGTGATGTTTCAGTAGTGAAACTTCTTTATGCTACCTGCTAGAGCTCTTGCACTAAATAAAATTCAGCTGCTATCTTCTGGAATGACTTTTCTTACTCTTGTTCATATTGTGCATTTGTAAACCAAACATTAGCAAAGATTTCTCTGTCTGTTAAAGATGACATTGTGCTAGACAGTAAGGTAATAATGAGGAGGGGGATGACTGAAATAAAAGGAAGTGGTACATGTGTCTGTAAATACTGCTAATACAGCATCACAAAAGGTTTTAGTACCAAGCCTCAAGTAAGCCCTACTTGTGATGCCCACGAGCCCTTTTTTACAGAAACTGTTATTTTGTCTGCATGTATTATCCAAGTACACAATGTATTGCAATTTTACTGTATTTATGACTTATGGCCAGGCGGGATCCAAGTGTTTAAGGTAGCAAATCATATTAGGAAATTGACACTCAAATGCTTCATATATAGTTTGCAATTATATAACTACAAGCATACTCAAATCAACATATAGACAATCAGTATTTAGGTTTCTATTGGCATCTAAAAGAAGAACCACTCTGATGATCTTGCTTCCTCAAGGCAAAAGGACATTCAGGGTAATCAAGTCCATTTCTTTTGAACTTTAGGATATCACACCTTTAGCAATCAGTAAAGGTCCACCTTAGTTTTTCTATCTACCTACCCTTTTAGAAGAGTAGTCCAAAATCACACTCCTGTCTTCCTGGGTATTTGCACACATTTATTTTTGTGCCAGTCTAGTCCTTTAGTTTAAACAAGTTTTTGTTTCCTGTTCTTTGCTCTTCCCTTTGTCCCATGCTCTCTCCTTCCCATTCCCATCCAGAGGGAAATGTCTCAAAGCATCTTTCCTCATTGGTTTTGTAGCCTAAGTTAGCCACACATTAGCCTTCCAGCCACATTATTAGCCTTCTTTCATTTAATAGGTGTTTTTGTTTCTTCAATTACCTTATAAATCCTGCTCTGTACTGTGCCAGTGACCCTGCTCATAGGTAATATGTGCAGAGAAATACGAACACTGTAGTACCATTACTAATATCAATGTTTGTATATTCAAGTTCTTAAAAGGCCTGCAAGATAACAGTTAGGTTCCTGATCTAAAACGATGAGTAACATAGAGAAAAGAGGGGAGAGGAAGAGACTCAAGTTTGTACAATTCATATTTGTCTTTGTTCAAAATATCTGCAATTATTAAAACCTGAAATGTTGCAAATGAAGTACCAGTTAGACCCAACACAGCCCACTATAGCCATTTAGCTCTGTTTCTATTCATAAACATAGTACAGCATTTCTTTTTTTTTCCTGAAAATTAAGTGGTGGTCACTCAGTATTTGTCTGTAAATTATGAAATAAATTTTCAAAAGGTTCTAAGGGGCAATATATGCCCCCATTTCCATGTAAATCCCAAATCTATCACTGATTGCTTCTAATCCCTAGTTCAGCTTCCTTTTCTGCCCTCCCATCTACAAATTGTCACGGGAGGCTCCTCTCTGCCATAGTGTTTTCAATGAGAATGGCCTGCAGGTTTTGCATAATAATTGTGTTTCCAGGTATTTCAGTAGGATTATGTTTTGGATTAAACCTCAGGAATACCATTCAGCAATTACAACTGAAAGATCTATTATGAAGGATGTATAGAAACAGTGCAGTGCACTGGCTTCATAGAGGAAAAATATTGAGCTACTTTCATCAAACTGTGTAGAGCAATGTTTGTCATGTTGTGATTTCTGGATCAGTGATGGTCCGTAAGCTTTCAGGAGTGCAGCAAAATGCTTTTTTCTTGCAAGTGCATAATATACATTTATGAAGACAGATAAACAAAGCAAACAGAGGGATGTAAAAGAAATAAAGTAACACTGAAAATGTAATCTATATTCAGTGCAGTAGTGATTAAAACCTTTTGTGTCATTATTTCATATTATGGATGGATGTTTCTGTGTGTGTGTGTTTGTACATGTGTACATGTGCACACATGTACTATATATCTCTGTGTGTGTATGTTTCTATATTTAAACTAGGTATCCCTTAAATTTGACAAGAATGAAAATCAGATTAGGTGTTCCAAATTATTCCTTCCATCTCTATCACAGCATGCAAGTGCTGTAATGAGGAAACTCAAGAGCTGTGCACGCCACCAGCAATATCAATGCTGAGGAATTCATACAGCTTGTTAGAGTCCTCATCATCTCTTTTCTCCAGGTTAAAAACTGGTTCAAGAGAGCTGATTCACTTGAATGGCAGTTGATGTGAGAAGATGGTTTTCCAGGCACTGTGCTTATTTGCACTTTTTTACTTTCAGAAAGGTAGAACCAAAGATACTCCTGCCAGGTTTGAAACACATTGACAGACATTATGACCAATAATTTCTACTTCTTTATAGGTCGCAAATAAATGATAAACTTTACCCACAAAACTATTTTTTTCCAACTTTAAAAGATGAGCATGTGTAAGTGTCTTTTGTTTTCAGTAAAACTATTTGATTTGTTTTTCCATTTGGATCATAAGTTTGGAGAAAAAGAAATTTCAGAAGTATATCTGTTTATGAGACTCCATTAAGTCCATAAGATGTTAAAAAGTATTCTGGCTTTCTTATTCTCTTCACTCTATCTTCTAACTCAAATGACTAAAATACATTCTCCTGGACCTTTTCTTTACTCTACTGTTTTATGACTTGAGTATATTCCTCTTAAGTATTAACATTATATGAAGAAAATTTATGCAAATTCTTAAGGGAAAAGGCCATGCAATAGCAATAGTATTCACTTTTAATTGTTAGTATATCCTTTTTTAATTTTGTGTGTAATATCTATTCATCCTCTGTACATTGCAGTGTTGGTGCAATAGAGTTATGTGCAGAATTACACTGAGAGATTTGTGGCTTGGGTTTTTTTCGTTGTTGTTTGGGGTTTTTTTTAAATTAGATTCCTGTAATCTCTTATGTGGATTGAATAAAGAGAGTTAAGAAAGGTTAGGAGATCTCATATATTAAATCATATTCAGATGCATTGTGAATTATAATTTAAAGTTGCTACTGATTGCAATCCTATCATAATTTGAAAATCAGTATGTATCTGATCCATGCTGTAAAAATCATTGCCATAGATTGTTTCTGTTCAGTGCCCTAGTTGTATTCTTAATAGTGGACCACAAAGCATTTTGATGAACCATCTTTTTTACCTTATGTGTGGAAGCTGAAGACAGAATTGAATCTCTTATGCATGGCTTGCAGGGTAAATATATGACTACAGGCCTGTTACTGGTGTGAAAAGTCTTCTGTTGATAAATATAAAAAATTGCTTCTGGGTTCTATCAATCAAACGCATTTCCTGACCAGTAAATTAATTTCATACAAAGTTGCAGATTTTTACCAGACCCAATGTGTTACATCTTGTCTGTGGAACTAGCAATATTCATCTTGCATTTAATAGTTTTATAACTAGTGCTATGTAAAGTGACACAGAAATAAAAGGTGAAAGAAAAATGTCTTTTTTTTTTTTTTTTAATACATCTCCTGAGGACAGCAGTCATTCTTAATAAAGCTATCAGTAAACCATTTCAGAAGATACAATAAAAACATAGTCACTTACCATATCTGATCTGTATGTACTAGTGTCATCAACATTGTATTGGAATTACAGGTGGACAGAAGAAAATACACTTCTCTAAAAAATATCAGAAGTTTGACTTGATAATTCTCTATCTGCAAATATAAAGCTTACATCAGTATGGGCCCTTTTCAGTACAAATAAAAGCATATGGAATTGCTTATGTGAATACTAAATTTATAACAATATGGTTAGTAATAAACCAGAACATACATTGATTGATTAAGGTAACTAGAAACTAGATGCCCTTATATGTTGAAGTTTATATAGACTAAGTTCTCTTTATACTTCCCTGTAGTGTAGATTAAGATAAGTGCCCATAAATCTGGTCTTCAGAAAGAGCAGGGAATGAGCTGCTTTAATGTATAAAGCTGATATTGTTGTTCATTGAGGAAACTCTGGAATGGAAAGATGGGAATAGCCTTGAGGGACTGAGGAATATGAAGAAGAGTTTAATTGCAGTTCTCGGAGCACAGCCTATAATTTGAAATCTTTGAATGTTTAATGGTCATTGTCTAGGTTCAAACTGTCGTCTAAGCACTGAGGAAGCCAAAGCACCTCTACTAGTCATGGCATGAGAAGACTGTTTGGTTAAAGTAGGGCATTGCTAATGTAGTAGCATATTCAATCGTTCCTCCATTATCCTAGAAAGCTTGTGAAATCTCCAGTCTTGGACTTACTACTCTCAACTGAAAAAGCCAAAAGCAACCTGTTCTACCCTGAAATTACTTCTGCTTTGAGGGAAGGTTGTAACAGAAAAACTTCTGACATCTAGTTGATCTTCTTATAAAAAGTATTCTATGTATCAAAATGATGTCTAATACCTTCACATCTAAAGAGATATAAGGAAAATAAGATTTCAGTGAAAAACTAGAACGGGAGCAAGAAGTGATTCTTTTGAAGATAGCTAAAAACTTATAGAGCATAATTCTGTATAATTTGCCCGTAGAAGAAAATCCCTCTTAGACCTATTCATGAGGGCAATATTTTCTGCACTACTTCCCATTATAAACAGAATTTTAGTATTTGGCTTCTGTCCTCTAGCTGGAATTTAGACTCTTAATGATGTGTACTTAATTATGAACACACAGACTTCAGAAAATTCCAAACCTATAAGGGATTAAGCTAGTTTTAAAAAATTCTTCACTTTTGTCAGCAGAGTATATTCTTGCCTGTTCATCTGGTCTGCAACCAAACATAATAACCAACAATTCCCAGTCTTCCTAAGCTTAATTAAAATAAATAGAAACCCTTTTGAGTGACTTCTCAAAATAAAAGTAAATTATATCCAAGAGTTCTGGTTTTTAACAGCCTGTTTTAAACAGACAACCAGTGGAAAGGAACCACCCAAGGAAAGATTAAATAAGGGGGATGCTAAGTGAAATCCTAAATCTTCATTTTGTGGAAAGGTATTTGGTTTTTTTTTTTCTAAATAAGTTTTCAGTTTTGTAATTGCAATCCTTCACAGTAACTTTGAAGACAGAAGAATAAACACTGATGATGTACTTCCTTTAACAATATTTAATTGCATTAGTAGAATAAATGTTTAGCTTTGCCTTTAAAACAGAATTTCTGTTTGAAAATACACAAAATGGAATATATGAAAAGTTTGCTATCAAAGTTTTAAGCTAACACAGATCATGGCAAGCATCTTCTCTGTCTCAAATGGGGAAGAGGAGTGGGAAGAAGAAACCTTCATGCTTCTGAGATGTCTTTCAGAACAGTTCATGCAAGTCATAATACGACTCATGCAATATGTCAAGTTCAATAAGACTCACTCTGCAGTGACTTGCTGAAGTTACTTCAGATAAATTATTCACCGAGAACTTCAGAGTTTTTATGATATTTTAAGACAATGATTTAACAAATCTTAAAGGCATGGCAATTCAAACTGTTGATCTGAAGCTTGGAGGTTCAACTAACTATAACCAAACATTGCAGGTCAATAAAATTTTCAAAACTAGCAAAAAAGTTGGGAAGATTAATTCATGTCATCTATAGTGCTCTTTCTTTAGGGTCAAGTTGGAAACACTGTAGAAATGCTTTTTTACAGCAATGGTAGCACTTTTGCCTTCTGCCAAAAATGGAAAGTGTATAACGTCTGAAGAGAAAAAATGTGAATATTAGGAGAATTAAGCAAATGTCCTGGAACTTCAGGACATTTTGTTCAGAAATTTATTTTGTTGTTATATTGCCCTCCAGGCATCATTTAATTTTAAATAATTCTGCTGAAATTTCTACCTTCTTCTTTGACTCTTTCTACTTTTGGAGTATTTCCTTTTGTGGGTGTTAAATACCAACCATGTATATCTGCATTTAGAAAAATCTATGTAGACTGGTTGTATTTAATGCCATAAACATTATTTTGCATTTCAATTTCAAATGCAAAAATAAAACATAGTTTTGGCACAGTTAGGGACAGGACCATGTAGCACAGAGCATTTAGAAAGTGTTCAAATAAACCAAAACCTACTTTAAACCTTTTTTTACATCTCTGAGCAAATAACTTCATTCAGCTTTATTAGTATTTTCAAGTGTCCTCTATCTTTTGAAAATATTTTCTTAGCTTTCAAAGGCATAAGCTTTTCCATTGTGATGTACAGCTCTACTGAAAATACCTTTGTTAAAGAAGCCTTTAATAAATGTTATATTGAAGTCAAACCTGAACACTGAAAAATCTTAAAGCTAATTTTCTTTTCCTAAAGCAAGAAGTGATCAGCCATTCTGCTGTTGTCCACTCTTGCCTGACACCCATATTGCTGAAATGTGTGAAAAATGAGTGAAGGATGAAATAATTTGTAGACAAAATATTATTTTTGATTAAAGAAAAGAGAAGGAGAAAAGAAAAGAATAAACATGGTTTATGTTTTTGTTTTGTTCCATACATACCTGCTACAGACAAATTTAGTTCCTGGTGGCCAGCAACTCTAAGGATCTTGTGATGTGTGTTCTTTTTTGCATCTAATCCTATATTCAACGTTGTACTGAGATCTATTAAACATTGATAAGCTTTTTCTGTGCTGTAGGTCCTCTGAGACCATTGAGACTAAATGCCATGAAGACCTGGATTAGGTTTATGCATTGTTAAGGTGGTTTAGATACATCTTAGAACTCGGTCTATTCTTTCCAAGGGAGAAAGTCAGCCTGACTGCGTATTAATATTGGCATCATTGTAATGATTAGCTGGCTAGTATCTTAAGAAAAAATAAGTAACTCAGTGTAGCTTTCTGAGTTTATTCTTTGCTATATCAAGGGAATTTTGTTAGCCTTAAAATATAGGAAATTTACAAAAATTCACGCAATTACATATTCATAATTTTTTAATGTACAAACCTTTGTAAAGAAAGCTTTACTTTTTTCAACATATATAATACATTAGTTATGAACCATTGTTTCTTTTTTTGTCTTTGTTATTTATCAGAGAAAGAACCTTCTTTTTTGGCTAAATATTTCCTCATTGCCATATCTTTCTGACATTTTGCTTATGGAATCAAACTTATTATATAGCTCTTTTTAGATAAATAATTATTTTTTATTTTATTATTTTAGAAGAGAGGCATTTAAGGACAGAAAAAAACAGCAACATTATCAAACGCCACACATACTTAATTTTTCAGTGACATTTTTTGAAGTCATGCATTTTGATTCAGACTGGTCCATACAACCTTTATATATTGAGAAATAGTACCTGCTTATCTGCCTGTTGATACAAATCATCAAAATATAGAGACACATATACTATTTTCCAGGTGCAAAAAGATCATATGGGATTTGCTTATTTAGGTTAAAGAAAGACAGCATAATAAACATTGAATACTTAGTTTTCATTTTGTACCTTGAAAATACATTCTACTTACCTAATTTGAAATTTTATTCTGTACTAATTTACTTAAAAAGGTATAAAGGTGTAAAGAACTTGTGTAAACTACCTAGAGAAAAAAATCATCTTATCCCACAGAAATAATATTTTTAGATATTTTTTAATTTTGTTGGACTGAGGAATGGTAAGCTACCTGTTAAAATTTGGATAAGATAATGACTGCTTTCAATAACAACTGCCAATTTTTGTTTGTCTTGGAAGCCTGAATTATGGAAAGACTATAAAGCATTGGATTTAGAACTAAATTTTCTTTAAAAAAATAATAAAATATAAAGAAAATGAAAAATAATATAAAATAAATGATAAAATAGAATTCGCTAACATTAAAAAATTTGCAGAGGTCATTATTTGATTTGCAGAATTTTACAAAAGAATTTTGTTAGTTTACTAATTGTTCAAGAAACTCTGAAAAGTTTGACATTCTAGATTCTAGCATAATAAAACCTGAAAAGATATTCCAGCAGATTATCTTAAAAACATTTTTTTATTATCTAAACCATGTGATTCTAATTGGTCTTATTTTTAGTGTTTGTTTGTTGCTGTTTGTTTGTTTGAGGTTTTTTTTTTTGGGGGGGGGGCTGTTGTTTGGGGGTATTTTTGGTGATTTTATAAGTTCCCAAATAGAATTATTTTAGTGTCTGCTGTTATACTCTGGAGAATTAGTATTTTCTTACTTGACTACTATGTAGGCCAGACAACTGGAACAGAGTGAAACAAACCAAAAACCCCATGATAAAATATCATCTGGCAGTTGCAAAAACATATGGACAGAACACAGAAGATGAAGGCAGATAAAATTCAGGCTGTTACTAAAGCAGCCTGTAATAGTGGTCTTTTTTTTTTTTCCCCCCCTTCTTTCTACTGTTACTTTGTCTTGTTTTTCAACATGTAACACAAATTTTCCTTTTGTTCCATCAGGGGAATATATACATTTTAAAAAGCTACCCTAATTTATTTTTTTGTATTGGAATTCCTCAGGTAAACATGCTCAGAATGCTTTGACAGGTATGTTTACTGTTGCAGTCATTAGCTAATTTGAGCTGTGCTGAACCGTAGGTATTTTTATGTTGCTCCTCCAGAAGCAGGAACATCTCCTGGATGTGCAGGAGTTTGTTTTCCTCAGATCAAATGCACAGACAGAATGGCACAAGGTATTTCTATTTCTTCTGCTTAGAACATTTTAGTACCCATATCCAAACCCAGCAGCTTTTGTTTATCCTTCAGTACCTGCCTTTTAAAGCTATACTGCTGAATACTCAACAAGCTTGTCCAATATGTTTTTACTTACTCTTCACTTAGATGTTTTTGGTGTGTAGTTGTTTACTGGATCTCTAAAGCAGCTTAGTCCAGAGAGGTTGTTCTCTCTATCTCAGGATCACAGTTGTTCAAGGCAATTTCTGTAACAAGATAAATACATTTGTTGACATCTCTAAGTGACTTACTACTAAGTGGGATGTTAGCCTGATTATCCTCCACTGTTTAATAGAATGACATCAGGTATCTTCAGACCATAAGTTTCCTTAAAAATTTCCTTTTGGCGTTCTTAATTCTTAATAGTATACTAAAAAACTGTAATCAGCTACTATGAATATTTTTTTATGTCTATTTTTGCTTTTTTGGTTAGTCTTGCCTTCTTAGTTTCAGAGAAAGAATTAACTTTTGCCACAGAACACTTGATATATTTCTGTTCAGTTTTCTAAACAAGAGAAAATAATGTAGTAATTTTTGAGCTTTAGCTTGTCTTTGAAATATGTATGGGAATCTTTTTGTGTGTGAGAGAGATTACACTAATAATAGCTTATTTGATAACACCTAAATTTATTATATTGTTAATTTATTAAGGTCAATGCTTCAAAGTATCAGAAGTAGATAAAGGACCACACTTTGGCTTTGAAATTATTTTCTTGAAAACCTACAGGAAGGTATAGCAGGCTAAGAAAACAAATGAAATCAAAGCGAAACAACAAAACCCCTAGATTCCAGAGCTTTGCTTTTCCTATTTCTTAGGTATTTACAGCAGAGTAAGGGGATGCATTAATATTATGGAGAATTTCAGAAGCAGCCCACTGAGTTTCTTCTGGGGAGTAGATTTACCTTTTGTTTTTCAAAATCCCATTTCTGTGTTCAGTTAAAATAAGTTTTCTCTGTCATGATATATTTTAAAAGTCCTCTACATATTTCAGCAAATATTCCCAGCAGCCTGATGAAGCGTGCTGTGGAGAAGTAATATCTTTTTTTTTTTTTTTTTTTTTTTTTTTTTTTTTTTGGCACAGTGTAATAAATTAATTGTTTGCAAAATAGAATGCCAATAGGGAACTGTGCAGTTCCCAGAATTTGAGGTTACATACATATTCACATGCTTTAAACACTGGTGCTATGATGGCTAACCTAGGAAGTTGGTGACTGCCTAATCTCTGGTGGTTTGTTGTTTTTTCCTCTGGGTAGCTGGGTTTTGGGTTTCCCTTCCCTTCCCTTCCCTTGCCTTTGCCTTGCCTTGCCTTCTCCAAAATAGGATGTATCTTACTTAAATCTAGGTGGCTAAAACAGAGAGTAGAAACCTAACAATCAAGTATCTGGACTTAAGACTTTGTTACTTTATTGCTGTAATGCCTTGGAAGACTGTACCAGTTTTGGCTGATACAAACTTTGGCTGAAAGACTCAATAAGATATGAATTCCTATTTTGGGATTTATCAGTTTATAAGTTGCAAAATATTTAGATTGTGCCTGTGTGGAACCATGTCTGAAAGCACAGAGGAAGCAGATAACCCAAACCATTACTGGGTATATAATGAACTGCCCTGTCCTTGGCTATGCACTGTCTCTGAAATCTAGTGCCACAGATCAGTTCAGCAAGGTATTACCATAAAAATGTTATTTCCATAATAACATGGCAAACATGTTTTGCATGTTTCTCCTCTTTCACAATGATGCTCCTTCAGACACGTCCTTTTTTTTTTTGTTTGTTTTTGTCTGTTTTTTTGTTTTGTTTAATGTGGTTCAGTCTGGATCCCTGTCTGCATAGCTAATGCTACCATGCACACCAACACTGTTATTGCTCCACAGTCAGCACATGCTGACGATCAAAGGACAGATTTTCACTGTAACTGCATAAAAATCAGGCATTTGACCTAAAGTCACATCTCCTTCCCTTTGCTAATTAATTCAAGAGTTAAGAATGCAGTCAAAAATGGATGCTTATATGAGTGACTCAGCAACCCATGATGCTCAACAGTCTCAGAACCTTAAATATTGGAGGCCCAATGGGATGTAAAAACCATAGCTCTGGAATGAGCTGTGTCCATCAGCTTGACAAGTATTCTTTGTTTTTATTATTTCCATCAAATTTCATTTCAACAAAGGCATATTGCTGACTAAGATCTCAGCTCCACAAACAACTGAGCTATTGCAACAGCTCACCGCAGCTATTGCAGTCTTACTGCTCCTCCTTACCTTCACTGGTATCGCCCCCAAAGTGCTGCTTAGTTACTACCAGTTTGACACTACTGTTAAAATAAACTTTCACTCATAAAGACAGGAGGTAAAAAAGACATTGGATTGCAATGAAGGGCCAGGCAAAGACCAGAACACTGTTCTAAAACCTTGCTTCAGTCCTAGCCCTAGGAAACTGAAGGGAGAGAGCAGCAGCCTGCCCCTTTTTGTGTGACAGTACTACAGTTGTGTACGCTGAGAATACAGAAAGGTCATTCTTATTCTCATGGCCAGTCTAAAAACAAAGCAAAAATGTATCTCTCTTATTTTTTACTATGATGTCATAATATAACCCCAGCCAGTGACTAAGCACCACACAGCCACTCACTCTCCCCTCGCCAAGACGGCTGGGGAGAAAAATCATAAAGGAATATAAAACTCGAGGGTTCAGATAAGGACAATTTAATAAGTAAAGCAAAAACCATGCACACAAGAAAAGCAAAGCAAAGAACTCATTCACCACTTCCCATGGGCAGGAAGGTTTTCAGCCATCTCCAGGAAAGCCGGGCTCCATCACGCTTAATGGTTCTTAAGAAGACAAACACCGTAATGCCGAAGGTCCTCCCACTTCTTCCCCCAGTTTATGTACTCAGCATGACATCATATGGTATGGAATACCTCTTTGGCTAGCTTGGGTCACCTGTCCTGGCTGTGTCCTCTCCCAATTTCCAGTGCCCCTCCAGCCCTCCCACTGTCAGGGCCCAAGGAACTGAAAACTCCTTGACTTAGTATATACACTACCCAGCCACAACTAAAACCATCAGTGTGCTGTCAACATTGTTCTCACACCAAATCCAAAGCACAGCACTGCACCATCTAGTAAGAAGAAAATTAACCCTATCCCAGCTGAAACGAGGACATATGAGTACTGCAAATTATTACAAACATTTATTTATTACAGTATATATAGGAGAAGCATAAGGAAAATATGTGCAACTGTGCAGACAGGTAGAGCATCACTGAAAATTACTCTGTTCCTTTCCAAATTTCCTGTCTCAATTCTGTAGAAAGACTTCCAATAAATTCAGAGGTCCATGCTTCCATTGCAAAAGTACATGTAAAAGAAGAGTAGGTATATTTTAGAAGGGTAACAAAGCACAAATTATATATGAGAACCTTTAAATTACAAAGTACATCTGTGAACAATTTCCCACTCAACGTCTGAAATAGTTGTTTTGTATAAAAGTGGTATATTCAGCAAAATAGTGACTGTTTTCAAAAATGCTTAGAATTAAGTGATTTTGGTGGTGATCCATGAAGCTTAAGATCTTGCCTATATCAAAAGAAAAAATACTATTTTATTTGTCTGTATTAAACTGTTTATTACAATGCATTGCAAATAGGCATTCTTATATTCCTGATGTAAGCTCAGTTATGAGAAAATAGAGACACAGGCTGCATGTTAGAATGTGGCTGTTTATCAAATTGCATGAGTGGATGAACTTTTCAGGTGAAATTTCAAAAGTTCAGACTTTTGGCAGACATTAAGGAGAAAAGTAGCATATCTTAAAAGAAAGGTAGAGAAGTTGTCATTTTATCTTCTTAGTAGCTGGCAGAAAACTTCACAGGAGAGGAAAAATGTTAACACTTGTTTTCTGTATATGTCAACGTATGTTCAATAAGAGAAGTGTTAAATTTATATCTTTTAACAACCAAATATGACTTGAAATCACCATAATTTCCATAGCTGTTTGTTTACTTTTACACAGAGAAGAAAAAATATGTTTGTATAAAACCTGATATTGTGGTGTTTTATTTATATCCCATAAATGCAAGTAAGAACAAAATCATGTGTTTCTATTGGAAAGATCTTTTGAGTTATTTGTGCTATTGTATTTTTCAGTCATCTGAATTTCTAAGGTGTCAATACACAACTCAGTTACGTACTGTTACTTTTCTGTAATGTGAGTGGCAGAGTGGCTTTATTTCAATTTTGGAAAGCTTTAAATTCACGGGATCTCTACCTGAATCTAAAATGATTGAATCTGCATTTACATCATTTATTAAAAGAGTTTCAGAAATTAGTTCTTTCAAAGTGTTCTGCTTTTTCTGTACAATAATACATCTTAAACTTTGGGAAACATTTATAGCTACTAAGATTTTTTTTTTGTCCCTTATGTTATTCATGGTGAATACCTTTTATATAGGATGTAATTCTACTGAATCAGAAAGATTATTTATCAGATAGGTATATAGGTATTACTCCACAAAGATGATAGAATCTGTTCCAATTGATTTTTAGCTCTGTCAAGCAATTCCTTTTGTTACATATGAAATATCTGAGGTACCAGAATGCTATTACTTCTTGAAAGCCAATAATAGTACAATTTCCATCCCTATTCAGAAACAGATCCTTCCCTCAGATACACACCCCCATAACTACAATTGGCATCAGTAGCAGCTGTGCATAAGTAACTAAGAGCAAAGCTTGGCCTTTAATCAAAATAATTTTCTGCTACAAAAATACCCAGTTATGATTATTCAGTTGATACTGTAGATAAGCCATTCAGTTATCTTTCTTTCTTCGGTAGCTTATCATAAATTGTAAACCTCCAGTAATAATTTGTTGCATATTATTCCATTGCCTTGCCAAGTCAATTAATAAGCATTTATATTAATCTACAAAAATCAGTCATATATTCTAAGGAAGTGTTGCTATTCTGAATGCATATGAGGCAACGAAAAAATGAAGTCCTGTAACCGAATAAATGCAGTACTGACCTTGCTAATAACATGTTTCAGGCTTCATAAGAGCTCTGCGAAGCCTCAAGACTTCTCAGGCTTTGTCAGGACTTCTCTTGACCTGCTCAGAGCTGTTTCACAGTGTATAGCTGTAAAAGCAATATTCTGATGACCAGATGACTGTTTCCTAACCTGTTTTACTTTTGCTAAACTTTGTATAACTGTATAGTATAACCATAGTTTTTATATAGATTCAGTGTACACAGAATAATTACTACTAGAGTAATTATTCTGTGTAGAATGAACTATTTATGACCCCACCATAATGATGCAGTGGAATTGAATAAAAGAATGGGAGTGAAGCAGAACCCTTAAAAGTGGGGAAACCGCATGCAGTGTAGGGAGAGTACACGGATAGGATTATGACAGTGGCATATGGTGATACTAGAAGTCCCAGTGCTATAAACAACTATTGATAAAGAAATGCAGCCTTCAGAGCTGGGTAAAACTGTTTTTTAGAAGTAGCAAGGAGAACAAAGAACAAGTATACAAGTTATGAAAGGTGTTCAACATATATTAAATTCAGATATAATAGGGACCTTTCAGGCAAAAGAACCCTCCTCCCCCCAACACCCCCCCCCCCCCCAACCAAACAACCAACAAAAAAACAACAGAAACAAGCAAGTGCAAAAAACTGTGTTATAAACATATGCAATTGACCCTGTAATGAGGAGCAAGAAGGTATCAATATTAATATGACTCTTCTGAGGGAAGGACATGGGGTGCTTGATGACATGATGATGACATCCTACAGCCCCCCACTCCCAGAGAGATGCTGCATACTGTGGGACCTATAGAAGCACTGGAAGGGAGAGAATAACCCCACAGAAAGGGGTACAAACCAAGACCTTTCTATATAACAGTTATAACCATATTATTATTGAGACATCCCCCTGAAATAGTGTTCTTTCTTTCCATTCCCTTTCTTTTATTCTTTTTTGTTCTTTCTTTAATTTCAATGTCACAATCAATAAATTATTGACATTGCATAAAAGGTGGTGGTTTTTTTTTTTTCTTCCTTTTGCTAATAGAAAGGTTTTGAGCATAACAAGTGCACCTTAAGTTTCTTCTGCAGAGAATGCAGCTCCTAGGTTGATCATGCCATCTGCTTACACACCTGAGGAGTCCCTGTGTCTCAGAGAGACTCCCCATGCAGAACAAATTTTCAACCTATTCAAGTGTGAATTCTGAACAACTCAGTTTAACTAGCAAATTATGGCATTATATTTTTCAGTGTCTTGAATAGGTACTTTTTTCTAAGGGATAGGGCAAACATCCATACTCTTAAGTGCCTGCTCCCAAAGAGCAAATGGTACACAACCACAGGGTTCAACGTCTTTCTCTGATGCTTTTTATGTCTTTGTATAAAATAATGATTCTTGGCAGTAGCTATTAAGATCTCAAGATCATTATTACCCCTGATTACCTTGTTCCTGGCAGACTAAGGTTCAGATTTTCAAAAATATTTAGCATCTACAGCTTCTTGAATACTTGTCTTTTACCTGTCTCTAGGCAAACCCAAAATTTCCAGCAGCACTATTACTCAAGAAAAAAAAAGTTCTTTGTCATAGCCTTATTCATCTAGGTGCTTACTGAGGAGCAGAATTAGTCTAAGTGACTTCTCATTATCTTTGCCTATATATTTCTATTTATGTTTTTGAAGACTGAATACTAATAAAATATCCTCTGTCTAATATTCAGTGTTACTTGTGAAAATGTCTTAATCCGCAGTAACAAGAGAAACAAGGTTTCTGTGGAATCTGTGGAAGATTAGGCAATATATTCTTAAAATTTAGGTATTTGGAAGATCATGGAATTTTTTTCCCAGTTAACATAGGAAATAGGATTAATTTTTCTGATTTGAGTAGAATCTTCCTAGAACTGTTAAATTTTACAGATGGAACAGAGCAACAAGATGACTAGTTAAAAACATTTTCCTTGCCTTTTGCTGAAAGAAATAATATTTAAAAGACCAACAGCCTTTATTACCCTCACCAATGGATTTATCTTCAATAAACCATCTTTAAATACAATTAGTTCCTCATACTATCATAACTTGGAAAGATGGTATGTGTTACTCTTCAGTGATACTGAAAACATCAAATGATATCTTTTAATAGGACACTTACCTGCAACATAGAGCAAACATACCAAGGACTTATTTGGACCCTAGTTCTCATTCTTAGAGAAAGATGCCAAACACATGCTCTAGTGCTATAATGGGGGTAATGCAAGACTGGGGACAAGAGAAATAATGATGCTGGAAGTGCATCCAGCACCTGCAGCAAGGAGCACTGCAAGCTCCTACCCACAGCCATGGTTGGAAGGGGATGCAGATGCAAGCTTGTTGGAAACTTCCTTCCCACTTGGCGGAAAGGATTTCATAAGGAGGGGGCATGTCTTCAGGGCGGCATGCAAAGGGCAAAGTAAGCTTACTGTGTCTTTAACCCAATGTCTTTACAAAGTTACAGCAAACAAAAGCATAGTAATAATGCTCGTCAATCACTTTCTGTGATTTTTTTGTTTTTTCTGAGAGCTGTATTTATCTTCATTTATAGAGTTGGTAGGTTTTCCAGTTATTTATCAAATCATAAATGACAGCATAACATTTTTGCTGGAGGTAACATTTTGCATCTCCATCAATGTGCATAGGTGAAGATCATACATGGGTTTCTACCTTTCCTAGACCATAAGCAAGGAAGCATAATCCTACCTTTATTTTCAGCTATACTTTTCAATGAAATAGGTACTTGAGTTTTACCATTTATAAAACAATAGTTTATTCAATTTAGTGTGAAATACATTTGCCACTTCTATGTTCCCATGGAAGTATCTAATCTAGCTGATTACAAATTCGATTCTTGCTGCCATATCTTGAAAACAAACCCTTCTCCAGTGTAATGAAAATAAGTTCTCTGCCACTTCATGACGTTTTGACCATTATGAATTAATGAACTTTACTAACCAGCATTAGAACCTCTTCTGATAAATAAAAATATTCATGTAAATTAAAGAAACTCTCTTCCATATTTTTATATGTATGGATAGATCATAGGGTCTGATCTAAAACCATATTGTAATTGATAGAAAATGTTGGACCAAGTCCAAACCAGTGAAGATAAATAAGTAGAAATGGAAATGAAACTCATAGAAAACACTAAATAATATCAGTCTATTTCATATTCGTAATTCTACCTATCTGTCCTAAGTGTTTTAAGATGTTTTGTAATGAACGAAAACAACATGTTGAATGTCAAGAGCTGAACAAGAACTGAAATTCACTTTTAAGATTAAGAAAGTGATGTGAAATTGAATAGAACTTTTACCCTCAACATTATTCATAAGGACCATTTATTGATTAAACTATCTGTTGTACTCTCAGGATGTCATATCACATCAATCACATAAGAATTTAAGTTAAAAGCCATATTCCGAAAGATAATAATTGCCAAGTTACCACGTGTGCCATCTGAGTGCTAAATTTAAACTTTTGCAGTACTTCAGCAGCTGCATGAACCTATGAATAATTCATTAACTATATGAAATAGTAGATTAGAATTAACCAAATAGTTGCATATTTTAGCGAATGTTTAGGGTGGAATAAATATAAATAGCCAATTTACCAGATATCTTCTAATCCAAAGCAATTATTTTATGCAGCTTTTTGACAGTTCTACTTAATCCTTAATGTATACTTTAGGCAAATAGAGAGGAAATGAGCTAAAATTCAGATTTACAAGAAGAAAAAGGAGGGGGGGGGGGGGGAGGAGGGGGGAAAGAAAGGGGGAAAAAGGGGCTTTTGCCGGGTAATGTACAAGTGGCTTGTAAAATAGCTCCAGGGCCTTTTTTTCTTGGGTTTCTTAACACGCAATGGGTGATTTTTATAAACTTGCTTAGCTTTATCATTTTCATGTCCTATTTTTGGATTGAAAGAATAATTATATTTTCTATATGCATCAGGAATATTTTGTCTTTCTTCTAAGTAAAATGGCATGAAATTCCATATTCCCCATTCTTATACTGCCAGAGATAGATTGGTACTGGGCTTACATGCTTTACATGGTTGGTAAGAGACACCAAAAATCTAATAGAAAGAAATGGAAAAGTTTTTTCATGGACATTACACATTCTTGTTCTCAAGCAAACTGCCAACACATAAGCATCTCATTTTATAGCCACAGACCACAAAGTCATGTATTTTCAAAGCCAGGAAAAGGGCTGTCTTGTCTCAATTGAAGTGTGACTGAAATCATGGGATTTTATAGAATCATGGAATCTTAGAGTATCTCAAATTGGAAGGGACCCATGAGGATCATTGAGTCCTCTCCCTGCCCCTTGCATGACTACCTAAAATTAAACCATGTGACTCGGTGCATTGTCCAGATGTCCCTTGAACTATGTCAGGTGTGGTGCCAAGACCTCTTCCCTGGGAACCCTGTTCCAGTGACCAAACACTCTGAGAGAAGGACCTTTTCCTAATGTCTCCATTTGCGTGAAAGAAAACTGTTTCTCTAGTTGCTTACCCATCACAGGCACTAATGCCCTGCTTTAATGAGTGCTTTCGGACCGTACAAAACCAAATTCTACTTTTTTTCTCCTTCATGATGGGACTATGAAGTCTCAATGTCATAATAAATTTCTCAGATGCTCATTCTTCTTATTGCATTAATTGTCTTTCTGTACTTCCATCATTCCCACAGAAGTTGTGAAGGGAGGGAGGGAGGGAGCAGGGGAGGGGAGGGAGGAGAGGGAGAAAGGCTGAGAGGCCTGGGGAATGCTAGCAGTATATTAGAAGCAAGACAGTAATAAAATGAAATAGTGTTACTCCTATTTAGAGTAATATATTGGTCCTTTGGTATAAAATAATTAAGTTGATTCAACACTGTAATAAAGAGAACTGTTTTGAAGAGATTAAGGTACTCTGGTGTTGCCTTTACTTGCATTGTGCCTGCTTATACATAATTTACCAGGGTTTCACAACCGCCAGTGCTTTAAAGATACATAAATGAGAAAGCTCCCAGTCCAGGCAAAAGAGTCAGAATAAATAGGTAAGAGTGAAAAGGCAAAATGAAGTAAAAGCACGGTGGGCATTTTAAAAGCAGTGGATGAAGGTGATGGTGTGTCTGATGAAATGGCAGAACAGTTGGTCTAGTGCAAAAGTTAATTCATTGAAGTTAACAGGAACAACTTTCTACATACTCATAGATGCCCTACTTGTCAGGCTTTTGGTTTACTTCAGCTGTTCCCCACTCTGTTGAGAACATTATTGAATAGCACATACTTTAACCCAGGTTTTTAAAATGCATTACTGTTTCTGACTTCATCTTTTGGCATGGTTTCTTTTTATGGTGTTACCAGGCACGTACATAGAGAAAGGTATTTGATACGTCACTTCAGCCTGTTTTTTTATAATAATTAAAAAAAAAAAAAATATCTCAGCGTGATATGTTTCTCAGGATCTTAAATAATTAGGACAATTGGTCAAGTGGTACATTCCTGATTCCACCAGGGTATATGGCAATTAAGAAAATTCAGCTGTGGTGAGGTAATTTCATAGTGACAGAAAGATAATATTACTATGTATAATTACACTGTAATTATAATAATGTTTAGCACTTACAAGATGCCCTCTACCTCAAGATCTCAAAATGTTCTTCAGAAGAATTTGATTCGTATTCAGCCTGTGGTACATCTGCTGCTATCTCTATTTTACAGATAGGGAAAATAAATTAAAGGAAGTTATGTGCAAAAGCCTATGCAGCAAGCTATTGAAAGAGGCTTACTGAAAGAATTAGAATAAAAATTTTGTCTTCTACTTTCACTCACTAATTTCTGATGCATTCAGAGAGCTACACTGCAACTTGATCTGTATGTCTCAGGGATGTCAGAGATCTCTAGAGTATACACATAGGGTGTGTTTGACTTTAACCCACCTTATAGCTGATTCGAAAAGCTGAATCCAAATTTGAACATTATAATTTAAAGCTGAGCAAAATGGAAGAATCATGACCTATATGCTTGCCTAAAAGGGGCAGCAGCTCTCAGAACCACTCTTGGAACAGCAGCTTCCTTAATACCTACTCTTCAGGTCTTTTCTGAGTTATATCCACACACTTCATAACATATCCAATAATGTACAGCTATCCAGATGTAAGGACTTGGAGTTATAAAATCATTGGCAATGCTGAGTTTAAAATTTAACTCTTGATAGATGAAAACTGAATGCAAACAAAGAATTGACACTGATGTGATAGAATTTAAAGATGATGATTTATGTTTTCAAGTTTTAAAAAATAATAATAAGCAAACTGAAAAATGTGTTTCAAACATTTCAGTTGAGCTATTTCTTTCCATCTCCACTACTTATCTCAATACCATAACATCAACCTCCATGTAGCCCGAAACCCCTATGGTACCTTTCGGGTACTGTGTTTCAGTGCAAATCTAATTCCTTTCTGTAATATCATTTCAGTTTCCTCTTAATAAACAGATACTTCAAAAGTTTCTATTCTAGGTTATAAATAGTACTTTTGGAAAATGAAGAATCTGTGAAGTAAACACAGAAAATTCTCCCATCATCTAGAGTCTGCTTGACTAGATACTGGAAAAAGAACCTTCATCAGGCTTCAAGAAATTTCATTACTGTTACAGTCATCCATAAGATACACTACTTGAGTGACATACAGAATGTCTGGGGGGGGCAGGGGAGGAGAGAACAAAATGAACAATAAATCATAGTCCACATAGTCCACACTTCAAATGTTTTATGATTATTAGATCTTTCACTTAAAAAAAGGTATTGAAAAACAGAGAAATGAGAATAAAATTATTAGAAAGAAAGGAAGACAATAAATAAAGTCTGGTAAGATACTGTTTTACATTAAAAAGAAGCAAGGTAAAATGGAAAGGTAAAGAATTTTTTTCCCATGATAATAACAGAAGAAAAAATAGGTGAAAGAACAGATCTTTTTTTAAGCACTTTTTCAAAAAAACATGCAATTAATTTATGCTAAGGTTTTCTTAGGCATTTAGAAAAAGGATTAAGTATTGATTTAGAATGCAAAAATATTTGTTGTTAAAATTATACTATTAATGTGGAAATATGTCAAACAAGCTATAAGGCAAAAGTCACACTTTCTCCAGTTTTGCAAATTTAGTGGGAAATTTTCCTCACAGCTACTCTATGATTATCTAATACTTCCTCTGAAGTGACTGGATCAGTAATGGGAAATTTACTGAGATAATACAATTCCTTTTGATAGCCTATGAATTTTCCATTGAAAATATTAAAGAATGGCATTTCTAGGCTACAAATTCAAACTCATAAAGGAGACATCGATATTGCATGTGAGAATACTTAATGATTTTCAGGAGTATATTGAAAAAATCAATCACCCCACTAATGTAATGGTAATAAAACATTCTCTTTTGACTTAATGTGACTGTGAACTAACATTGTCTATAAATGAAACATAATACTCAAATAGTTTTCAATAACCTTTACAGGTAATGTTGTAGGTGAGAATCCAAGTCAGTATTCAGCAATGACAAAGAAAAGGCACTGGTCAAATGAAGAAATTACTTCATCAGAGAGCATTTTTATGATTAATAGCCCTGTGTTTCCCTCATAGGTCAAGGAAAGCGTTTTACATCAAAATGTTTTCCAATATTATCCAATATTGGTTGCAAGGCAGAAGCAGATGATAGTGTTGATCATTCAGGATAGTAAAATAATATCTTCTAAACACATGAAGTGCATTCTAACTTTAGGGGCTGGAAAGTCATGTTGCTAGTGAATAAAGTTCACTAAAATTTAAATAAGTAAAGATTTCACTAATGCTTTAAAGGAAGTACTGAAGACTGTGAATTCACTACTCTTCTGAGTTTTATCACTTTATATTGTGCATCAGTCCAAAGTTTGCTACTGAAGGCAGTGCAATCAGAGGTATCCTGTCTTTAAGACATATATATATATAGGATCTGTCATTTTCAGGTAACTGTTACCTTAGTACCATTGCACATGTGTTTCCAGAAAGAAAAGAGACAGGAAGGCCCTTTGAGAGAGATGGCAAGTAGAAATTTCTGCTGTTTAGTCCACCTAGGTTTCCTCTCTCCCGCCTCTCCTCAGTTTGTCTCTACATACATTTAGACAGCTCTAGATATATCTAGATAACTCTAGCTCTATCCTCCATTGGTCCCTCACATTGGAAATATGTGTCCAAATTTCCATGTTAAATATTTCCATGATCTTAAACTGCTGCTACTTGGATGTGTTCAAGGGAGTAACAAGCTCTGGAAACTCAAATAAATTTCTTTTAAGCTGTTCTAAAAACCTGAATGAAAATAAATTTGTTAGGGAAAAAAAAAAAAGAAAAAGATTAATTACTCAGAGATTATTAAAGTAAAGGTTTATTAAAGTTCCACTTCTCTGTAAGAAACATTTCCAAACTGTAATGTGTCAGAATTCTGCCAAACTGCCTGCTTGGTGATGGGATGACAAACAGTATTTTGTATTGAGCCACTGATAAGCACTGCATGCTTTCTGCACAATCTGAGGCAGAAAAAAAATTCCTGGCTTTACAGTGCTTTGTGACCATATGAGGTCGAAGTAAAGCATTTAGGTTGTGTTTTCTCTCACGCAAGGATTCAGGATGTACTCATTAGCCACTCTGAACTACCCCTTTGTCCCTAAAGCAGACATTTTTGCAAGGTAATTACATTTAAGTACGGTGCAGAAAAATACTGCTCAGACTTCTCTTTCATTTACTGTCATCATTTAAAACCTCAGTCCCTTAGTTCAAGTATCTTGTTTCTTTCTAGCTGAAGTGGGAAAATATGCCAATTTTATGATGTGAAGAAACAAGGACAAGGAAAACCTGTCTTACAGAATTTTACTTGACACCTAAATTATAGTCATGTTGGACTCGGGAAATAAAGAATGCAGCAGAAATCAAATGGACTATTCTTCCTTTAGTGCCAGTGCATTCTGTACTGTCATTTTCTCTATAGCAAAAATAGAAAGGTTTTGTTCTTTACCCACTGAACTAATCAAAACCAACTAAAAGTTTAGGTCAAAATATTTTTTCTCTGGACCTACTTTAAACTTACAACTACCTTATTAGGTTGGAAAACAGCCAGTTTTAGTCTGTTAGTCCTAATATTATTATGTTAGTTTATCACTGACCCTGCTCTCATTTATTTTTATATGGTAGCTGGAAAGCTCACCCAATTTTTCTTTGCATAAATAACCTTCAACAGCAAAAAATACCAAAATTTATACATTGAAACTATATATTCACTTCAAATAAATTTTCATTAAATGCATTGCAAAATTTGATATAAGGTTTTCTGTAACTTTGATATTTTGCCTAATTTTGAAAGGAAATATGATTTCTGAAACTGTAATAAGCATTAATCTAACAAAACACACTATCATTTTAATGCATAGTTAATATATGTAAGGTGGCATAGAATACAGACATACATGTGAAGTGAAAAACACATAAGGAAGCTTTGCATTGCTTTCAGAACTATTGTATATGGCAAATGGATGCAATTTCTAGAGATATTTTTTTCTTTTGTTCCAAGGAGCATTCACCTTGTCCACATGACCATTTAGTCTAAGGGTGACCACTCTTGGCACACAGACAGTTTAGGGGTATTAGCCGTTGCTACTGAAATCTTAAAGGACAGAAATATCCTATTTTATCTGCCTCTCTGTGTCTTTGGATAGCATCATCTCTCTGGGCTTGTCTAACAAAATCTGACTCTTACTTTTCTAATATTGCTTCAGACTCTCGCTGTTTCATCAATTTTCCCTGCCTGAAAAGTGCTGATGAAAGACCCTTGTTCTGGCCGATTGGGAAATAAACAAAAAGATGTCACTTCAGCTTTCCTTTCCAATATTAATATTAAAATTTGAAGGATTTTGAAGAATATTAATTTTTTAGATGATTACCTAAACCAGCAATTTAATTAATCACAGGCTTAATCCATCATAACACTTATGCATACATCAAGCTATTAAGCATGTAGAAGTGAGTTCACATCAGTGTTTTTTAGGAAAGAGAACTAAGTAAATTTTAATATGAGTTTTTAGAATTTCCCTCTACTTGTATAAATTTGTACAAAGCTGAAACTTGTACCAAATATAGGACAATAAAAATTGAAACTTATACAAAATATAGAACAATGTTTATTTTATTCTGATTTTTAGTTGTTGGAAACATCCAGGTATTGTAAAGTTAGATTTTATTATTTATTTTTTTTTCCCTTAAACAAATCTAAATTACTCTGGTTCAAACTAGAAATAGGAAAGGAAACTGGGAAATACTGTTCTGATGATATTTCATTGCTTACAGTGCACCCACAAAGGGGCCTTGATTTAGTGTCTGATACTTATTCTTCAGACGTATTATAGACTTTTATCAAGGCTAGGGTGATATCACCAGGTTGACCAGAGATATGATGAAATTCCTATTTACAAGAAAAATGGTTGTACCTTGTCTACTGAGAAAAAAAAAAACCCTTGACTGCTACATCATTGTCAACCTTTTCTGCCATTGTTTATTCTTCTCTGTTTTCTGTGGAAGTTCTCAGTCCATAAATCATTGGTTATTCTACCGCTTGAAGATACTGAGGCAACACAGCACATTCAGAATCTTTTTATGGAGTGCCTGGTAGAAAACTTGCTTAGAAAACACAGAGATGCACGTATTAATGAATATTTCTTTGTTACAGGAAGAATGTGTGCAAAATACATTAAGTACATTGACACCTATTTCAGAGGTTGTTTTTTTTTTTATTATTATTTATCAGTTTAATAAAGATCAAGCAATATATGTCATTGGATGCTCTGTTTTTGAAAACCTGATTTTTTAATGTTTTTTTCATAATATGCAGACAAGAGATTGAAAAGCTTTATTGTTTTGGAAAACTGTAAAATAATCCAATCAATATAGAGAAGGAAGAAGTAGTTTTCAGGAAAAAGAGTTTAAAAGGAGAAAAAGTGACCAACAGGGGCCGGCTAGTTGACCCAACAGAATGGAGTAAGTGACATGCTTAGACCTTTTCAGACATTCAGTTATATGAAAGAAGAAAAAGGCAGAAGGCAAAGAAAAGAAGCTTGCATAGTAAATAAAAAGCATGGCACTGGGAAAGGTGATACAGGGGGCACAATATGCAAGAGTGAATGATTGATTATACAACTCAAAAGAACAAAGGTATCCTGTTTTCTGATTAATTCTCTCAATCCTTTGTAAGCAGACATTTTGAAGATGTCTTTCTAGGCAGCTGGCAAAGCCCAGAAGGCCCATCCTCTGTGTCGGGGGTGTAAAGGTTTCCATCATCTTAGAGCAATTTTATACCTAGCAATGAAATACAAAAAAAGTTATCTGGTTTTGTTTATTTGTCTGGTAGGATGGAACAAATTTTACAATATATTTAACCATCCAAAGGCTGAATAGATGCCTACTAGATTATTCAAAAAAAATTCTCGTTCCTAACTCACTTTGAAATCATGTGCAATCATGTATGTGCATTCTCACCCTCAGAGCCTTGAACTGTGATCCATCCCTGCATACTTTGACAGTGCCAGTGGACATCACTTTCCTTGCCCTTTTCTGAGGGCACTCCTGTAATGTAGAATAGGTCTCTTGACACTTATGACAATATTCTAATGCTTCTGAAATATGTAGTGCGGCAGACCCAAAAAGAACTTAAAAACATCTTTGATTTTTCTTCTATGAGCATTCTGTGCATCAGGGTGACCTGCATTACTTAATAACTTTTAGGTACTACATACTTCTTAAAAAAAAGTGCAGCTTTCTTCAGCACCCCATACAGTGCTCTCTGTTCAAGCTTTTGTATTGCAGCATGGGTAATGCTCCATGCACACAGTGTTTGCTCTTTCCCAACAAAACGTTTTTCTGTACAAGTGCCCTTGCATATTAATATTGTATAAATGTGCTGGATCCTACATTGTGCTCTGTTTATTGTTCTTATCAGCAGTTTGTATTTTGCTTAAGTCACAACAAGTTAGGGATCTGTTATTTTTCTTGCCTTCCCCTTTTATGCCCCAAATATTCCCACCCTTTATATAATCACAATTACTTTAATAGCAGTTTGTTGGAAGTTTTTTTGTTTCAAAACTTGATAAACAGGGACAGTCATTGAAAAGCACTAGGCACTGAAAGAAGATGCTTGGGCTTCATGGCCATATCTAGTTTGTGCCATGTTTACTATGTTACTATGGGGAAATTTTTTATATGCATAAAGCAGAGCAACCCATGCTTACTTTCACATATGCTAAAAGCCAAACTCCCACTGCAAGGTTCATAACAGCAATCAATCTGTTCAAATAAGGTTTCTTTACCAAGAGTCAAACACCATTCCCTGGTGTGTATTGGTTTACAGAGAGCATTGGGGTAGTAGTGCCTTTTGGAGTGGAACTCTCTTCTGAGGGAGCTTACCACCTCATTTTCTCTTTATGAATTAGATAACTCTGTTAGTTTCACTGAAATAAAGTGCTTATGTCACATTCTGGAAGCCCCTTGGTTGTTGTGGTGCCAGACTGTACCACTGGGTGATGCAGATCTCTGCCTGTGGAGCCACCCAGAGTTACTGCTTTTGGAAGCACAGAACATCTCCCTGAGATGCTCAGGGCACACAAGGAGCATCATTTATCTTTTAGTGTGGTGCCATGTTCCTTGAGGCATGTCTGGCACCTCTGCCAGCCGAGGGACAGGAGGGACAGCAGAGCAAGATGATGACTTTGCTCCTCAACCATCCACCTTCTCTGCTTGAAAACAGGGAGCAGTACAGAGACTTCATGACAAAGAAACTTAATTGTCTCTTTATCCAGTGCCATATCCTTCCTCTTATGTTGCCTGTTGTAATCTGATCTTGGTTCTCTTTGCCTGGAGAACTATCAAGCCCTGTGACTGTACGGCATACTATCCCAGGGGAATTTAATTTTGAAAACCTAGCGCTGACAGAGAGGCCCTGATGCTGCATCATTGCGTGGCCCCTTCATGTGAAAGGCTTGAGTTTTCTAGCCCCTTTTTGTAGTTTCACAACTCAGTGAATGTAATATAAGCTTACTTTTATTGCTGTGGGATTACATTTTCATGCTGAAACACAGGTGCTTTCTGGGGTTTGTTTGGTTTCTGTGAAATGAATAGACTTGTTCATGTTAATGATTAGCTACTGGCAGGTAATACCCTGAATAGATTTATATACAGTAATTATAATGCTCACACAAAACAGACTTTGAAATTACTCAAGTTGTTTGCTGAAATGTGTAAGGTAAGGTGTCAGAGCTATCTGAGAAAACTTCAAGTATGTGTTTGCATTTCTATTTGTAGATTTATATATTTAATGATAAATTTATGGCTTTAAGCAAGTAATGTTTTATATACAGGACAAACAGTTAATTTGCTTAGATGACTCATGCGTTAAATCTAACTTCATTAAATGTACTGCCTCTGTTTCCTGGGAGATGCAAGTCTCTTGTTAAAAATTTGTGGTATTGAAATGACATCTTACTGATGTCTGCAATACAATTCACACTTACTTCTTTCATCACTGTTACCAGACTACAGTACTGTAAATACTTTACGGTGACATCCTTAAAGGAAAAAAAAAATTAACACTGCAAATAACCAGCATACAAAAATGTATTTTGAGTTATCTATGACTCCCCTGACTAGATTGTGATTCCATTTGCACAACTATATAAAGAGAATATTTTATACACTATTTTTCAAGTGAAGAAGGCAAAATTCCTTGATCCTACTGTGTCTTGTCTTTGGACTTCATATTGATTTTCCAATAGAACTACTTCACATGAGAAACCAAGGAAACTGAAATGGATAAAGCCTAGGGCCAGACTGAGAGTAATTGTGTGAGAACCCTTTTTGTAAGAGAACTTCTGAGAGTAGCAGTAACTGGGAGTGTGGCTGTGTGCAACCCACGATACTCACAGCCTGCAGTAGGAGATCACCGGAGACATGTCCATTAGAAAAAAAATTGCTGGACAATATCTTCAGTCATCTGTTTTTGATGACTTATTATTTAAAGATTCTGTCAGATTCTGGAGCATTTTCTGGGAGAACAATGGCATTTGGGAATGGCTGTGTTGGTCAGACTTTCAACGGAACCAGAACAATGGAGGAAAAACATATCTGATAACATCTGCTTCCAGCTGGACCATGTTACTTGGTCCATTCATGTCAACTGACTAATGTGAGTGACGTTTTAGAAAGACTGGAAAGTTTGAAGTAATCTAAGGCTGTTAAATACAAGCTGCTAGTATTAATCAGGACTTTTGCCAGTAAGCATCATTCAGAGAAAAGATGAAACCCTGTTTCTGTAGCTCAGACACATGTTGCAATACTTCAAAGTTGAAGTCTGAATCCTATGTTCCTGGCACTTAACAGTCTCAGTATGAATGTGTTGTATTCATTTCTATATCCTTCAATTTGGTAAACAGATTGTCACGTATTAGACTATGTCTATATTACAGGCAACAAAATCTTCAGCGTTTTTGGAGGGGGTTTTTTGTGGTTTTTTTTTTTGTTCCATGACACTTGTCCCCATCCTTTTCTTAATTATTTGATAGATTCCATAAAAACAGATTATATTTTAAAAACCTATGTGTTTTCTAGTCTTAAACTCATGCCCTTGTACACACAGTTTTTGGAGACACTGTCCAAAAGCATTACACAAAGGATGTATTATTTAATGGACCAGAGGTCAAAATGTTCATGATTCAATATGCTGTAGGTCACTACATTTTGAAATGACTGCATATTTCCTAAATGATGCCTAATTCTGAAATCTATTTTAGGAACTGATAACACTTCTAGTTTGGGAAAACACAGGCTTCAGAAGTGCTTTGAATCATGACTTATGGGGTTTAGGCAGCATATATTTCTTTTGCTATGTCCTTGGTGGGAAACTGGATTTTCAGACTCTATCACTGTTTAATATTATTTTTACATTTAATATGGTCCACAAGGAGTTCTTCTGAAACACTTGTGGGCCATATTTTTTATTTATATTGCAGTCTTAATGACATTTTGATACATCCATGAGTCAGAGTTTTTTTGTTATGCACTGTCTTTTCTTCTTTCAAAAGGATAAATATAGTTGTGTGGCTGCTCTGATGTCATACAGTTTAGAAATCAACAGTCATAATATTGGTGTGAGTTACAGTCCCTTCCCTTCCCTCCCTTTGCCAATACCGAAATGATGAGGTATTTTTATTTTTGTTGTGGTTGCTGGTTTGGTTGTTTGGTTGTTTGTTTTCAGTATGGGCTACTAATATTAATTTGATGCTTCAGGACCTGAGAGTAAGATTTTTGGGTCAGTTTTGGACTAGTGTTTTCAGAAAGAGTATGACTTGTGTTATCATTACATGACTCATAACTGATGTTATTTTTCTGCCTTTTTGTTTGTTTGGTTGGTTTTTTTTTCGCTAAAGACTATATTTTTCAGAGCTCTGCATGTACTATGGCAGGGTTCTGAAGCATTCAGAAAGGAAAAGTTCAATGTAAGATATTCTCTTCTATGCGAAAGAAAATTATGTCTTTTTCAAGATGCACCAAAAAGGTATTCCAATTTTCATTCAACCAAACACCACCTGCCTTTAATAGCCATTTGATAGTCATATTCACCTGCCTAATGTATCCTGAAGGATTAACATGAGATACATTAAAAAAATAGTAATTAATTAATCTAAGGATATTTCCTGGAAAATATACTTATGAAAAAAATCCCTAAACTTTGCTGGTTTGTACTTTTAAGAACATTGTCAATACAGTGCCATTACATTTAGGTCAGTACAAAATTAGCATGTTTTCTATTTCAGTGCATAGTGATAGACTGGTTGATGCAGCAACTGCTATTTTCCATTAGAAATTGGCTACACAGATATGAACATTATTAGTTTTCATGATGTCCAAGAGATGTATTGACTCAAGATTGCCAAAGTCAGGTGTTCCTATAGGTCCCCTGCCTCTTGGAACTAATGTTGAATTTACAGTTTTCCACCAAACAAAAGCATAATGCTGTGCATCGAAAAGTTATTTTCATTGTAGCCCATTCATTACCAGTCACGCAGGGGAGTCTAATTAACAGGCTGAGTAAACATTGCTGCTTTTCTCCAGTGCGTATGCTGAAAGCAGTCTAGTTTTGGGGGGTTCTGTTCAGCATTCTGTGGTACACCTGGCCTGCTTCCAGGTTCCGAACAGTTCAGGGAATGCTAGCTGAAAGATTCCAGCTTTCTGCATTAGTTCACATGGAGGTAGCTCAGGTCTTTACATGCTTGGTGCAGGTTACCTTCATTCACTAAGATCTTAAATGCCACTGATTTACAGCGGACACCCTTCCAGAGCTCAGACTCTTCTCAGAAGACACTTTTACAGGATTTTTTTGTTTTGCATGTCACAGACTGTGGTCTATGGCTCAACTGTGGCAAGAGTAAAAAGTACATTGGAGCAACAGGCATGGTAAAAATCCTACGCAATTTCTGAGTGTGTTCATGATATTATTTCTTAATGTTGAAATATTAGATTTTACTATTACAGAATTTACTTTATTTAAACAGTAATCAATACTCCAGCTATTTGCTATGTCTTTGCAGATTAGTCTTTCCAAGAGTGAGTAAACATATACCAGGAAAAAATTACATTATTACTGATCATAAGCCATCTTGCACATCTTCTGTGCACAATAATGTGAACATATAATTATTTTGAAAAAATATTTTTAATTTCTTTTTTTACTGTTTTGGGTTTTTTTAAGATTCCTTTGGTAATCAAATAGTTTTATTAGAAAAATATCAGAATTTTGTTCTGATATACAAGATATCTAGCTGATATTATGTTCTTCTTTTTAAAGTCTAATAAAAGTAACTCTGAAACACTGTAAGGTAATGAACATTTTAACATAACTCTCCAATGAGTATTCTGTGCCACTCAGGCTCATTAATGATTTTGCTGCTGCAAACATTCAGACTGATTAAACAACTCAGTAGTATTCTCCTGCAACATGAACAAACAAAGAAAATTTGTAAAAAAAACCCCTAATTAACATGTCAAATATGCAATATTTTCTTTGGTGTAATAAATGGCATTAAGTCCATGAATTTTATCCCTTGCTACAGGTAAGATTATATCCCTGAGTTTCATATATTAGTCATATTTTTCTTCTGTTGGTATGCACTAAGAATGCCTATGTTCTTTCGACAATCCAAACCAGATTTTACGTCAAACTTACATTAGCAGTGACATTTTCATGGACAAATATTGTGTAAGATTTCATACCACATAAGACAAAAAAACCCCAACATTTGAAGTATACAAAGCGGTTTGTAGTATTAGAAGTTTGTTAGTTAATCTAAGGATTAACTTAGAATCTAAGGATTAAATTAGAAGTGACATTTATACATTTATATGTTCATAAATCCAAGTACATACATATAGTATATGTGTAATTATATACACAAATATACATACATTTTCATATATACATATTTATATTTATCTATAAAAATATATGTAAGCAGCTGTGTATGTGATATAACATTCTTATTACAGCTTACTTACCTGTCGGTAAGAAGAAAAATATATGCTGGAACGCTTAGAGATACAATAACATTTTTCTTGAAATTACTTTGAGGAAAGCTTGATAATTTTCACTATAGGAGTTTTATCAGTCAGTGTCATCACACAACAGTGTGAAAGTTTTTCCTGTCCATCATACTCAAGGCTGATGTTCTTTAATCTCGTCATGCTTAGGTAATGTAGGTTGACAAGACACTCTGTCATGAAGATTCCACATAAAAAGAACTGAAAAAGCAAAGAGTGCACCTAGACTATGACTGTAGATCACAGGGTCAAAAACATTGTGTCCTCATCTATGGTGAGGTAAACCCAGCTTGTAGCATGCTACAGAAAGATTGCTGTGGATAAGGCTTCTAGCTGAGTGTCAGAGATGATTAATGAGGGAGATAACAGAACATCCTCCTTTTGACATTAAGAGGCAGATAGAGGACAATGAAAGAGTGAAGGAAAGCAAAGCATTTATATCTGAAAAAATAATGAGGGTCAGCAAAGCTCTGGTCTCAAATTAGAGTTGTGTGTTGGTCCATTTGTCGCTGGGATTTGACCTGTTCGATCTGGTAAAGGACTTTCTAAGGGAAGATGGTAAAAAAATGTCTCCTATAGAGAAACATAAATGAAAATCTTTGCTAGAAAGAAACAGGACAAAATGAAAAAAGAATGTGAGCAAAACTCCAGAATCAGGTCTTTCTTACAAGAATATAAATTATTCTTTTTTTCAGCTCTGAGACAGGTTGTGGGGAGACAGGTGCAGATTAAGCCAAGTATCTTCACCAAAGCTTATTGAGAAAATGAGATAAAAGACTAGTAACAGAAATAAGTATTGCTGAAGATAGTTTTATAATATACATAGCATGTTCCGGCAGCACAGGAAAGTTCGTGACCCACCCCCTCATCTTCCTGAAGGGGATGGATCAAAAGAACATTGTCAATATAAATGTCAAAATTCATAAAGGAGCTTCCTATTATTATAGGCATAGATATACCATTCATTCTGTAGAAGAAAAAAATAATTCCTTATTCACAGAAGTTACTCAAAGGACTACTTTTGTTGTAAGCAGACAATTTGTAGGTAGAAAATTATGCTGTTAGACACATGAATTTGTCATAATCAGAACCACAGAGTAATTTGCCATCTGGGTAAAATGTATCAGACCTAACAAGAAACTTGAATGGTGGACTAAATTAGATGAAATCTCTTACTTTGGGGATGTGCTGCATTCAAGTCATCTATTAAACAACAGAATTAGTCCTTGGGATCCTGGAATATTTGTACTACAATGAGGGGGAAATTTATAATCTAAAAACTTTTAAAAGTATTTAATTCTTTAAAATACTTTTATTTTGTGATGTGAGGAGGAGCATGCACAGTGTTACCTGCATGTGTATGAACTTCAGATCATGCTGGATGCTCTTGCTATATTAATTTTCATTAATTTACTAATTATAATGATATATTTATTATGAATGGATTAAAGATAATTAAATAATGCTTGCAAAAATTATTTTGATAGTTTTGTAATAATGTAGTAACTTTTAATAATTTCATGGCGATAAAGTCATCTTTCATTAATAAAGTGGGCTACTCTTTTAAAAAAATGTTCATCCTCTTGGTTTGAATGTTATCTGAAATTAAGATGATATTAATGTTATGTGTGGCAAAGGCTCCAAGAAAAGATTAAAATTACTCTAAAAAAAAGTTTTCATTTATGAAAAAGAGCAAAAATGAATAGAGTAAGAAATATGTTTTCTGGAAAACAAAGATGAAACACTTTTTTGAATGAGTTGGTTAAAATCTGCATTTATCTGTAGGATAGTTCAGTTGAGAATTTCAGCTGGGAGTGTGCATTACTGTCAAAACATCTTAAAATTAGGAGTCTTCCAGGATAGTTTCTTTTTTACATATTACATATAGCTAGTGATACAGTAATCAAATCATATTTGTTTAGCAAGCTGGTTTTTTGAGCATTTTTTGAGCATAAGTACTGCTCTATTCATCAAACAGCAATGTTATATAAGTTTACTGCAGCAGCTAACTAGCTCATATGAAATACAAGCAAATGGTTAGTGCATTTTAAAATAACACAGTGATCTCCAAACTGGAGATGTCATTTCCAAGAGATAAACTATGGGTGTATTGTTTTCACAATTATAATGATACAGGCTACATAGTTTTGTTCTGCCTCCTTTTCTAAAAGATCTGTTATCTACTTATTTAGCTATGTGTAGGATCAGTGCAAACTAATTTATATCAGTATCATTGATAAATAGCTTTCATTTTTGTTTGGCATCTTTATCAAACAACTTGGTATGAAAATTATCTTTATTATCACCATAGATACTAGAAAATTAGGTATATTTCCAGGAGAAAAGAAATGAAACAGTGCTGCTGCTACTTGCACCTACTTGCTCCAATTCATCGCAAGAAAAGGATAGTAAAAACACAGATTTCTTTAGCCTGTCACGTGTTGGCATGTCGTTGTCCCTCCATCCTGTCCCATCCCCCACCCCAAATCAAGGAAGATATAGATATTTTTGCCTGAAACATAAAAGACATAAAAATAGAAACATTTTATCTTATTTGTGTTTGGAAAAGAGAGGTATGTGAGAGTTCAAATAGATCTATACTTCAGCTGAAAGATTTAGTGAATAAAAAAGGAAAAGTCATTTGTATGTTTCATCCTACATAGGAAGCTGTAATATTCTAGTCAGGTTGTCCAAGAATGCCCAAAGGTTTTTAATCAACATGTGGGACTTGATAGAATTACTTGATATGAAGAAAGAGAACATGATACAGGATGGAGACTAGATCTGTACTGCTAATTATATTAATTTAGAATTTTGTATTGGAAATTAGATTACCGATACATAGATCACAAAATTAATATCACAAGTACTTCCCTGTGTCAGAGGGAGATACCACACCTAATTTTAATAACTTGTTTCAAGAGATTGCTGTATTCTCTTCTTTATCACAGAATCATTCCCCAGCTCTTAAAACCATGGAAATGGGCTGGGTTTTGCCTTTTATGTTTAGAAACTTACCAGCTTTTTAATTTTCTCATAGACATTTTTGCTGCCAAGAAAACACAATTTCTTTAAATTTTTATTATGATTCCAATGTAATGAAATACAAAGTCACTAGACTCAAAAGATAATTTTAAAGAAGGCAATTCAGGAAGGGACCTTTCTTTTGCAATAGTGAGTGTAAAGCAAGTTAGCAATTCTTGAAAAGTGGATGAGAATGGGCCTCTTGAGGGATCAGTACAAGAGGCCATATCACAAAATATACTTTATCTCTTACTTTTGCAATAGCCTGGGTGTAACAAAATAAATCCATGCAACAACAAAGTTTGTATGATTTCTTTGATTTAATTATTTCCAGTTTGTTGGTTTTATAATGTATAGCATAATTAACTAATAACAGAGCATGTTAAAAATACAAAAATCTGATAGATAGTGAATTTTTTTGCTGATTCAAAAAGACTACTCAGATCTTTTTCACAGCCACATGCAACACACGTTGTGTATACTGCATGGGAATAACGGTGCTATATAAGAACTCGATAGGTGGAAAATTTCTCATTAGTTAGCAGTTTGACAAGAGACATTAATATCTAGATCAGCATTTCTTCTACAACATAGTTGGAAATTTAGCCCCTGCCTTTAATCTTTTTTTGTTTCACTGATTTAACTGTTGGATGATGCTTGATTTGAAGGCAATAAGCATACATGAATGACCCCTATCACGTTAACAGTACATTTGATTGTGTAGCTATTTTTGATATGGATTAACCAGAGCATCATTTTGCTTTCAGAAAATCTTATCCATTGAGAAAACCTGGGATGGAAGGCAGATTAGCAGACAGTAGTAATCAAATTCTACATATTAGGATCTTCCTCTCCATAGTGAATTCAAGTACATCCCCTTTACTTCCAGCAGGCTGTTAAGAAATACAAAGAGGTTTTATTGGTCACAGATTCTTATGGGGAGAGGTGAAGACCAAGAAGCATCTAGAGGCAGTTCATTGAAGAGTGGAACGACAGATATGAAATTCCAGGCATTGAGCTTCTGGAACTGGGTGTAAAATTGTTCTGACATCTTGACACTTTCCACAGTGAAGCAGAAGAATCACTAAATACACTAATTAGGAGAACAGATGTCGTCAATATACCTGCGTTAACCTGAATTTATTCTCTTGACTGTTGAAAACTACTTCTTCAGTTCTTAGTCACCTCAGCACATTTTTAATTTACTGAAAGTTAAAACTGACATAATCTTTACTTAAAAATTATAGATAATTTGAAGTAGACAGTAAGGAGAGAATCATACCAGCTGGAAGTTACTTTATTTTTTAAAAATAAAATAATATTTCTACTATTAAATTATGTCATATTATACAACCCTGACATGATGTCCTTTTGCAATATACATGACCACATCCTGGAATAATATAGGAACGATAATAATAATTAATATTTCTAAATATATTGGTGAAAAAATTTGGAAATTAAATTTTCAACCTCAGGCTGAAAATAAACTTTGAACCAAAAGAAAGCTTTTGAATCCACCCGCTGTTCCCTGTCTCTGTAGAGCACAAGTGTGGCCAATGTTTCCACATTTGTGCATGACCATCAGGTTACTTGAAGGATTTAGAAAACTAGAAGATAAACAAACCCACATAAGAGGTCAACAGGTTTGGTGAAAATGCCATTAAGAAAGGGCACTGCCTCTTCAGCTTTTTCTTTCTTTTTCTTCTTTTTTTTTTTTTTTTTTAAAAAAAAAAAAAAAAAAAAAAAGAAATTAATGACGTAGTAACTTTATTTCATTCTATAACCTCTTATGTAGAAACGTAATATAGAGAAAATACAAGGAGAGAGGTATAGAAAGAGTCAGCACCTACAAGCTGATAACAAATTCAAACAGTAAGACCTATCTAATATTGAGTATATTTACAACCTTGAGAAAACTACCCACCAGTTATTAAACTTAAGAGATAAATAAATTGTTACAATGTAATGTGTCCTGTAATATGTGAGATTTGACTACATACGCAAAGTTCTTTCTTGACTTAATTTTTATTAATGTGTGATGCTTCTTTATAGGGGGGGAAAAGATTTGCACACTTCGTAAACTCAGCTGGCTGTATTTAAAATTAAAGTTATGTTTACAGTTTGGGGTTTTTTTTTGGCAACTCACTACAGAGAACAAAGAAAATCTAATTGTGCTTTCACACATTTTTAATTCTGGAGGAATTCCACTTACCGGTTTCAAGTTTCTCTTGAAGATGTACTCTGAACTTGCATTACACATGTCCAGCTTTCTTTTTCCAGTGCTTCCAAACACTTAACATTATGCTATTTAGCATCTTCAGCTGCATCTGCATATACCCTTTGAGATTTCTATCCAAGGCACACAGTTGCATTTCCTTTCCATAGAAACTGTGGTTCAGCAGAGAGGTAGAGGAATTTCTGTATGCATGGGTTTACTCTGATATGACAACAGCATGTGGCTGAAAACTCGCAAATCTTGTATCTCAGATGTAATCTCTATACCTCTTTCTGTCTTCATAGAATAAGAAAATGGAGTTGTGCTTTCATTGCAAGGATAAATAGATAAAAGATTGTGGACACAAGCATGTTACAGAAATAGTACAGTTGAGATACATTCACTAAACTTTCTTTCCCTTGTAATTATTATTTTTTTTTAAATTACTTTTGTGGGTAGATTAACATTCAGAAAAGTTGTCTTGTTCTATTAGAATAATGATATCCCATACTGAGTATAAGGATACCATAGGAAAGAAATACTATCTAATCTCCATTTCTAATTTGTTACTGGAGTGAGGTATTTCACAGGAGAAGGAAAAAGAGGACATGAACTGATCATACTCTTTCTTTCGTTTGTTGTCTTCACATGTTAGAGAAGATGGCTGAAGCTGGTGGACCATTGATGGCCTCAAGTAATATGTGTGCATATTGCTTATACTGATCCAGCTCTCCGAACCTTCGACAGGCATTCTAGAGAGATTTTCATTTAAGTTAGGCACACACTTCATTTAAGTCTACAGGTTTCAAGCTGAGAACTGTGAAATCTTGGTTAGGATAATTGTGGAAGGAAGCCATGAATTCAAATATATTCAGGGTCAGTCTCTTTAAAAATGTGTGAGAGGACATGGCAGCAAAACAGTGTGAAAAGCTGTAAGAAAATGCAAACTTTAAAATTTAACTGATTAGTATAGTAAAAGTATTTTAAAACTTTGAAGTAAAGGCATGGTCTACTGAATTCTGTGACACTATGAGGTACTCAGTTTTTCACTTCATTAAAAATCCGTATATTCTGAGGATTGTGGATGCATAGAATTGAATCAATTATTAAATGCCAATGGGTTCTTGGAAGCCTTCAATTACATTTTATGCACAAAAATAGTTTTTTTTCTGGCCAACACTTACATCTGCTCTTAACGTAGTGTCAGAAATCCTTTATGTGTCTGTATAAATCAGGAGTGACTCCTATAGTCTTAATGGACATATACTGGAGAAACACCAGAATGAAACTAGAATCAGGAGTTAAGACATTTTCATAACCTTAACTTAATTAATAATGAATTTGCATTAGTTTTGGAAATGTGAAAGTCAGGAAATGGAATCAGCCTTTAATTTATTTTAGAATTTGCATGTGGGTTAGTCACAGGGTCCAGAAATCAAAGTAATGTACACCTGGGAGCTCTACTACCAAATGAGCTCCTCTAAGTGTGGGATGCAAATAGAGCGAACCTGGTGAATAACTTGTCAGTGTGCAGGCTGCAGCCCCAGAGCCTTTTCTTCACAAGGGGCCCAAACACTTTTCTTCAGCTCAAATTTTTGTAAAAGCAGATCCTGTATGTGATAAGCAAAGTTAGACTGGGCACTGATTCAAAATGAGTTTGATAAAGGCCAGGAGCCATTCCATTTCAGCTTCTTGAAAATGACTCAACGTTTTCTTCCTAGGGATTGGATTTAATGATCTTGATAGCTACTGACACATCAGTCTTTTCAGAATCCTTTCTGTCTGTATAATTAAATCGAAGCTTGGCACCAGGGAATCTGGTGCTCTGTCAGGTAGTATATGTTTTTCCTAGCCTAGAATGGAAAGGCAGTACAGGCTGTGCAGTATTATTCTGCTTCCCTGGAAGGGGAGGAAAAGAAAGAGAGAATCATAGTAGTCTTTTTGTACTCAGGTCTATTCAATTTTCAATTTAGTAGGCTATTGCTATTAAGAGTTTCTGTCTGAGGACTGTTTTCTGTAACGTACTCTATTTACATATGTTTGTTTTAAACCATACACCAGCTTTCTATATAAATTCAGTTCAAAGAAGAAAGTCTGCCATTTTCTTGTGTAATGAAATCCCCTCCATTTTCCTCTTTGTAGTTGTTGGCAGGTCTAATTTGTCAACTGTGTGACCATACACCTTTTACAATTCATCTGCGGTGTAGATGTATAACAAGGCTGGCACATTAGAAGACACAGGGACTTTTGCTCCTAGAATACTGTTTCTCCATTTTAATTTGTCAGTTTTCTTTAACCATGATTTCTCCATTTCCACACACACACATATCTAGAGATATGATCAGGAAATTATTGTTTACAAATATAATGACTACACTGATAGATGTTAATAACAAAATGCTTCCAAGTATCTCCACAATAGAGAAAGACAAAGAAAACTGGGTGATGATAATACAGCTGCTTTTTAATTATTTTTTTAAATGCAGTTTTATTGAAAGGGAAGAATGTTGTTAAATCTGATAGGACACACTCGATTTTTTTTCTGATTTTTAGAAAGTCAGAGTGAAAGTATTTTGCAAAGAGACAGAGTAATAGTGCTGGTAGATAATAAAAGCACTAGATTTTTAAGCATTCTTTTATGTCAAAACTTTGAAAATTTTGAAAAGAGAAAAACTGATCATTTTGGGAAAACAAACTCCTTAGCCTCCCTCCAGACTTATAGTCATTTCATTCAGGATGGCTATTGATGCATGTAAATCAAGTCAGTGAACATGTATATGATGTTAACAAGCAAAACCTGCAAATAAACATCACATAGATATTTGTGAGAACAAATTTTACATCCATGAAACTCAATTTATAGGCTGCTTTTAAGAATTTACCATACTGTAATTTTCTCTTTTGTATATAAAAAGTGTATATAGGAAATTCTAACAGGTCATCTGGGACAGCACTAAAACCTGTCTGTACTCTGAAGCAAAACAGAATTTCTAAAACAATGTCTGTTACAATGCACACGTGCCATCTACAATGCCTGTCCACCTATAAATTCAACTTCTTTTTAATCCCACAGTGTATTGGCATGGATTTGGACCATATGAAAGGCCTTGAGCCTCGACAATATCTCTGTAGATTAAGGGCCTATATTAACAGTGGCAAAGGCAGAGGGTTCATTCTGTTCCCTCACAGAGGAGGACTTTGTGGGACATGATAAAGGAGCAACAGAATAATGAATAGCAGCATAAGTTTTAACTCGTCTTTGGAAAACTGCTCCTTCCACTCATCCATTTATGAGGTGGTAGCCAACTGAAGAATGACTGGAGTTAGGACCTTCCAAACTATGATGGGTCTTGAAGGTGACACCATACATAGTGGTGGTCCAGAAGTGAGACCATGTTAAGGACACTCAATACTATATATATATATATATATACACAAACACACACTCACTATGTATCTCTTGCAAAGATACTGTAGAGTCTGACATACGCTGGCTAAAGATGCACATCCACTTGAGCATTTCTGAGCAAGTATTGCCGGAGAAAAATGCTAGAAATGAAAGTATGTCGTATTTTATGGGGGGAAAGGTAAAAACTGTTCTCTATAAAATGACTTAAGAAAGACATATTGGAAATTGTGCCTCCTAGAACTGATAAAACATGATTGCTCTTACTGCTACTTCTCATATGTTTTATTTCTAGATTTAAAAAAATAATTCAGATAAAAACTCTCATAGCAGACAAGTAATTGTTTCTGATTTTCTGTGGTTAATTTGATCTGAACCATTACATTTAGGCAGTTGTCCAACAGCCACTGCTGTTGCAGGCATCATACTGAGAATTGACTCTGGTGCGATAAAACAACCCCCCCACATATTCTTTGCTCAGTGCTCTGCTATGGTGGGTTTTTTCCCCCCCTTTACAACAGTCTGGCTCTCCTTTTGGCTGTCATTAAGCAGGTCTTTCTTATGCTAAGTAAATAAAACCATTATCTCCTGCTTTGTGGTTAAGAGATATCCCCTTTGTGAGCACCAAGAACTTGCATATATGGGAAGGTCTGCAAAAATACAACTCAGATTTTTTATAAGCAAGATTTTTTTTAAAAAAAAATTTTGTAATGATGGGGAATTTTACTGATCTTAAATACAGTCTGAAGACCCTGTTATTAAAGTAAAAAAAGTTTACTAGAGTAGCTTTGTTGTACCATGACATACTGTTAAACAGAAAAAGTTCAAAGCAGGAAGTTCACAGTATCTGCTCAAGGCAAACACAGTTAAAACATTAGAGATCTCAAGAGATGTGCAAAACAACTGTTTGCTTTAAATTTCTTTGGTAGTATGTAATTTTATTTAAAAGGGATTCATGATTTGGTGGCACCCTTATGTTATATGTAATTGTTTTAATAATAGGAGAAGTCTTATATGTTTTATTATCTCCTTTGCCCTTTTTAATGAATTCACAGTATAAACACCTTCCCTTTTAAACACTTTCTGTTGCATATGCAAGCACTTATATGTTGTCAGATCCAAGTTCTGCTCATCATTTTTGAATATTTAGATGCTCCATTGTTAAGTTATCCCGTTATGAATATCCTATATCCTATTATTCCACAATGAAGGGAAGAATAAATGCTGAGGAGGGTGTGGAGGTGGGAGCATGTGTGTGAACAAGGGGGGAAATAAGTTTGTGCAGTTACTAATAATGAACGAGAGATGTCTGGAAGAGGAAGAGACTTCTTGGTCTTGTCTAATAAGAACTTTGGAGACCTGGAGATACTGCACAGTGTCTGAGAAAGGGAAGTAGACCATGTATTCTCCTTTCCTCAAGCTGCAATGGATCCTCACATTTTTGTCAACAGTAGAGAGGCAGGAGCTGAACAGAGTACTAACTCCTAATTAATATAAATCTTTGTTCAGGTCCCTGAGAGGTTCTCACCCTCCTCAGATCATTGCCCTCCTCCCTAACACAGAAACTTTTAATATGGGTCTGACTGACCATCTGTAAGGTAGGTCAAATATTTTATTCCTGCAGCGACCAATCTCACATTTTGTTTTTATGATCTGAAATTCAATGCATTGACTTGCCATTAGATGGATCTAAAATTGATGTGAGCAAACAGAAAATAAAACGGCAAAAAGGGATAGTTATTAAAAGAGAATATATGTTGCTTACTTACTAAGCAGAGGTAGAAATATAAACTGATGCTATAAATCTAAAAATGTAGATTAAGCCCTTAATAGGCTTACTAGCAATTTTTCCCATAGATTGTCTGCAGTCTTACTCTGTGTGTGTATAAACATACATATATATGCATAAGTAAAATGTATCTACCTATGCTTAGCCTTTTACAACTACTTGAAGCAGTCTAATGATCCCAGTGTTCTTCAAAGTTACTCTAGACTAGTTGTAACCAGAGCCGCTGGTGCATTTACTGGAACTAGCTGTGATTGTAATTAGCACATCCCTTTCTCATAAAAGGCTTTAATTTTACAAGATTTCCTCCATTCTGGATCATTATCCACATAAAGAACATCTCAGAAGCTGTGGAAGAGTTGCCAGAACAGATAAAATAACTTAATTGCTTGGGGAGTGTTTTTTTGGGGGGTTGATTTTATTTTATTTTATTTTTTTCCTGTGTGTTATACTACGGCTTTTTAAAAGCAAAGGATGATTTTTTGGTTTTCTTAGATGACTGTGTTACAAGTAAGAAAGTTAGGTTATGGAAGCAGTGGAACAGCAGTAACATACAATTTACGTTGTGATGTAAAGTGTCTTTTATGTAGTTATTAGGATTTCTTCTTTCCTGAGATACTGTGATTTTGAAGGAAAAATGAATTTTTTATTGGTACCTGGGTGCTTTGTGAAGATAATCTTCTAAACTTGTTCATGAGCCTTGAGGATTTTTTGCAAGTAAAAACTGCGAGAGAAAATTGTGTGTCCTGTGTTCTGGAAGGCCATCTGTCCTTTATTTTAAGATGCGTTAGTTAAAACTGGTTGTGTGTCTTACTAAGCTTATTCATTTCCATTCCTCTTCATAACATATGATCTAGAGATATGTCTGAATATTAGAAAGCTATAAGGAGGAGGAAGTAGCAATAATTTTGTGTTGATTGAGGTCAAGGGTTTAATGAATTTCAACTATTTGTGTGCCAAGCAGAACCTTTCTGTTTTAAAAGAATCAAAACCAAAGACACTTTTCCAAAGCTGTAATAGTAAACACATCTTCAACAGAGATGTGCATAAATTACGTGAAAGCTGACTCTGGCAGAGGTTAAGCTGCTGCAGCTCCATGCCCCCAGGCCCAGCCACTACCAAAGATAAGCACACACATGAACACAGGTGTACACCCAGTAACTGGCCTTTCAGTGTACTGTCAGACTCAGTTTACTTCATAATGGGCCCTGGGTCTTCTCTATACAAGTTGTCTCACCCATGTACACGCATGTGTGCACACACGTGCATGCACACACACACACACGCATTTCCTCTCTCAGGTCTCCCCAGTAGCTGGTGTAGAGTCCTGGCCCCTCCAGTAGCCACCTCTCAGACTCTGGTCTTTCCAACTCTTTACACAGACTTACAGCCTCCTTGTCCCCTGGACCCCAGTCCAATTCTCCAGCTCACCATACAGCCCAGCCCGGTGTTCACTGGTGGCATGCACTGACACACGCACCCTCACGCTCCCCAGTGGTGGCTTGCAGGCACATGGACCCTGTAAGCCCCGATACTGCTCCAGCTGCTGCTGCTGAGGGACCCACACACCCACATGCACACAGAGAGCTCCTCACACATTAAAATAGCCAGAAATGGAGTTTAATAAGAAGACAAGACAGATCAGGCACAGGGCATGGACAGACAAGCACAGTGACCAGCTCCTGCTTATGCGATACTAGGTTCTTTACCCACTTACACATTTTCCCATATTTGTTCTTCCCTAAACCACCCTCAGTCCCAAAGGTACCAGAAAGCCTTTCTCTGGGCTGGCAGCAGTGGATGTCCACCCCAGCCATGGGACTGGTCATCTTCTGTGACATCCTGGGGGGAGGTCAGGGCAGGGTCTCCCCCTTGCCCACATACCTCTGTCTTCCATTTTAGCATGTAACCCAGTGAAAGGGTTTGATCTTTTCATGGGACAGAAATTTATTTATACCCTTTGTTTAACCATGTTGAATGCAGATTGTTGTGGTTGAACTGACTATGTGCACTCAATATGCCAAAGACAAATAAACCCCTTAAATAAATAAACAATTCTCTTAAGCATTTAGGTTTGTGTTGAGTTTGTAAGGTGTAACCAAGGTGGTACTGGAAAAATATGAGCTGGCTGGGACTTTCTGCAGGAAGAGCATGAGGATCAAAGGATGCGTGTAGTGACACTGAAAGGAGCTTAAACTGCTTACTTGTCCTGTCTGCTGTAGCGATACATTATTTTTGTCACGGTTGAAAGCTCTCCAAAATGAGAGGTTTGCCCCTATATAAGGACAAAAGCAAAGGTGGTTTTCCCTCATGCCTTGTAATGCTGCAGAGGACAGAACAGATAGTAAATTCTCTTCACTGTCTTCCAAATCATACAGTCCACAAACAAGGTGTGAGGAAGTAATACACGTGTAGGAAACTGTAATTTTCAAAACATGAAGAACTTTTACAATGAGTTAAGTGGGAACTGTATGGGATGCATGATTTATAAGAGGGTTATCATATGCTTCCCTGTTTAAAATGCAAGCTTCCAACTTTTGTCCCTTCAGAGAGCATAAACACAAGGTCATCTCATTAAACTATAAGAGGCATGTACTGTTTTCTTGGAATTTACTGTTCAATGAATGTATATATAAATACGAATTTATAAATAAACATCTTCCTGACAGTGTGTCTAAAATAAAATTTCTTATTTATCTGCCATACAATCATAAGGTGATGATTTAATGGACTGGAAAACAGCTGGATGTTTATTTATTAGCTAGTTTTCTGAAGGCATTGTTAACCTGGAAATAGAAAATATCATTGCTAACATCAAGTAATACCTAACCTATGCGGGGCTTTTTGTATGTCTTTTGTATGCAGAGGAAGACCAAGTTTCTTTGGAATTTGGTCAGAGTTAATATAGCTTAAAGCTCAGGCCTGGACTAGGTGAAAAATATTTGAAACCAGCTTAACTGCAGATGTTTAGTAACTATTTTGTTTGTAAGACAAAAAAATGTACAAAAGCATAGAAGTCCTTTTCAAATTCTCCTTTATACAATTTAGTTTTATTCTCTAATTTTAAAACTTTTCTACACCTGACTTTTAGATTATACAATTACATTTGCTTTAGTAGGCCAGCATTGGTCCATTTCCCCATTTTTGCTGTATGCTTTATTGCCACATAAACAGAGGAGGAACAGAGAACACAATTAAGGGTTAATTCATTCAATATGTAGGATTTTTGAGATATAACTTGAAAAAAACTTTGCTGTATATTTTTTTCTGCAGTCTCCAGTGATTTCTCAGGCCAGAAATAACACACTGTACAGGATCACTCTGTATTTTAAAAAGCCTTATTTTCCTCTAGTGTTTGTGAGTGGTTGGGAATCCATGAGAATATAGTGCATGTTGGCTATAACATCTGCCTTCAAATATGGTGGGGGTAAGGAAATACACAAACACAGACCTTTCCAAACAGAAAATGAATGTGGATTCTAGATATTCATGCCGGTGAGCTTCAGGAGAAGCTTAGGTAGGTGAATGTGAGTAATAACAGTAAGAGGTTGCTCTGTATTGACTGGGATCTGGTGGGATCTTATCAGCAGGCAAAGTGGCTGGTGGGAAAGTGGCTGGTGGGAAAAGAAACTTTTTCAGTTTCCACTGGAGCAGGTGTTGGGCTGGAGCACCAAGAGCTGGATGGTGGCTGTTCTTCACTCCTCCTTCACCAGCCTTCTGGTGGTGGTCCCCAAACCTTCTGTACCCTTTCCAGTCCCTAACTGCACACTTCTGTGTTCAAAAATACTGCTGGCATTGCACTTGCTACTTACTTAAAAAAAAAACCCAAAAGCAGTCATCCCTTTAAAAAATAATTGCTGCAAGCATTTTATAGACTTTGAAAAAAATATGTCCAACATTTGCATTTTGTCTTTTCCCTTTCTCCATCTTTGCTCAGCACAAACACAGTTTAAGATGTCAGCTAGAACTTTTCTGGTTTGGGGGAAGGCTCACAAATGACTGGAAGGGGAATAAGTGATCAAGAAGGAAGAAGGTGAAGGTGAATAGGTAAACAGAGGGAAAATCCAGGTTTTAGAAAATGCCTATTTTTTGTTCTTGCGCTTAATAGTTTACTTGGTTTGTTACCATCTCTGGTCTATTTTGTTAGTCTGGACTGAAATGTAGTCCATGCTACCTCAATTCATCTTAAATATGAGTGATTACTTGGAAAGGGAATACAAATCTCCATTAAAAAAAAAAAAAAAAAAAAAAAAAAAAAAAGGTGTTCAGAGTTAAGTTCATTAAGTTCATAACCATATTTACAGAAAGCATCTCATATTCCTTTTAATATACCAAGATGAAGACAAGAAAATTCTGTCAATATGCTTCTGAGATATGTTTAAATGGAAAGTGGAAATATACACAATGTTTGATAAAACTCAGCAAAGATAGGAGGGGGAAAGTTGTTCAATGTTTCCAACCACCAAAAAAAAAAAAAAAAAAAAAAAAAAAAGCATGCATATACCAAAAGGTACTTAGGGGAAAAGTAAAGGAAAATATTTACTGGATGTGGTCTGGATGGAAGCTTTCAAGGTCATTTTTGTCTCATAGGGACACTTCCTATTCCCAGACTTATGGAAAAAATGGAATACCGTGTGCTGTACATATCTTGTGTTTGCCTTTCAGACACCCAAACCCAGTTTTCTCATCATAGGTTTCATTTATCACTTTAATAAGTTGCTTTTGTATAGCACTGTAACAGTTATTGCTAGAACACAGTAACTGAAAAAGTATTTAGGACATACAATGTAAAAGAGAGAGAGTGCCATATAGAAGAAGAAATGCATTTTTATCAAGCCACATCATGAGATCCTAAGGATTTTGCATGGAAAGTAAGTAGAAATCCATGCAAGAGGCTTTCAGAATTGTCCACATAAGCCTGGACAGTAGAAACTATTAAAAAAAGAAATGTGACAAGGTTCATTTGATTAACTTGCTTGTTTTCCCCTCTAAAATGTCATGCAGGAATGTGTTATCAAAGGAGAAAGCATCCACTGGCAGAGGTAGAAAGCTATCTCCTGCAGCAATTTAACTAGGAGTTTGTAGAGCTTCTGTTGCCACAGAATCTAAATACCTCAGCAGTCCTGATTACTTCATCCTCATGGCAACTAAAGCGAAGGCTATGTTGTATCTTGGTTCTTATCTGTAAAAAGGGCTCTTAAACCTCCTTTAATCTCCCTGAAGGTGTTTTAACCATCACAGAGTATGGAATAAGACTTGAAAAGGACTTTTTCTTGGAGCATTATGTCTCTGTGTTATTAAAAAAAAAACCAAAAAACCCAAAAAAAAAACCCCAAAACCAACAAAAAAGGCTTAGGAGAGAAAGCATGACATGGATGAGAGAATGAGAGCTAACGTTTAGTGTGATTGTAAGCCTTTCTCCTCGAGTAAGCTAGTCATTTAACTATTAGATTTACTATATTTACACAGGTTAAATAGTGCAATCACGAACATCTTCTTGTTTGACACTTTGATAATGTCAAGTTGGTAGTTAAAATGCTAGGTAATAGTCACGAGTTTATACAATTCCTAAGGATGCTGCTTATTTCTTGTAGACTTTTCTAATAACATAATTTACTTTCCTGACTCATTTTTCAAGGAACACATTTTTCATATGATAAAATGATATCTCTGGCTGGAACTTCCTATTGGGTTAATAAGACATGGTCTTTTTTGCACATTAGAGATTTGTCAACAGGACTTTGTTAATTACTAAACTGGAAAAGCATTCTGGATATTAGTAAAGTCCTGAGGATATTTTCTTCTCCCTCATGATCATCCCACAAAATAAAGGGATTATTCAAATAATAAACCAGATTTATTTTTTCCTGGAATCTTCTAATGCAATGTTTTATCTTCCCTTCTATTTCTCCTTCTGCAAAAATCTCTCTCAAATATTGTTAATTTCCCTCAGAGAACATGGTATTCAGCTATACAGCATATTCAGTAAGAATTCGTTCACAATTGGAGAAATCTTATAAATTTGGAATTTGCTGTAGGTGGTTAAGTTTTGTAATACATTGAGTACGCTGTGTCATGTTCTAACTCAAAATTACATGAAAAAATATTTAAAGCTCAAAAACTTGTCTTAATTCTGTGACTTAAAACATGCTGATACTTTAATGGTTCATACTGTGAACCCTCAGCCCATGTCTGATTTTTCTTAGTGTCAGCTCAGAAAATTAGTAAAGCCTCCTAGCCACTGCCTGAAGTGTGACAACAAATGGTTACAAAACCTTCCTACTGTTTCTTACAGAGCTCTGCTGAGTGTGATGGTTGTATGAAGGCCTTATGGCTCTTTGTGAGACTGACAGATCTGGCAGGTTGTAGACATGACTGGCCCTTCTGAGTGCTACAGTTTCAGCGTAACAGTATTGTTAGAGACTTGACTACTGTGTTTTTTCAGCTACGATTGGAGTTGGTGCAAGCTGTAGCTTTCACTAAAATTTCTTTACGGGACTAGAAGAACTGTGTGTATCCCTGACTTAGCTCCCCAGTCCTCTCTTTCCAGAGTTGGGTGGAATGTTCTCAGCAGGCTGAGTGCAGAAGACAAAGTGAGACAGCAGAAATTATTCTTTAATGAGCATAAGCTTTATAGTCTTCCCCAGGCATTGACATGTGAGCGATATGCAAGGTACACCTGGAGTTTATAGGTGGAAAAATTAGAAAGAAAAAAAATAAATCAGAAAATTCTGAAGAAATTCTGGTGAGTCTTTTTATGCATGAGTATTTTGAATTACGTCTTTCAGTCCTGTGGTCCCAACTTTTGTTAGGTCCTCAGAAGAACTAATGATCTTTAATACAAGCTATGCTTTTTTTAGCTACTAAGACATAATTTTCTGCTCACAAGTGGCTCTCATCTGAAAGTGTTTCCTAATTCAGCATTTTTGGGATTGCATATTTGCTGCATGTCATTGACTTTCAGCTCAAAGCTGTTTGAATTTGCAGTTGATTTTATGAGGATTTTAAACTGTTATCCCTGCAGAGAAACCAGGAAAAAACCCTGCTGTGTTCTGACTTGTTTTGCAATGCATTTCATTGTACAAACATAAAACTGCTGGTATCATGTTTAGTGACTACCTATAGATGCAGAAAAGAGATTTTTGTTCAAACTAGTTTGGAGTTCTTTTGGGGGGCATAATTCAAACTAAATTGTGGGATTTCTTCTTTTGCATGGAAAACTACGTAATCTTGTGACAAAAATAGATAACCAAGTCAAATTACCTATGTTTTTTCAACAGTAGAGAACTTGTCTTTAAATTACGTTCCAACTTTTCTTGTTGGTATCGGTGATCCTGCACAGTTTAAACTGAGGTCAGATTTTTGCCTTACCATTAATAAAACATAAGAGGTTCCAGCTGGCTTTTCCATCAGCAAATTAGCTATGCAGGGCCATCAGAAATAAACAGGAAAAAAAAGTAAAACTAGCTTAGTCAGTTAAATGAATAGATAAATGATGATTCTGTATTTGTTAGACCTATTTAAAAGAAAAATGCCAAGTGTCAATAGACACATTTTAGGAGTTGAATCACTACCTTACAACTCATTAAACTTTTAAAGCAAATTGTGCATCATTTTAAGGACTTAAACTGGTTCAAGGTCTTGGCTAAGTTAAAAGAGCTTAATTGAGTTTCACCATGTTAAATTAAGCTGATACGCAGTCCAGGGCCTAATTAAGAAATTCCTACATAAGCAGTATCAGATCTGCTTCTTGTATATTATCTATCACATCACATTTCTATGAGAAAGAAATAAAAAATTACTATTAGTTGTTACTTAATCAACTCTATAGATCTGGCTCAGCTCAAAGATGGTAAGAAGAATTTACTTTGAGCTCATGAAACATCAAATTCCTGTTTGCATTTTTAATAAGGTTCTGTGTTTGCAGGTTGTCCCTGTGCAATGCTGCTGAAAGGTTTTTCTCTGGTTCCACAGGCGCAGAGGGCGTCTGTCTGATGACAACAGGCTTTGCATATGTGGGTGAAGATCAGGTTAATCATGGCAGGAGGCAGGGCAAGTTTATTTTTCTTTTATTTAATTTAAAATTGATAGAACTTGAGGTCTAAATAATTTGAACTATATATTGAGCCTTTTTCTGCAATTTATAATAAATTACTAAAAGACACTCAAGTCTGGAACTCCCCAAAGCTGAAAAATAATAGATATACTACTTTAAATACTCAAGAACTCATTTAATTTAAATAAAAACAAATTCCTTAAAGCCTTAAACTGAAACAATATTAGCTAAAGGGCTTCCATAAAATGATTAATTCTGTGAGAATTACTTAGCTTGTGCCTAGGTGTTAAGCTCCTAAAACATCCTAAACTTTTATAGTGGGCTTAAATACCTGAATTAATCAGTAATGCCTTAGTTAAATACCAGCTAGGTGCTAAAGTGGCTTAAAGACATTTCAAAAAGTGAAGTATTTTCACTTTAATTTTTGTCATAATTAGGTCGACTTAATTAAGAGAACATTGAATTCTCTGAGAAATTAGAAATTTTAGATTAACATAGTCTGTCAGATTGGAAGTTGTATCTTTTGAAATGTTGGTTTAAGAAAAACTTGGAATACGTAAAATGCAGGAAATGTGGAAAATAAGGACAAGAGGTAGAGACTCTGCTAGATAAGATTTTTGAGGAGACTGGTCTATGTAAGATGAGAAACTCAAATACTCAAGACCATATTTGTAAGATATGTTCCCGTGGCTTTCTAGGGTTATGGAGACTGGGAAGAGAAAGATCTTTTCAGCAAAAGCTTGGCACTGTAAATAACATCTACTCAGAACATAAAAAATCCGGCAAAATTATTATAGGTAATGAAAAAAGAATGAAAATCGTGTGTAGTCTTTTAGAAATGGGACAAGCATTCCCAAGAAAGAAGAAAAGAAAAAAAAAAAAAAAAAAGGACATAGAACTTGTAAAAATATACTCTGTTAAGTTACAGTAATAATAAATTACAAAAAAATCTACAATTTGTCGGAAATTATATATTAATAAAATTATTTTGCCTTAGAAACATTGTAATAACTTTAACTACTTTAAAGAAAACTCCTACTGAAATTCTATCCTACGTAGCAATAGTCAATTTTAGGCTGTCTCTGAAACAACTGAAAACAATTGCCTCATGTCATGCACTGACTTCAGCAGTTGCCATTATATTTACTGCAATGCCAAGAGCTGACACTCTAGTGAAATCCAAATATCTAAATATCTAGGATGAATTCTGAAGTAGTCATGAAAAGTAAATCTTCATCAGTCTAAAAGAATTAATTGAATGAAATTTTGCTGTACTTTTCTTACTTAAATTGTTTGCATAAATTCACCAAAATACTAAAACCAGATAGGCTCACTATTGTCTATACATTTCTTTTAAAGCATTATCTTAACCTAGATGTTCAACAGATTATTGTCAAGCTGGTTTATGCCATCAGGTTTGAAGGAGAAAGACTATGTAAATTATTAGTAGAATGGTGAAATATGTTTGTACACAGATGCAGCATTCTCTTTGCATTCTCTTTAAAAAGTCGTGTATTTCTTCTGCTTGAATTTGTGTTTATATTTATCAAAGGTGTAAATTTTTTGATAGTGGAATTATGAACCGCTGGTTCTGTATTGTACAATATTAGTTGTGATCTGACAATTCTGAGTAAAATTAATGGGCCAATGAGAGACTCATCTGGAAAAAGAGAGGGAACAATGTGCTTTTTTTGTTCTCTGTGGTAATAGTTATTGCAAAAAGTATGTCAATTGACCAACTCCCAGTCATGATTATCAAGCTTGACTGCACCTTTAGTTATGCAAATAAGTGAAATGTGGGATCATCAGAAACCATTTATTTATAACTTTCATAAAGCAACTGAAATTCTGGAAACTCTGCAAATGCAATGCAGAAAAACACCACAGCTTATTTTATGTTAAGCAACTCTACTACACCATCTGTGGTTTCTAAAACTATTGCTGTACTCAAGGTTGGCTACAAAAAATAGTTTTCAGGGGAAGAGACTGTAAAGCTGTTATGGCTGACTTCTGTGAAATAATTCCATAGCAACTTTGACTTTACCATAAATGTACTATTTCATGTTTGATACTAATTCCTTTCTGATAGGTGTAGAACAACCTGAAGTGAAAGGATTTGGTGCAACTCAGGTATTAGGTGCAAGTAACTTTCAAGAATGACATTTAACCCAGGAACAAAAAAATAAAATAAAATAAATTTTAAAAAGCATTCTAAATTAACTGCAAATGAAAATCAGTTAGTATCAACTTGAAGAAAAGTTCATCTTAAGGTTACTGTTAACAACTAGCATTTAAACTAAATGCTGCTTAAAAATACGACTAGAGAAATATAGCAGAATGCTACCTCATCTCCAGCTGTAAGTTATGAACTATTTTGGCATTATTGTCTGACAAATTGAACATATTTAATTTATAAAAAACTAATTTGATTTAATTATATTTTTAACAGTCATGATTATCACTGTAAATTGGTACAAAATTATTACATGCATGAAAATTAAATTGGGTTTTGTATGTTGACCCTGTTCAGTTATTCTGTAGATGCTAATCACTAAGAGAAGTAGTAAGAAAAAAAAAATGTTTTAAGCTTAGGGATTCTAATTCAGTACATTACATGCTTTCTGTCACTGTTTATATTTCCAAAGTAACCAACCAAAGTGACTTTATTTGTTAGCTGATGAAATCGTAGCTTTAAAACCTCCAGATAAATTTTACTGTAACTTTTATGGTGAATGTATTCTAATGTCTCTTGACATAGTGTTGGTTATTAATGTTGGGTATTATTAATGATAGTAAAATATTATTAGCATTATTCCATAAGTCTAAACTATAAATTCAATCTTGCCTCATTAAATAGTATCCTTGATTGCTTTAAATAAGTGTACCTTGGCTATTTTTGATAGAAGAACATGATCTGAGTAACCAGCCTATATCTTATAATTAGAACTTTTTGCATTAAGCGAGGGATCCGGTTAAATCCAGTGGATTTTTTTCTATGCAGATAAAACCTTCTCATTCCTAGTTTCATGCTGGGGAAAATAATACAATCTAACACAATTATAAACATGTACTTGATTTAGCAAATAGTCACTTAAGGATAGATTTATCAAGTCTTTCAGCAGCTAAATGCTCCTATTTTGGCACATAAATTAGCAGTCTCACTTTCTGGAATGCTGGCAGCTGCCAATTTTCAATATAAATCATTGTACAATTTAAAATAGAGTATTTCCTTTATTGTTGATATTGCCAAACTGAAAGCATGACCTATCTTTAAATACCTGGTTTTAAAATCCGCTCCAAACTGAAACAGATGACAAAATTTCCACTGAGTTTTCTTGGATATGAACTGGTTTTTAACAATTGCTGGGTTATTACTTTGTAATGGATGTAATCATCTTTCTTCTACAACTCCGCTCTATACTTTAGTGTGAGTTTTGGACCTGCTTTTCAAAATCTGTTTTGAATAGCTAAAACATATGATAGGTCATAGTCACATTTTCTAGTTAATGGGTGGGGTGATTCTCACCCAGTGAGAATGTAGTAGGTCAATGGAAGAACCTTTATTAGGTAATTTTTGTACATCATCAAGTCATTTTTAAAACCCATATCAATGAATTAAAATAAAAGTAAATTAACAAGCATACACCTAATTACACTTAACACTTTGAAAATAAATGTACTGCCTTTACCATGTAAGAAAGTTAATCTGTCTCTGCATCTACAGAAATTTGCCATTACCGTCTTCATCTCCTTTTCATAACTCTTCATCATCACCAGCAGCTCCCAGAGCTCACTTCTACTCTTTGCAGGTCAGTCCAGTCGGGCAGTTATAGATGGAGGTGCCAGGAATACCACCATCTGAGTTTAATCTAATTAATTGAGATAATAAAAGTAGGGGGGGTGTGGGGGGATGGGGAGGGGAAGTGACATGGCCTCTATCCTGAATAGTGGAAACTGAATCTCTCAAAAAGATTCTAGGGACATTTGAACAGCCAGAATTGAAATTCAAACTGAAAAATCCTTTTTTTTTTTCCAAACTTACCTGTGCAGTAATCGTATCCATGTGAGCATGTACAGTAGGAGGCTCTTGCTCAGCTCACCTTCTATTTGTACTTGACAAAAATACTAGTAGGCTTTTTCTTGCATGTAAGAGTAAATATTTAATTTCATTATCTATTTTAACGATTACTTTTTCTGGTTCTGAAGTGGACCATGTTATAAAAAAGTTATATTTTAAAAGGTTTTTTAGAAGGATATAAGTGAATAATCTTTAGAGAGAAGAGTTGGTCTTGGGGTTTGTGTACCAGGTTAGAGATAAGATATTGATTTTCTCACAGACATCTGAAGTGATATAGGACAGCTTTTTCCTAGGTGTGTATAAAGAGAGTCTTTCACATCTTTTAACTGAATGCAGCAGGAGCTACGCTATTTTTGAAGTGATACCTAATAAGAGATATTGGTCAATTTGTAGCTCATACAGACAAGTCCTGTTCATGCTTGTCCTGAAGAAACTGTTTTTTACAAAAATGGGGTTCAGAATTTTATATTTCAAAGCTAGCTATCAAATTAGAGAAATATTTCTTGTCTCTTTTAGATTTATGAAGTTATAGTTCATAAGGTTTGTATGACACTCGCTTAAGAACCTATTTTGTACTCTTTCAGTATCTGAAATGATTGAGACTAAGAAAATGGGTGAAACTGGGTCTTATGGAGCTTCATGGCAAGCCTCCTGCCAAAGCAGAGCTTTACACCAGTTTTTTTTAGAAGCAGAAGTACAAACACAAAAATTTATTCAGTTATGTGAACCATTTGTTTTTTTGTAGCCTTCTTAATAAAGGTCTGAGTGCTTAGTGCCATTAAAGTGCCCTGAGGTGCAAAGCAGGTGAAGAGTGATAAAATTCTGAATTAAGAAAGAAAAAGAAAGAAAGAAAAAAAAAAAGAATCTATAATCGATCATGAATGTGTTAGAACTGACAAATTATCTAATCATTAAAACTTTTGGAACACTGTTCTGAGAATAATTACAGGGCAAACATACTGAATTAAAAAAAAAACAAACAACCAAAAAAACAACAACACCTGAAGAATTTATATAGTTGCTCTATATTAAAAAAAGTTTCTACTGTATCTTCAGGTTTTGTTTCATCAGACACATTAATCAGTAAGAATCACAACTGTCACTCAGCTAGCTCAAAACAAGGGTTTTCAGATATAAAACACAATGTAAATGCAACAAAGTTTGTGAGTAAAAATAAGCTGACAGTATCATCTGAAGACTTCTTTTGTGTTTTCCTGTCGCTCAGCCACATAAAATATTTTGTCTTATTCTTACTGCTTCAGACATAATTTTTTATTGTGCTATCCCACATTGAACTTCAAGTTTACTTCTGAAACACATTGTGTTCAACCTATATTTATATCTATCCTCTAGGTAAATGTCATCTCAGTATGTTTGGCAGTGACAGAAAGTAACTGAAAAGCATTTAGAATGTAGTATTAAATTTACACTCCTAGACTTTAGTATTTTCCTCCATTATGATGGTGGTGAGGGGAAGAAATCTGTATTCTCTGTTCTGAAAGGCTTGATGTCAGTAGGTTCCCTTAAACAATCTTGAAGTAAGCAAATCCCCTGTATCATACCTGTCTCTTAAAGATTTAAGAAACCTAGTCAATTTATTATTTCTACAATTCTCTGGAATATATGTGCCCAATATATTGGGCATATACTACTAAATACCAGTTTCAGTGGTATTGAATGCACTATGACAAGATATTTCTTTAGTTTTAAAATTTGTACACACTTGGTAATGTTTTCATGATGTGTGGTCCTTAGATCAATCCTACATGTATTAGCTTACATAAAAATAAATAATATGACTGCACTGATTTCTGTGCATGCCAACCTACCAGGCTTCCTAATTCATCTGAAAACTCCTCCTGAGAAATAAGGCTAATTAGGCTGCAATGAAATCCAAATTGCTATTTCTGGTGAATTCCTTACCTGAAAATTTCACACACTATAAATTTTAGAGACACTTGATAAAAGGGTTAAAGTCAATTAATAGCATCTCCTTTTCAGATTAATTTCCAAAATTTTCTTTTTCTTCATTGCTGGGAAATTTAAAGTCAAGGTTGAGTCCTTTTCCAGCTTGGTGTTACATCATCTGAGTTATTTCTGGAAAGTTTATAGCTTGTTGTGTTTGACTGGAGAAGTGCATAAATTATTTTTTTTTTTTAATCTCATGACTAACACCACGTGTTATTCTGTTGTGATTTGCAAATATATTTCAAAGACAGAAGACGAAAGTAGAATGGTTAAGTTATTGGTTATTTAATAATGGAAATCCTATTGTGACTTCAATAACGTTAAACTTTTGATCAGCATCTTCAACCTACTCTATAGCAGAGACTGCAATGGGTCTATCCTAACACTAGGAGGACATAAGTGACAGGTTGCACGACCCCCTGCAAGCTTTTGCTTCAGGTATCTTCCATAAAATGCACCGATTTGGTCAATGTCTAAATAATTGGTATTTAGCTTACAAAGGTGGCAGTTCAGAGGATGTTTAATTGTGGGAGTTGTCTTATGAGAACACTGGCATATGCATATGTTGCCTCATGAAAATAACTTGCTAACAAGCACCCAATACTATGAAGCAGAATGTAAGTCTGGCATTAAACAGTAACTCTTATAAAATAGGGTTTTGGTTCTAGGATGGATTGAGGTTTTTTGAGTGGTTTTTATTTTGCTGATAAAGACATGGTAGAGAAGAAAACTTATAGAGAAAAAAGGAAAAGTGAGAAATACAAAAAGTCATGGAAATGGTGGTAGACATTGCTTGGGTAGTCATGCTGGTTTAAAATATTCATAAATGAGGAACTTGTCTGTTTCATAGTGATTTTCATTCCTTTGTGATCAAATTGTTTTCTTTAGATGACACAGAGCATCTGATTGAAAAAAGGGAAAGAAAAAAATAGAATTTAAGCTGTAATAGAAGTGAACCAGGATTAGCTGCTTCGCTCTGACAACTGCCAGCTGACATTGTAATTGCATAGAGGTCTGTATATTGAAGCATTAGCTAAAATATTACAAGAAGCAAGATCTAGTGCAGAAAAGGGAAGAATATATCATAGCTAATTTAATAACTGTTCCATTTTTGTTCTCTCTCTCTCTATATATATATATAAACTTTTGTTCTTCCCTATGAGGATAATGCAACATTAGCAGAATATATTCATTTGTAAACTTGTAAATGTAGCTAACCTTTCTCTTTTAGATAAAGATTCCTGTTTAATGATACTTGTAATATTACTTTTAGGGATGTGTTGCATATATTTCTAATACCACATTACTTTAACTGCCAGTTTTCATACATTCTTTACTAACACGCTTCTGTTAAGGGAGTTTTATGTGTACACATGCACACATACATTTACACACACATTTACTTTAAAAAAACCCTCTATTTTTAGTCCATGAAACTTGCTTGGGAAGCTAATAAGATATATGCAAATTAAATGCAACTACTTCTAAGATTACACTTTTAATTTTAATTCTTTATCAGACATTTATTGTCAGTTCAATTTGCATTAACAGATTTTTATCTGCTGACATTGATTATAGTTAGATTCTATTATAGATTATGTTTCCATAAAGTTTCTGTTATTAACCATTATGATGTAGATTTTGGGTTGTGTTTTTGTTCTTGGCTTTGGGAACACTTAACTCCTGGATTGTTGTGGTTTTTCATTTTCCATGTCTAAAATCTGGATTGACTTGTTTCAAATGTTATTTGAAATCTGACATTTCTGTCAGTTTCTAAAGAATTTTTAACGTGCAGAAAAATATTTACTTAAGAATGTGTGCCATACAGAATACTTTCTATATGATAAATATAATATTTTCAATAGGTAAAATTATTTATTTTATAAGGAACCCACTTACCTTATGAATTTCTCATCATCATGGGATGAACCTACATACACAGGCAGGCAGGCGGTGAGCCTGTACTGTTGTTCTCTCCGGTTTTCTTTAAAAGTCACTGGGGCAATAAAGTCTAATATTCTTTGCTTTCCTGGGTTTTGTGTGTGTGAGTTGATCAACTGCATGTCCTTTTCAGAGGAAAACTGCAAGAAAATTGTAAATCAAGGAAGTCTAATTTTTCATTATATTGGTGATGGTGAAATGAACAGCTTGTTTGAATCTTGTTCCTCAGTCAAGTATCTTTTTTTCTGCCATGTCAGTAGTTGGTCTGTGTATCATCTTTCTGGTATCCTGTAGATATAAGTTCTGAGTCCTTGCAAAGTCGTACATTTGCAACTACTGATTTGCTGGTAAGCAGAAAGATTTCATTTAGGCAACAATGGCTAGAAGTTAACAAGGGTGTTCTAGTTTTGTGATTTTTTTAATGTCACAGTCTTCTAATACTATTTTGGAACTTATGATCATAGGAAAACTCCAGCTTTCTTGCTAAAATAAACATTGTAGTGTTTATTGCTGTTGGTGCTTGTATAAGACCTAATAGCACATATGAGAGGGAGTCTCAGAAATTAGAAAGCTGAAAAAAACAATTATAAGAAATTATCATATTATTCCACTTTTATTAAAAAATAAAAAAGGGGCTACAATTCTTCTATTCACTGGAGTTAAGCTTCAAGGATAGCTTCATCTCTTAAAAGATTAAAAATTCTCTTAATTTAACATTAATACATCTGGTACTCTTCTTTCTTTATAACGTATTCCAAGGCTGCATTCTGTAATTTCTCTAACAGCAGCTCTATTCAAGGTGTAGTTCTAGCTTTAAAATTAGAACTATGGCAACATAGTCTTGTCCTTTCATTCGTTTGAAATTGCTTTTACTGATGAAATGCAATACATGCCTCTTTTACATCTGGAGTTTTCTCTGCCATAGAATGTGTAAGTGAATCTAAGGAAAACTTAATTTTTGTCACTGCAAATAGAAGTATTTATCAGCGTAAATCATGAATCTCATCTACTTCATAATGTAACATTGCAAAGTATTGAAAATTTATGTTAAAAATCCCCCATACAAACAAAAGCCTCTTTTTTTGAGGAATGGAAGAAGTATACCTTTTTTTCCCATTCATAGTAACGTTAATATTTTCTGAATTTAAGATTGAGCCACTTTATTAATAAAAATATTAATAGGATAGGATAATATGGTTATATCACAGCTCCAGTCTTAGTCACTGCAATACTTTTTTTTTTCTTTTTTTTTCCTTTTTTTTCTTTTTTTTTTTTTTAACTGAGCATTTTGAGTCTTCCGTTGAATTTGGTCCTTTTAGTCTGCAGGTTTTATTCTGTATCTTCCTAGCTCAAAAAAATCTCATTCAAGGTACTCTTCTGGTATTCAGACTGTAAGATTTGCCCATCTGTCTGTGGAAAATGTTACCTTCTCTGATTCAGTAGGCAGATGTATCTGTATGTCAGACCTTTTACAAACTTGTGAAATTCATGTTTCCAGCTTCACTTTTGTCTAGCAGTTTAGCTCAAGTTTTATAATATGTTGTCATCTTTGCACAAAGTGGCAAGGAAAGTGATTTATTTATAAACTGTGTATCATGAGGTACTCATACATTACTTAATGAGGGCTATACAGTCATACCTAGAGAAGATCCTGGAGTGCTAAGAGCAGAACTATCTGGATTTACTCTACAAAAAGTAGTCACAATATCTGGAGAAAGAAAACATGACACCCCACCACCCACCCACCCCTCCCACCCCCACCTCCCCACCACCCCCACCCTGAAAACAGTCACTACAGCTAGGAAGTCGTCCTGCCCCATGCTGTCTCCATCCAGGGTTTCTGTAGCAGCCATGAAGTCTGATTCCAGCCCCATCCCCTTGCCGAGCTGAATGCATCCCCATGACTCATTTTCACAGGAAATACTGAGTCACATCCAGGAAGCAAATAGCTTGCCTGTCTCTGTTCCCAGCATCAGGGAGGCTAAGGGTCCCCAAAGGCACAGAGCTGCAGTCTCACTGAGCTTCAAAGCCACTCAGGCACTTGGGTTGTTGAACAATGTCTCCCCATAGGGCTGTGTCTTCAGCAGGCTGACCCCAAAGCTGGCTGGCTCCATCAGGCTGCCCATCTGTAGTGCTCACTGAGTACTCTGGGCTACTTACCTCGAGAACAGGCAGTGAATTACCTATGTTGTAGGGGTTTTTTGGTATGAAAAGAGAATATAAAGTTATATTTAAATTTTAATTACACTTTTCAAGTAAAACCTGCAGAAAGCTGCTGATAAAAAATGTGTTTAGTGAGGTGGTTTCTTTTACTGAAAAACTTCATTCCTGTCTGTTAAGAAGATTCACTCCTATTTATAAAACCTTTCCTCAAGAAATTATTTTCAGGTTTTCTTTGCTCACTTCATTATAATTTAAGAAATATGAAACTGACTTTCTTTAATATGAAGGTCTATCTCCACTATTACTTCCTTAGGGCCTGGTTTTGAGTATGTGATCAATCAATACTCATCCTGGAAAAAATGTAGAAGGAAATTAAACTGATAACACAGAAGCAAAATGTTTTCAGTGTTTACTAAAAATTAGGAAGAGCTTTTTTAATAGCAATCTTCTGCAAGATCTTAAATATAAACATAATTTTTTTTGTAACAACAATGCTGTCGGTGTGTTTTCCTTTGAAGATATTTGGATCCATGATGTTTTTTGACTGTAAGATGTTGATAAGCTATTTTTTGTGTCCTTGGAAATAAGAATCCCTTTTGATGAAGAGCAGTGATTGTGCTTTACTCAGATTAGTAGCTATCACTGCACTGAATTTAGATGTTCTACACTGTAAGGAAAATCCTATCATTCATTATGGCACATGCATCAACCATTTTTAAGAGCTTGCAGGTCTTTGGCCAGAATTTTTGTAGCGTTGCCTAATTTGCTAGTTTATTTTACATTTTAAGATACAAGTTAGACACAGAGATATTAAATATCCATCTGGATATCACTGAAGCTTTGTGTCCTTCTCCTCAGTTTCCATAATTATCATGAAAAGAACTTTTCATGTATAGCAGTCTGGGAAGGTATTCACACCCACTTGTGCTGTGTAACAATTTTTTTTGGTTTGCACATACCTAAATGAAACAATTAAAGCAGGAAGACTTTTACTGACACTTTCATTTTTGTTCCTTTTCATGTTAACAACAGAGTTTGGAGATTGGTCATTTTGCTTTATGGATGTGTTTCATAATCCTTTTTAAAACTAGAGATGTGCCATTTAGTTCTATGTTCAAAACAAAATCAAAATAATTGTAACCTTAAGAAACATAAGTATTCTCCCTTTTCTGAAAATTAAATCAAATTGGGGTTAAAAAAAATCAACTTATTTAAATTCCGAATTTGATCTCACTATGATTTTTCTAATAAAAAGCTGAACATTTAGAAATATTAAAATGGCTATGGTTGAGAACTGAGGAGTCAAATCAGCAGTCAAGAATTGTTCTTTCACAAAAAACGTTTTTAAACCTTTCCTAACCTGTTTTTGGCAGTGTCATATTCCCCAATGCCTGTTTTCTTCAAACTCGATGACTGATCGCTGATGGAATTTTAAGAAAAATTTTTCTGTCTATGCTGAACACTACCATTATCAGCGTTTCTGACACAACAAAACACAGTATTATCTTTTCCCCCAGGAAAAGACAAAAGTATAATTAAAATGAGGTCATCCTAAGAACTCTTATGCTATCATTAGTGACCACAGCAATGACTAAAAGGTCATATAAAGTTTGAAACTCTGATCTCAAGAGAAAGTAATTGCAAAGATGTTTCCATTCTTCAACATCAACATTACAGGGTATTTAGGTATAAAGATATTATAGTGAATACTGTGGCATGGTAATTTTAGTATGCTTATTTGATTTCTTTCCTCAGTTACAATTTTCAAAAAGGGTGATCTCAGACCACTAGAAGACAGTTTGAAACTTAAAAGGACATTGTGCTAAAATTGTGTTTTGTTAATAGAAAATGAAAGCATTTAACTTCAGCTCCTGCAACTGTTTCAGATTAGTATGTTAGTAACAGAGAATAATGTGAGTGAAATTTAAACCATCGCTCTTTATCCTGCTAACTGCCATATTTTGGGTGAAATCTTTTTTCAATGCAAAGATACTTTTTTTTCTTGACATCTTTGAAGAATTGTAATGGTAAAGGCTCTGGACTTGTAGTTAACTGACTATGTGTAAGATGCAGTATCCATGCTGAGTACTTCTGAGAGTCAAGGGAGCTCTCAGCAAGTGTGGGCCAGACCTGCACCTATAAACAGCAGCTGAATTAGGGTGGGTGTTATTACTGTTGCTAATTACAATGACATTCATGAGAGAAGTTTATAATTTTAAAACCCATCTACAGAATTCAGAAGAACAGATAGAAATCAAAGTTTCTTTATAATCATGCAAGTGTCCTGTGGGATGTTTTTTCTTTGACTGTTTATTTTCAATGCTGTACTAGCATGGTTTAATGTTTTTAATATAAAACTTCGGGTTGAAAAGAAACTTGGGGTGAAAAAAAATGTAATTAGGAAAAGACATTTTCACAATAAGTAAACATGGTGAAAGAATTCTTTCTAGCTGCAAAGGCTTAGACTGGAAAGAACTTCTATAAAGGAATACATTGAGGAAAGAATATAAACTAGAGGGAAAGGAATGAGATTTTGAGTGCCAGTGAATTTAACATAGAAATAAAAGTCTGGTGGATAAAAAAGATATGCAAGCAAGCTTTCTGTCTATCATGTGCTAGCGGAAGATGAAATAGAGACAGGAAACAGGTGCCTCTCTTTGCTGGGGAATCTGAGTACTTCTCATGTGCATTCTGAATTCAAAGGATATTTTTCTGCTGAGTTAAAACAGAGAACCACATGCAACTCCATTAGATAATTTCCTGGCTGTCAACATCAGTAGATGACTGTTATTCATACTTCTCACCCAATTTAAAAATTCCCCTAAAAGCCATGTACCAACTCTGTGACCTCCATAAAATGTGTTGTCTGATGCAGACCTACACAACTCATCTGCAAATCTCTAATGTTATAGCACGCATCCATACATCTTTAATTGACTTTATTACATAAATTTCAGTTTCTAAAATACAGTGTATTTATTCATGCCTCTATACATCTGCTCACCTGGAGTCTTCCCAGTAGGGAGATTTTGTAGACTATGCTAAAAAAAAAACCCAACAAAACCCCAAAAAACCCAACCTCTCAGAACTTAAAGCAATATATTTGGCAATTAATTGAAGCGTGTATGTACAAATAGTACACGCCAAAGCTTCCTAGCTCTTGAAGATTTTGATAACCTTGTACTGTAGATGTTTTATGCAGACATTTTGAAGTACTGATTATTTGACAGCAGCGTTTTGTTTATCATTTTGTCATAAAAGCACTTTGTGATCTGATGAATGCATTATGGGGGAAGAAGGCATTCTGTAGTAGAGTCTTTACTGCTGAGTATGGCAATGAAAACTAATAAAAATAAATATTGAGATTTAACCATGGAAGGAGGATTGACTTGCAAGATTTAAAAATTTTAGATTTTTATAGCAATGATCAACATAGTAAATCATAGCTCACCTACTAAGTGAATTGCTGAGACATCACTGGGATTCTTTGGGATGTCTTCAGTTTTGGAGTTCTATACTCAACTGAGTGATGTGAATCAATGGGTTTATTTAACAAAATAAGTATTATAGTATTTTCTAAAATCTACTTTCTACATCTGTTAGACATCTCATTTTAACAAGTCTAATTCAATAACAGTTCTTGGGTGTTAGATTTCCAGAGAAGGTGCTGTAACAGCAGTAAGTGTATGTAGTCTTTGTGATTTATTTTCAGATCTTAATAGTACACAGCTTCACTGGAAAAAATTGTGTGCCAACTGTACTTCAATTCATGTGTGTTTGTGCATGCATATATATTAGCTTTTTTCCCCCTGTTTTCACAGAAAGATGAAATCTATGTGCTTGTTTTCTTAGCTTTTCATACCAATGCACTTCATAAGCAGTAACTTCTGTTTCTATTACTTGCTCAGCTGTTTTATTGACTAAAAAACTCTAGGTAAGGATGATCGTCTAAAACCCTTTACAACATTTTTCTCATTATATATGCTCTGCCTATCATTGTCTCTTCAGACTATTTTTTTCCTTCAAATTATCTACAACTGTTTCCTAATTAAATTAGATATTCATATACTATAGTATATAAGCAATATCCAAGAAACATGCCCAGTTTATTTGAAAGTTATCCCACATATTAAGTATAGCTCAGGGAAGAACTTGGTCACTTACCCTAAGACCATGTATTTATTAATGATATCAGTATGCTCTTTTGAAACAGCATTCATATGCATCCTCTTAATGTCATATATGCCAGAGAAATTAGATTTTTAGCCAGTTTTATCTGTCTAGAAAAGTGACAGCATCTAGGTCCAGATAAGATTCTGGAGTAATATCTAGACTGGTTTCAGACATAACTTAAATATTCTGTTCTTTTTTTCTGTTGGCCACTTGTAGTGTGTTTCTAAGGAAGCAGAACAAAGGAGCATCATAGACTTATAGAACGGTTTGGGTTGGAAAGGACCTTAAGGATCATCTCATTCCAACCCAGCTACCATAGACAGGGACACCTTCTACTGGACCAGGATACACAAAGCCCCATCTAACATGCCCTTGAACACTTCCAAAGATGGGGCACCCACAGCTTCTCTGGGCAACCTGTTCTAGTGTCTCACCATCCTAACAATATCTTTCTGATCTCTAATCTAAATCTACCCTCTTTTAGGTTAAAACCATTACCCCTTGTCCTATCACTGCACTTTCTAACAGAGTCCATCTCCACCTTTCCTGTAGGCCAGCCTTTAAGGCTGCACTAAGGTCTCCCCAGAGCCTTCTTTTCTCTAGTTGAAACAACCCCAAATCTCTCAGGACAGGCCTCATAGGGGAGATGCTCCAACCCCCAGTCATCATCCTGGCCCTCCTCTGGAAGCACTCAAGCAGGTCCATGACTTTCTTATGATGGGGGCTCCAGAACTGAACACACTACTCCAGGTGTGGTCTCACCAGAGCTGAGCAAAGGGGGAGAATCACCTCCCTTAACCTGATGGCCACACTTCTTTTGATGCAGCCCAAAATACGGTTGGCTTTCTGGGCTGCTGTTGCACATTGCCAGATCATATGTGGTTTTTCATCCACCAACACCCCCGAGTTCTTGTCTCCAGGTCTGTTCTCAATTGACTCATTGCCCAGGCTGTACCCATGATTGAGATTGCCCCAAGCCAGGTACAGGACCTTACACTTGGCTTTCTTTAACTTCATGAGGTTCACCTGGGCCCACCTTTCTATCTTGTCAAGGTCACACTGGATCGCATCCCTTCCTTTTAGAGTATCAACCACACCACTCAGCTTGGTGTCATCTGCAGACTTGCTGAGGGGTGCAATCTGTCCCACCATCCATGTCCCTGACAAAGATATTAAGTTACACTCATCTTAATATGGATCCCAGAGGGACACCACTTCACTGGTCTCCACCTGGACATCAAACTATTAACTGCAACTCTCTGAGTATGACCATCCAGCCAATTCTGTTTCCACCAAGCAGTCCAGCTCTGTTTTAGAGAGAAGGATGTTGTGTGAGACAGTATCAAATGCTTTTACAGAAGTTCAGGAAGATGACATCTGTTACTCTTCCCTTATCCATCAATGTGGTAACACTTTTGTAGGAGGCCACCAAATTTGTCAGGCATGATTTGCCCTTAGTGAAGCTATGTTGGCTGTCACCAGTCACCTCTCTGTTTTCCACGTGCCTTAGAATAGTTTCCAGGAGGATCTACTCCATGATCTTGCTGGGTACAAAGGTGAGAGTTACTGGCCTGTAGTTATCCAGGTTTTCCTGGTTTTCCCTTCTTAAAAATGGGGGTTATGTTTCCCCTTTTCCAGGCACTGAGAACTTCATCACTCTGCCACAGTTTTTCAAATATGTAGGATGGTAGCTTAGCAACTTCACCTGTGAGTTCCCTCAGAACCCACAGATAAATCTCATCACGTCATCAAGTCCCATAGACCTGTGCACCCTCATGTTCCTTAGAGGGTCTCAAACCTGATCTTCTTCTGTGGATGAATGGACACAAGTAACAAAAGCTAGGTTGAAAACTCTTTGAATTGCAGCTGAGTTGCATGACATATAAAATTATCAGATCCTTTTGTTGATTTTCTCTTTTAAAGTACTGATAAGGATATTTATTTTATCAAAATATATCAGCAAAAGTACTCAATTTAAGAAGAAACCTCACTAAAACCAATTGTCTTAAGTAGCTTGTTTTGTCTTTTTCACTTTTTAAGACTATAGCAAGTCTTACTAAGGCAGTCTGTGACAGGAACACTCTTTTCCAAACTGGACATAATTCTTCATTTCAGAGGAATGAAAACACATCATGAAAGCTTTAATTCAATTTATCATCCTGAAATTACATCCAAACACAAATTTGAAACCTAAATTGAAAAATAAAAGCAATGAAAGTAGTAAATATTTGTCTGAAGCTCCTTAAAATGTGTGATGATGACATGTGCTAGGTGTACTGGGATGTAATAGGAAAAGAACAGATAAGATGGTAACTGATGCAGATTAATACTATTTAAAACTAAGCCTCTGTGGCCTCAGCAATATAAATATTGGGAAACTGTTATTGGTGGTTAAGAAATATCAATAAGAAGTGGTCAGGAATAATGAAATACAGATTAAAAGCAGTATAGGAAACCACACTGGCTGTGGCAGTCGAACTGCAGGGTATAAAGGTGTCACTTAATATCTAATCCAGCAAAATTTATGCCCATGGAAATTTGCGGTGAAGTTAAATGAATATGAAGTAAAGTTCTAACTAAATCAATTTAAAATTATGACTTCATTTTCCTCTTCCTTCCTTTCTCTTCTTTAAACAGTTTGTGTTTTGAAAACTGAACTGTGACTCCTTAAGCAGAAGCATCATACTGTCCCCTGTATTTCAAAATAAACTGTTGTGTTTCATTAGTTTTCAAAAATGTTGTGTGAAACATTGTATTTAAGTTATGAGGATGAACGTCCAGCATATTCTAAAAACATAAAGCTTTCTAGAAAGAATCATGTATTCAGCAGGTTTTCATAGTTTAAGAAAACCCATTGGTCATTTTCAAATGAGACAAAAGTTGCAAATCAAATGCTGCTAACTTAAAAATATGTATCAGTTTAGACCCATCTGACAACTATCATTATGTCATAATATTAAGCTTTATTGGAATATACTCTAACTCCTGTGATTAAATGACAGTTTATTCCCACCTCAAGCTAGCAAAAGCAGGGGGGTTAAGATTTAAGTGTTTATTGCTGCTTTACAGTTGCATCTGTAGCATGCAGTACAAACTGTATGGAAATCTCTCAAAACATTCTTTCTTTCAAAAATTGATAGTACCCTCCGCATTTATATTTTATCCGTAGTAAAAGAAGTGTAATCCTTCTTACAATTGAGCTTGCTTGGGAATTCAAACTAGTGATGTTTAGGAATTAGTTCTTAAGGCTCACTTCATTATGAAAGCCATAAAGAGCAAAGACCAACTGTTACTCAAAATATGTGGTAATACAAAACAGATGTTATAGTACCAGAGAGGGCTATGCTTCAAATTCATTTTAATTACTCTTGAGTGTACCTTCTAATGACAAATCTTGTTTTCTGCTCTTCACTCTGAGCAGAAGTAGTACCACCTAGCCCCTTTTGAAGGCATCATTAGGTTGAAATCTTACTTTTAAAACCTGTTAGCCTGAAGCCAAATAATTTTGACCCACAAGCCTTAAAAAAAAAAAAAAAAAAAAGTGTGATAAAGCAGTTTTTCAACAACCAACCAACCACAAGATTTTAACATATAAAATATTGTTTATTCATTCATTCTAAATTATATAGCCTATGGAACAAAGAGATTAAAACCAAGAAGCACAGAATACCTACAAGTCTTACCTAAAATAACATCCTACCTTGGCTGCTTTTGACAGTTCCTTTTAGCCCAATTAACATCATCCCTTCCTTGGACAGACTGACTTTGTCTTGCAATGGGCTGTTTGTAACTCAGAAGGTGCACCTCTCTTTTCTTCCATGGATTTCCAGACCAGCATCTTTATGGTTGTAGCCTTTCTTTACGTTCAAGTAAAATTTACCACCTGGCACGAGTTGGGATGAGATTTATTTATTTCATGTCCGTCATGAAATAATGTGGGGAATGTTATCTTTGGCATTGTTATGCATCTTTCTTGCCTTCCTCACTTTATTCAGCTTTCCATATTCAAGCAGGGTTGTAACATAGAAGTAAATACATGCATGTAACATTCACATCACCATATGCTCAATATTGTCAATCTCTATAGAAATATTTCAGTCTTTTCCTAGGTATTTGAGACATTTAGGTTAAAAATAAAAGGAAACTAGGTCAAGAACACCTGATTTTAAATAACTGAAATTATATATCCACCTAATGATGAGAAGTAACTCTTGACATCAGTGGAACTGCCATTAATGTTATTGTTAGGGATGTGTCTTTCCCTGTCAAGATTAAGTTTACTGTTTCATAGGAGAAAATTTTAAAATACAATTACTTTTCTTAGAAGCTGTAAATATATCGATTGAAGAATAGATAAATGGAGGGGGGGTTTATGAATGAAAAGTGATGAGAGATGTTGTTTTTTTTCACACCAAAGTAACCTAATTCTCATATGCATCATAATAAAATAATGAAATCATTATGTCCTTCAAGAGTCTGTACTGGGACCAGTATGTTTAATATCTTCATCACTGACATACACAGTGAGATTGAGTGCACCCTCAGCAACTTTGTAGACACAAGCTAAGTGGTGAGGTTGACATGCCTGAGAGACAGGATGAAATCAAGAGGGACCTGGACAAGCTAGAGAAGCAAGCCGATATGAACTCCATGAGGTTCAACAATGCCAAGTGCAAGGTCCTGTACCTGGGTCAGGACAACTCCCAATATCAATACAGGTTGGGAGATGAAAGGATTGAGAGAAACTGTGCCTAGAAGGGCTTGGGGGTACTGGTGGATGAAAAGCTGGACTTGAGCTGACAGTGTGTACTCTCTTAGCCCAGAAGGCCAACCGTATCTTGGGCTGCATCAAAAGAAACAGGTTGAGAGAGGTGATTCTACCTCTCTACTCCACACTGATAAGACCCTACCTGGAGTACTGCATCCAGCTCTGGAGCCCTCAGCACAGGAAAGACGTGGACCTGGAGGACCATGAAGATGATCAGAGGAGTAGAGCATCTCTCCTATGAAGAAAGGCTGAGAGAGTTGGGGTTATTCAGCTGGGGGAAGAGAAGGCTCCAGGGATACCTTTCAATACTTAAAAGGGGCTTATAAGAAAGATGGGGACAAACTTTTCAATGGGACTTGTTGCGATAGGACAAGGGGTAATGTTTTTAAACTAAAAGAGGGTAGATTTAGACTAGATATAAGGAAGAATTTTTCTTTTACAATAAGGGTGGTGAAACACTGGAACAGGTTGCCCAGAGAGGTGGGAGATGCCCCATTCCTGGAAACATTCGAAGTGAGGTTGGACGGGGCTAGTTGAAGATGTCCCTGCTCGTTGCAGGGGAGGTTGGACTAGATGACCTTCAAAGGTCCCTTCCAACCCAAACTATTCTGTGATTCTATGATTTTATGATATTTAGAAGTGCATGGAAAAATAAAAAGTCTTAATAAAATATGAAATATTTAAAGTGATTTATATTTTTTTTTGTAATGTTGCAGTGATATTTGACAAACTAGATTCAGAGATACACTTTTTTTAGAAAATAAAACATTAGCATAAACAAAAAGGAAACCAAAATCATCAAAACAAATCCTCAGAGTTTCACAAAATCAAATGCAAATTTTGCTGATTGGGGAAAACAATATTTATATATACAAAAGAAAAAGTAATGTATGTATTTATGCCAGTCTTCATGTTTTCTTACACAACTGTATCAATTTTATTCTAGCACTGGAATCCAGTGTATCTCCCATAACTCATTGTAAATCAAGAGATGTTTGTCCATCTAGGAAACAACCATTCACAGCTGTGTGGCTGTTTTCTGAACTGCAACTCCCTTAAGCCATAGCAATAACATCACAAACCCAATGTTTCTGCTTTTCCCTTTATCCACAGAAAGTAAAACATTTTCTGTGGAGCAGATGAAAAAGAAGTCGAACCACACTTTGACAAGCACTCATAACCAACTAATTTCATCATATTGTAAAGAAAGGAGATAGGTCTTCCAGTCATGAAAGTAGCATTCTGTTTAGCTTCTCTAACTTTCTGAGATATGAATTGATTTCTGGAGAAGCCATGCTGAATGCATTTGGGATAGAGGACTGAAATGTGAGGCAGCAGATATTGCTTCAAGGAATACGCTGTTGGGACATATATTCTAACAGCTAATGTGTCAGCAGCATATTGCAAGCTTGCAGTTGTCTTGAGTGTGATGGCAGTCATTTTTTCTGTTTCTAGGTCACAGGTTGTTCCCATTTTACGTGAGTTAGCACAGTGTCCTATGACAGACTGACATGGCAAGGTGCTCCGTGGTGTGGCCTGTCAAAATCAGCACAGTCCCTGTAGTGCATGAAGGGTGATGGGAAGCCAAGGATTTCCAGGTGCCTTCACTCGGCTACTCAGAGCTTTTTATGTCCTATGTTAGAATTAATTATCCCTGGGTAATCCTGGGCTCTGCAAAGTACAGCACTTGAGTCCCACTACCTCTTACATTTCTACATTCCTACACTTAGAAGCTTCCCAAAGGATGACTTCAGAAACTGTTTTGTCCCTAAAGCGGGACCAAGAGACCCAAAATGTGGAGGGAAAATGTGGAATGTAGGCACTTTTGTTCTCTCTCCCTCCTTTAACTTCTTGAGGGGAAGGACAGAAATGTGTGTGAATCAACCTTTTTTTCCAACTTAAATATACCTTTTGCCTCTTGGCAAGAGAAGTATGTCAGTGAGTATTGAAAATAAATGAGGAAGTCTATGCACAAATCATAAATATTCAAAAATATTTCTTTAATAAAAATGGTTGGGAAATATGTTAATTTACTTAAGTACAAAATCAGGGATGTCCTGGCACTGCACATAATGATTAAATGCTTGCATTTTAGATAAGAGTAGCACTACTTTAACCCTTTCTATTTTTAATGGCTGGTGGTCTCATATATACCCTCTAGCGAGGAGGACTGTGTGAGGTTTCTACATAAGGGAGTACATTAGTTACTTGTTTCAGGTCCAGTGAGGAGGACAAGAGGACCACGACGTCTCTAGAGAAGACCTGACATGACTGGAACAAGGCTGTATTTCCAGAACTGAGCCACACTCTGTCATTGCCGTGGCACCAGCCCCCCCATTCCCAGGCACAGGCAGTGAATGTGCAGCTGACGAATACTGGCAGATGGAGCCTGCTTTCATCAGCCTAGCCAAAGCCTATACATCAGTGAAGAGAAATTATACTAGAATGGAGGCTTAAAATGATAGGAGATACATAATTAAAAAGTTGAGACTCCTTATCATCATGTCATTTTAACCTTGTTCCATTAACAAAAATAAAATAAGTCACTCAAGAGCAACTGTATTTGAAAGAATCTATTTTAAACCAGGTTCCAAATTGCCTGTGAGTTTATAATAAGCTGTACTGGGTTTTACTGACATTAACTTTTTGTCACTATGCTTTCTGTACCGATATATTTTGATAATTCCTTGTATATTGAGATAGAGAACTACACTTTACATGCCTTGAAATTAACGTTAATGCAAATATATTCAAGTTAATGAATATCTTATTTCCATTTTTGCTTTTCCTCTTACATTCCAAATCATTGCAGGCATTTAAACAAATTACTTACTGCCCTGCAGATACACTAGAGGCAATTAAGACAATTGAATAACTTCTTGGAACAGTATGAAAGTCCTTCCTGCTTTCACACATGGCTCTCAGTAGGAGAGGATGTACAGCTCGTTAGCAAAGAGACAGTTAGTGTTTGTTGCAGTCAGGACCAGGTTGCTCACTGCAGTTCTATGCAACTGTAAATGTCAGATCTCTGTTTAGTTGTGCCTATTACATATCTGTAAAAATATTTTCTGAGTAGAAATTCTAGGAGATCACATTTGTAAGTTATGCTAAAAGGCCCTGACTTTCGTTATAAATGAGGGGGGAAACAGTGCTGTATCTCATGACATGAGCATTTTCCAAGAGATTTGCTCCTCTGATAGAAGCAACTATTTGTTAGTTTTCAGGAACAATGTAGGTATACACAGAACCCTTCTTTTAGTTGATTACATGGTCCTCAGTGACGATAAATACTATAATGTACTTTGTTCTGTGAGGTGCTCCTACAGTACCTATATAATTCAACAAAAAAATTGGGCTAAAAGATTTGAGATTTAAAGGTCAATAGGGGAGTTATGCTCTGAACCTTGGGAGAGGGGGGCAGAGTAGTTTGGTTTTAGAGATCACACAAGCAGGTAAGCTTGTGGGACTGTATGATAGACATATTCCACTTCTTAATAAGTCACTTCATCCCTGAAAGATCCATGGTTGGTAAATAAAGCTAGTCTTTCTGATAGTGAAATTCACACAGCCCAGTGAAGGTACCACAGGGGGGGGGGGAAGGGAAAGAAAAAAGAAAGAAAAAAAAAAGACAGAAGGAAAAGAGTAGACCAAATGTTCATTCTGGATCCTAAGATGACAGGGCATCAGAAAATCCAATGCTCTGTCATTGGGTTAAAACAGACTCTTGGTTTTCTTTCAAATTTTCTAATATCATTAAAGTAAATTGCATGCTTTATTTTTATGATGCAGCCATCCATCCTTACAGTAGCATAATATGAATTCTTTAAGCCACTGATGACATTTTTCAGATGCCATCTTAAAAATTGTTTTACTTAATCACCTTCTACTTCCCTAAGACAAGTGTGGAAGATGGGCTGTGTTTGGGAAAATGAAGGAAATGAAAGTGACTAAAGTAACTTCAGTGAAAGTTACTTTTCTATCATTTTGATGAAAGTTTTTTGAAGTTGTCTGGAGAGTACTCTAAATACATGAAACTTCCATGATTTATTTTGAAAATTTTATCTAGTTTTTCCAAACTTGAAATTCTCATAATATGCAAGAAAAGGATTCCTTCAGATAAGGTCTGACTCATGGAATTTCTAAATATGTTTTGGTTAAGGCAAAATTTACTATCAGAAGCAACATAGCAAACAAAAATTACCAATATTTCCTGGTTTTCCGGTAGAAGGATAACCAGCTCTTCCTTATTGCTTAAAATAGTTATATAGCTATTTTTCAGCTTACTTCACTGAGCTGACTTCAGTGATTTGAAGGGAATTAAATGTTTTAGCAATTTCTCTATCTTAAAAAATATCAAATAGTCTTTTTGTGTAATTCAAATTACAATGTCACCTGTAAGCTATTCTGCCTGGTTCATTTTATCAAAAATCATGTGGCTAATAACAGTTATTGAAAAAAAACAACTGCAGATTAATGATTGAAGTTAGATTTTTTGTCTTTGGAGAGGAAAGTTCATGCTCTGTTTCTTGACTATAGAAAAACATTCAAAACTATTCAATAATATTAAGGACGAACCAGTAGCCAGATATTATGTTGTAGAGTACAGGTATGGTGTAACAACAACCTCAATGCTTCGACGCACTGGTATCAGGTTTTCAACCTTATTTCAGAGTCAAGACAAGCAGTTTCAGATATTTATGTTGCCATCATGTGGAGACTTCAGAGCATTCAAGAGGTTGAATTAGAAGAGCTTGGTTAGAGGAAAAGGAAAGCTGGCCCCCAGACTAGTGCTGGTAAGCTTGAGCTATGAACTCATGCTTGAACTTATGAAATTATAGCTCATTCCTGCATTGCTGAACTTCTGATCTGCTTGCCCTCCTTAAGTAGCTTCTCATGGCAGTCACACAATCTACCAGGACTTAAGTATTTTACTTTAAAAAATAAAAAATGACTGAGTTTTTTCTCAAATAGGAAAGAATATAATTCTGTCTTAGTCTAAGATAGAAGAAAAATAATGAATGAAAGCTAACTTCCAACTCTCTGACATAGTTAAATAAATATAAATGCAAATATAAATATGGACATAAATATAGATATAAATATGAACATAAGCATATTGTCTTCAAGGTCTTAGTACTTTCCCCTGGCCAAAGCCAGGGTTAAGGTTATGCAACACCATGCAGGCTGGAAATATTCCTTCAAGCATTTTAAAAAGAATAGGTCACAATATATCCAGGCTTACATGGGTGGAGGGAGACAGTTATGCTTTTTTGTACACGTTCTTAAAAATCAGAAACCCATTTGTCTAATAGTAGTTTTAATGCCCTTATTTTTTCTCATTTTTTCAAGGAAAAAAACATCTGATCACCTAGGGAGAGACTGAAGCAGGTCACTTCCTTTTTTTCCATAGATTGAAGATGGAAGATTATGATAGCTTTAGAACCACCTTTTAACTCTACATACGCTGGCCTGCACAGGTGGCTGTGATTCATCAAGAAAACTTTTATGCTCTTTTATTTAGTTGTGGGGCAAGTTATTCTTTAACAGCTGTTTTCTGAGCGTCCCACTGGATACCTCTATGCATACAGAGCGGCACAGCAAGGTTTCCTAGACACTGTGGTGGGTTTTTTTTTTCTCCCCTAGGGTAAAGGAAAAATTGAGCCTCCTAAATCTGCAGTAGGTGTTTTCTTAGTTTTCTGTTGAAAGAATTCCATTGTTGTAGTCTATATGGAACATAATACTCAGTCTTCTGCTATTTACAATGAAAAAACATCTTGCTTGCTACAACTGATGTCTCAAGAGCTGGTTATCAGCTTTTTAGATCTGTGTATGAAATAATTTGGTTTTGAAGACAACAAGATATCTTTCTATTTTCAGCCTAGGTTTGAGAGTAAGAACTTCATTTCTAAAGTGTGCCTAGAAGAAATTTATACAACGTACATAAACGTGGGTGATTTTCTTCCCTATAGCACACTTACATTACTTTTTTAAAGTAACGTCTTACACAGGTTAATCTTGATAATTTCTAGGCATGTGTCTTGTGATTCTGCATTATTGTGGAAAAGAAAGCCCTGTTTTTATCACTAAAAAAATTATTTACCCATATTGATTTTAAAAGAATGGGCAGTTATTTAGTTTATGCCTATAGTACGGAAACGTCAATTATTTAGAATTAGCCTGTTTGCAAAATTTTGGTAACTTTAAACAGTTTAGCAGGAGATGAAGGTTTGCATAAAAGGATGACAGGCAAGAATTTTATATCTACATTTTTAATAGAAATTTGATGGAGTAATAGGTAGGCCTTGAGTGGGCTTTACAGGTATTCCTGTATGTGCATATCTCTTGCTGCAAGTTTATGTTTTGCATTAATGATCTCTTTTTCTCCTGGGTGCTAATTTTGAACATCATTGCCAGATTGCTGAGACAAGATACAGTATGTTACATCATATTAGAAAATTGTTGGTGTCTTGTGAAGGGATCCTAGGGAAGGGAGGAATTGTACAAAGGCAAAAATAAATTCAGTAAATAAATTGCAAAATAAACTAGCTAAGAAAGTACAAATGATCAAGAAAAGAAAGCAAAATGCATGAACTGAATAAACCTAAAAAATCTATTTATTTGGGAAGGATCCTTTACAAGTAGGTAACAACTTATAATTCTGCTACATCTCAAAATCCTAAACCTGCCGATTTTTTTCCCCAGTACACATTATTTTTACATAAAAAGAAAAATGATCAGTCATTGAGTCCAGTGAGCTTCTTAGAGGTTACATAGAAAATTTATTGTAACATTACCTCTTAGCCTTGGGTAACAAGAAGAATTGGGAATCTGGGGACTTGTAGTACATCACTGTATTGTAGTACAGATACTTACTGAGCTTTGTGTGACTTTACAGTTTGCAGGGTTAGCATACTGGTAAAAATACAGAATTTGCAGTGGAAGTGGTTGTAGTTAGTTGAAGTGGAGAATGCATTATAAACATGTTTTCTGACAGTCTGAGAGTGAAGGAGGGCAATTTCCTTTTGACCTTAATTTTTGGCTGATAAAATTACATTTGGGCAGAAAAATGCTTTACCTTTCAAATAAGTTTTGTGTATTTAGATTTGCATCAGCAACCCAGTTACAAATGCAATGATGATATACCTCCAAACTTTCCTGAAAATATCCAGTCAAATTTCAGTTCAAGTCAATGTCTCTTTTAAACTATAGAGGAAAAACTTAGTGACTTTTTTGACGTTATCTTGAAGCTGATAGAGGTCTTGAAGAAATACAGGGTGGGGGGACAAAAGAAGATTCACTTTGTTCAGAAAATTAAGATTAATTTCCTATGAGGTGGCTGTTGCTAAATTATGGTTATTTTATCAGTGCTTTTTGATTATACTTATGAACAACTGGTGGTAGTAAAGCTCGTAGTCTAAATGTCTTATAAACCATCAGCTTTACTTAATGTGGATAGACAAATAGGATCAAAATTGGGAAACAAGGGTGTTAAGAGGTGTTTAAGCACTACTGTTACCCTTTGATATAGATATTGCATTAGCATGTCCGCAGTTACAAGTAGCTGTGGCATGAACATGTACAGAAAGGGATGGTCATGGCCACAGAGCTGAAAGTCAAATGTGAAAGCAGCATGTTAATTAAAAGAAAAACCCAAAACATAGGAGGAGGGCCAAGAAAACTTTGACAAGTCTGGTTGATATGACAGATTATAATGAAGGTAAATTAGTAGTCCTATATATCACAACAAGGTTTACAGACTTCACAGTGTACAAAAAAAAAAAAAAAAAAAAAAAGAGAGAGAGAGAGAGAGAGAGGAAAAGAAATTTCACACATTCCAGTATATCTATTTCAGACTTTTCCTTTGAGGGGTTGTGGGGAAAAAAAAACCCAAAAAAACAATAGATCAACCTAAAAAACAAACCCAACTTGTTGAGCACATAGGCTAAACAAATACCTACTTAAAAAAAGATTTTTAGTTAAAATGAAAATTGTACAAAAGCCCTAAGAACTATGTCATCTGGAAAAAAAAGTTTTGTAAAAAATCCTTTTGAGTAATCTATCCTTCCTATTCTCTTACAGGATGTGTAAAATCTCCTATCCTTATTACATCTTCTTCTTTATTGAAAACATAAAGCTTGTGTTTCTCTTCATTCTTCAGTAAATGTTTTACATCTGGAGGCCAACAAGTTAAGCAAGTCAGCTAAGGCCACAGCCAAGGCCAGATCAACAGGTAGAGCTAAAGGAACTATAAAGCTTGGCTAGGTACACCCAATCTAAGCTAGCATTTCTGATTTTAAACATGCACCACAAGAAACATCAGAGTCATCTGCTGATATCATTACTGTAAGTTTTATTCATAGTCAGAAGAGTCACACATGGATAAATCATAGCTGGTAAGGGTTCAGTTGCTTATCTTCTTAATTCTTCCTCCATTTTCAACTTTACCAAAAGACATGACCAATATTCAATAGTTCTGCTTAAAGTGGAACGTTATTAATACTGAAAGTAATAAATGAGCAATCACTCCGTGCTTGACTGATCTGGTTGTAATCTCTGTGCTTCTTAGAATAAGTGCAATGCAATCCATGTCAGCATGCTATAGTAATTATCCTGTCCAGCATACTGAAAACAAAGATTCAAGCGATCAATGCTGAGAACAGGTCCAGAAAAGAAGAAACAGGCCTTCACAACTCCTTGTAAACAGCCTTTTGCAATGAATGAACTTCATTTTCCAGCAAGAGCATCTTGCTGAAGATTGCATGTTGTGTTGATAACAGTATAAAATAGGTTAGAGAGAAACTTTATGCATAATTGAAATTAATCCCTTAGAGAAAATGTAACCAAACTGATGGATTCAGAGAAAAAGATCTATACATAGTGGCAAAGAAATATTTACTGTAGCTACTTACCTGCAATATCTTTTTCCAGCAGTCCATTAACTTTTAGAATGTGACACTAAGACACAATTCTTTTCCCTATCAGAAAACAAGTTTTTATGCCCTGATTTATACAGGGACCTAGTTCATATCATAAACTCCAAAATAAGGTAACAATTCTTTCATGTATTTCATGTAAAACATTTCAAAGAAGAAACTTGTACTACGAAATAAAGTAGAGGCTCTTAGATAATATACATTCTGGTTGGTATTTTTTGAAAAGTGACTAATAATGTGTTACTTTTCTTGAACTCACATATTCTGAGGGAAAATACCTCAGTGAAGAGACTATAAAATGGAAATGTATAATTAATTTGTTTTGCAGATATCTATTTTTGGAAAGCAGAGCAGCCTCTGCAATTACTTCTCTCTAAATAATAATAATAAAAAAGTGCCTCCCATCTCTATGGAATGTTATATGATTCCCAGCAGAGCCATTTGTTTTCTGGTATCGTGAATGCTTGAGTACAGCAAAATAAACCAAAAAAACCTTTCTTTTTTGTGATCGTTAAGTACTTTAGCAATCATGTAAGGCCAATTCATGTTAGTATTTCAGAGTAGAGTATTTTTACTGTACTCAAAATCAGTGTCATTTGAACAGGTTGGGAGGCAGACTGCGATACTGGAAAGTTTCATGAAAAACTCATCAGCAAACTATGTGGCAGCACTGTTGGGGAATAGCTATAGGAAATACATTTTGGGTCCTTTAGGGTACTGGTCGAGTCAAGTTCATCTTTATTTGCTTTGATTTCAGGTTTCTTATAAACTAGACTTTATAGCTGCCTTGGGGTAATGCAAGATCTAGAGCAAGGTGCAAAATTTAAAACCCCTTGGAAAGAATGACATTGCAGGATTTCCAACTAATTTATACTCAGATAACTTTATCTCAGAGAAAGAGATAGGCCAGCTACCTCTACAGGTCACAAATAAATTGCAAATTGCATAAAGTTAATAAAATTAAATGTCTTTCAGCTTATGTTATTTTCCTTCAGAAGATCTTGAATCATAAAGATTTGTCTAAGGGAAGCCATGTATGAGGTCACGTTTAGAAGTCCAAAACTTAATTTGTGACCCTTCACACAAAATGAAAAACCGGATCTGACAACAGTCAGGTGCTTACTGGTTAGCTGTTGCAGTCATTGATGGGTTTACCTTAGACTGAAGACAAATATTGACTCTTAAGTAATTGGAGTTCTTATACAGCACCTAAGAATTATTTTCAAATGTTCATCTGGAAATTGCCTGGTATGTACTCATCATTTGAAGAGTTGCTACATCATTTGGAGTTTAATACTAATCACCAAAGTATGAAACATGAAAATTTTAATCCTGCTTTAAGTGTGCGTCTCAATACAGCATTAACTGTGGTGTCACTACTGATACTTCTGTAATATACCCGACAAGAGGTGCTTGGACAAGTTGATAAGTCAATCGTGTCAAACTCGATAAGCTTTTCTTTCTTTTTTTTTTTGACCATTTTTTCTTAGACTTCTAGAGAATCCTATGGATTTTTGATGACTGTGATTAAGACTAATAGTACAAAATGAGGCACAGTTTACATCTAATAGGAGGAAAAAAATAGAGAAAGGCAAGGATGTAGTTGTGTTATGTATGTACTTACATAATCATAATCCAAGTTATAAATCAAATGTAGGTGTGTGAAACAGCACCAAGAAAGGAAATGCTTATATTAGTAGGCACTTTCCTTTTCATCTTTTCATGATCTTGTGGGCGGTAGCTGTTGGGTTTTTGGTTTGTTTATTATTATTATTATTATTATTATTATTTTTTATTATTATTATTATTATTATTGGGGTTTTTTTTTATTATTATTATTATTATTATTATTATTATTATTATTATTATTATTATTATTATTATTATTTATTATTATTATTATTGGGGTTTTTATTATTATTATTATTATTATTATTATTATTATTATTATTATTATTATTATTATTATTATTATTTCTGAATCTCAGACCTCATGATTGTTTTTTTTGCCTATGTGTTTGTTTGCTTATTTCTTTGTTTTTCTGAGAAGAGTTTTCCTTGCTCCTCTTTTAAAAGGGAGAGAAGGATTTCTTTCAAATTAGGAAGTAAATTGAAAAAATCTGCTAAATTTCGTGCTCATTGTTACCAGATTAGAGTTCTTTAAGCTATGTCCTACATATACTTACACTTACACTTATATTACACTTATATTGGCACACTTATATAGACACTTACACTTACTTACATTTATAGAGACACAATGTATATATATGTCAGACAAAAATGATACAAAATTCTAACATCTACCTGCAAATTTAATGTGTTTGAAACCTTAGAATCAGTTATTTTTCTCACACAACTCCGTTATTTCCTAATGAGGTCTCTAAGACATGATAAGTAAATCTGAAGTCTGCTGCACTGAATTTTTCTGAATATGTAATTACATGATACTTAGAGGGGGAAAAAAGAGCTCTATTATGAAAGTATGGGCAACTCATGCTGATATAAGGGGTTTTATTGCTGCAATAACAAATGGTTCTCAGGTAGGGATTAACTCCTCTCGGTGCTTCCTGACTAAATAATTACTGATGTCTAAGGCATTGCAAGATTTTTAGAGCCTCTATGCTGCATAATGCTGGCTCATTTGTGCCTACTTTGGTAAAAGCTTCAGAAACTGGGAATCCTCACTGATGTATGGGAAAGCATACTGAATTATGGTGTGGGTTTCACTAAGCCAAAGACACAACAGAGGAAGATCATCTTCTGCCTGTCACATTTAAACTGCAGATACCGTTCACAGGCATACTCCATGTCCGTGTGCGGTACCCCACCACATTTGCTTTGGAACTTCTTACCTGCTTGAAATGGTAGAAGGGAGGCTGGAAAAGCAGGAAAGAAAAAGAAGCTGAGGAAAGTCTGTTCAGCCTCAGTTGTGCAGAAGTTTGACATCAATAACCCTCAGCATGTGGGAGGTCTTACCAACTTTAGCCATTCAAATTCTTTAAAGTAAACTTTTGTGTAAATATTTCAGGATCAATGCTTGAACATCTAAAGAAGACCGGTCAAGACTTCAGCAGTTAGCACAAAGTGGCGCTTACTGAGGGCTATGCATCCCTCTCTTCCTCCTCTTCCTTGTCACATTCAGATCCTGTTGGGAGAGGCCTTTGCCTTAAAGTGGCAAAGCCAGACTACAAACATTAATAAAAATGAGCATAACTTAGAACAGAACTCAATAAGGAGACATACACTTTCTAGTGAACTGAAAGAAATTTGGAGAGGAAAATAGAAATGAAAACCAAATATTTTGTATGCCTCCTGAACTCTAACTACCAGCATAGTACAGGTGAAGTGGGAGTATACTGGTTTTTCCCTACATGGCTATCAGAACTGCACTGTGCCTCGTCTAATATCTAAAATGTCTTTTTAGTAGGTGTTAGAAAGAAGCAAGATCAGAATTATTTCAAGAAATAGATGGATCACTGATTTGTTTTACTGGATTTATAAATCAATAATTAGGGTTTTTAAACATTACTTCACCCCTTCTCTATAGATACTTTCTTACTAACCTCTGAGAATCCCGACTTGTATATGTCGTACTTGGCCTTATGCCTGAGAGAAGAAAAATGGCACTTTTGTGTAAATTCATATACATCATACACAGCTTTGTCATGCAGTACTGCAGGTTTTCTTTTTTCTTTTTCTTTTTCTTTTTTTTTTTAAAGAGCACACTAAATATTGGGGTTAGTGATTTTCAATAATTTAATAGAATAGAGGTAGTGCTTATTCAAGATAAATCAGGAGGGGGACAAGCATGTTTTTGACAGTTTGTTATCTGAAATTATAAAAATGCAACTAATCATTCCTGTGTAAAATGGAAACTGAATACAGATAAAAACTTGTTTTCATGCATTGTTATTTTTTTTTCTTGTTAAAAAGGCAGATAAGTAGCCTGAACTGTAAGTGGTCGCTTACCTTTAAATGCAAAGATACTGAAAGTGAAGGGCTAGAAATACTCAGTTTAGGGATTTCTGAAGCCACAGAAGACAAATGGAATTATTAGATAAGTGTAGGTAGTAAGGAAAGGGTATGACGTCTTGAGTTTTTTTAATAGTCCCCCTAAAATGCCATACCTGTCAAGTTCAACCTCTCTGTCAAAGGAGAGAAAATATATTTTGGTATTACCACTCCTCTGTGATACTTCATCTGCCATACATTCACTATATTGCAGTTATTAATTTTTAATTATTAATATTGCAGTATTTATGTACATTGGAGAAATTATGTTTTATAAAGGCTCTTTATTATCCGTGTTTGGGTTTTTTGGTTAACGTTGTATTTGATTGTCACTGGACTGGATGACTGGAGGTTATGAACAGGAATAACTGATTTTATACCAAAACTATGATTTATAGCTATGTCAATTTTTGCTGTGTGAAGCAGTAGACATCAATACACAGACAGATTTTGTTTAATTGCAAGTAATGTCTTTGATAGCAACTTATAAACTAATGATGGTGCAGTGACTTCTCAAGACAAAAAAGCAGCAGTAGCTCACAAATAACCTAATTTTTTCTCTTGTGAAGTTATATAGATGCCAGAGTGATTTCAACAGTATATTATTCATGCTTTAACCAAATTTTAGAAAATCAGCTGGTTTTACAGTCCAAATCTTTCTGGCTTCTCCAGTTATCTGTTACAGATCATTCCTGTTATGGGCAAAAAGAGGACCACTCATCATATGTAAGCCAAGAGCAAAGACAAGAATAGTTGAAGTCTTAACCATCAGATCTTAAAATGAACCAATTATTTTTAGTCCATATTTGATAGTTACAGAAAGGCAAGGGTGGTGGTGGTGGAAAGAAAGGATAATACTCTTATGGGGGAGGAGGGGGGAAGATAATTTAAACACTGTGGTTAAAATTGCTACACACATACATTCTTGCATCCATATGTTTCCCTGCTTTTATGCTCATCCTTCCACTGCTCCTCTGAGGCATAAGGCCATTGACCTCAGTGTGAGTGGAGAGGTAGTGGAGTTTTGTTTAGTCACTGCTTGGTACTGAGGAGATGCCAGTTCTTTTGGTATTACAGTAGGAAAGGCACGGACACCCAAAGCAGTTAACTGATTTATTGCATAAAGAATAGAAGTAGTAGAAAAGGGACAGTGATCTTACATGCCTTCTGCTGCTGGGAACCCCATTTGCTGCAGCATTGGATAAGCTTCTCATTGATCATGTCTCTTTGTTGATGCATGTATAAAATATGCTTAATGGTACTTCATACAATTAATTGCACAGCATTAAACAAAAGTAAAATAAATTAGACAATAGCCACCTCACCCTTAGAAAAACCTGTTACTGTTAAACAGATGAAAACAAAGCTCCAGGCAGGCCATGAGAAGCCCTCACAAATGCTCGAAAATCCTGAAACCTTGCAGAAGTAGCAGAAAGCTTGTGACCTTTTACTAACTGGCAATACTGTGCTGTTTACCAGCCTCATAGCCTTCTACCACCCTGGTAGTCTTTGGTGAGATAACTGGCTTGGTAGATAAGGGAGAGAGCAGTAGGTGTTGTTTACCTTGCCTTCAGTAAGGCTTTCAACTCTCCCACAACAACCTCATAGACAAGCTGACCCAACACGGACTATGTATAAACATGGTATAAAACTGGCTGAACTACTGGATTCAAAGGTTATGACTGAAAGTGCAAAGTCCAATTGGAGGCCAGTTGCTAGTGATGTACTCCAGAGGTTAATACTGGGGCCAATACTGCTCAACATCTTCATTACTGGCCTGGATGATTGCTCAAAGTGCACCCTTGGTGAGTTTGCAGAAGACAGAGAATTATGGTGAGTGGCTGTTGCACCAGGTGGTTGCACTGTCATGCAGAGGGACCTCAACAGGCTGGAGAAATGGATCAAGAGGAGCCTTGTACAGTTCAACAAAAGGAATTACCACATCCTGCCCCTGGGGAGGAATAACCACAGCCACCAGCACAGGCCAGGGCCAACCAGCTAGAAAACATGTCTGCAGAGATGAATTGCAGGATCTTGCTGGACACTAAGTTGGACATGAGTGCAGCGTGACCTTGCAGCAAAAAAGGCCAAGTGTCCTAGATTGTATAAACCAGAGTGTTGCCAACAAGTTGAAGTTGGTGATCTTGCCCAGTGAGACACAATTGAAGTGCTGGGTTTGGTGCTGGGCTCTCCATTATGAGAGACATGGACATACTGGAGTTAGTCCAGTGAAGGGCCATGAAGACCATTTAAAGGCTGGAGCATCTGTCACATGAGAGACAGCTGGAACTGCTCAGCCTGGAAAAGGAAAAGGCTCACAGGACTCTTGCCCACATGTATAAATACCTAATGGTGGAGGTAAAGGCAATAGAGCCAGACATTTCTCAGTGGTGCCCAGTGGCAGGACAAGAGGCAATGGGCACAAACTGAAACATGGGAAATTCCACTTAAACATAAGAACAAACTTCTTTACTATGAGGGTGGTGACACGCTGAATCAGGTTGCTCATCAAAGTTGTGGAGTTTATCCATGGTGGTACTCAAAACTCCACTGCACATGACTCTGCCATCTGCACTCACTGACCTTCCTCTGAGCAGGGGGTTGTACTAAATGATCTGCAGAGATGCCCTCCAGCCTCAGCTCATCTGTGATTTTGTGATTTACTGATCTGTACAGCTACAGTGTTAAGCTAAGGATTTTTGTTATATATATAAAATATATATAAAATATTTCCTGTTGAAGTTTTCTTGTCTGAAAATGAAGATAATCGTATATGTTACTTTAAGAAGTTTTATTCTGCAATGAATGGAGAGGAGGAATTGCTTTCCAGCAATGTAAGAACACCTTATTCCATTTTTAGCTTGTGAACACTAATGACTCCATGACTGATCTTATTTTTCCTTTTAAATTTACTTATAAAGGACTTGTTATATCATGAATTACTAATAGTTGGGAATGTCATTAAGTGGATTTATATTCAGTAGAAAATTAAGATCATCAAAATACTTATTTCTGGAAAACCTTGTTACAGAGATGTTTTAAGATACCAAGAAACTGTAAACATTTTGCTAGTTCTTACTCTGCTGTTGTTATTCTGATGAGGTCAAAAAGCATGGATGAAGGTTAAAAACCCACTTCAATAGTAACTGAAAATTTTAAAATTATCCTTTGTCCTTTTCTCCATGTTTTAAAATAAAAATATTACCTACAGTATATATATATTTTATAAATAAAACATTTGCATTGCCAATACAGCATAAAAGTTGGCACTTCAAAGTACTGTTGGTTAGTACAAAAATTTTGAAGCTTTTTTTTGCCAGCCCTGATGGCAAACCTTCTGCACTGATGGTTGTCTGTTAGAACACTGAGAAATGTCCATTTTGGAATACACTTTTTCCCCCTTTGTTCATTTCTGACCTGATTTCAGATTGCTTTCGTTTTTTTGCAATTGTATTTCAGTAGTTTAGGAAATTGCCAGGCAGTGCATGTCAGAACAACTTTGTCTATTGTGCAGGGTTTCTTTACACTTTGGTTTTGCAACTTTTTGATTTATCTGGATTTACACATTTGGAGCAGATATTTGGACCTCAGCACAGGAAAGACATGGCCCTGTTGGAGGGAGTCCGAAGAAAGACGACAAAGATGATCAGAGGGGTAGAACACCTCTCCTATGAAGACTGGCTGAGGGAGTTGGGGCTGTTCAGCCTGGAGAAGAGAAGGCTCTGGGGACACCTTTCAGTACTTAAAGGGGTCTTATAAGAAACATGGGAACAGACTTTTCAAAAGGGCCTGTAGCAATAGGGCAAGGTGTAATGTTTTTAAACTAAAAGAAGGTAAATTTAGACTAGATATAAGGAAGACTTTTTTTACAATGAGGGTGCTGAAACTCTGGAACAGGTTGCCCAGAGAGGTGGGAGATGCCTCATTCCTGGAAATGTTCAAGGCCAGGCTGCATGGGGCTCTGAGCAACCTGGTCTAGTTGAAGATGTCCCTGCTCATTGCAGGGGGGTGTCCTTTAAAAGTCGCTTCCAACCCGAACTATTCTGTGATTCTATGCTTCTAATTAATACCTCCCATTCATTTTAATTAATTACTATTTGATGCTTTAGGTACAGGTGAAATTGATGGAATGGTAAATAATGCCTACATATTAAAAAATGTATGCAGCAACTTTATTCTTCGAGGAAGAGAGTATGACACATAGGAAATACTCTTTTTCAACATTACAAGCACTGTCTCTCTTTTATAAAAAGCATGTAAACAGTGCTGAACTCTTCTAGCTATCAAAGTGAAGATCCAGTTGAAAACTGTAAAGACCTTTAAACGATTTGATCATAGTGCTGAAATGCCATTTCTGATTTTCACAATGAGCAACAGGAAGCTGCCTGTGACAATTTACTCACAGATATCTTTGGATTCTGATTTCATGTGAGCTAATGACTGTTGTAAAATGGTCAGTGAGATACAGTGAGGTAGGTTTTATTTCTGCCAAAGTGTGATTTTTTTACTTTCACCATCCTATAGACCATCATCATCGTCATCATTATTATTAAGAACAAGAATTAGCAGGTAACATCCTGAGTCTGTAATTATATTACAATGATCTACAGGCAGGTGAATGGTTGTTGCAGCTGAAAATGGCAAGATACTGGGATTGTCTTGCAGAAAATTACAGAATTGATAGAAATCACACATCTATTGTGTTGCAGGTTTTATGCCATTGAGAGTAGTGTTTTGTGGGTTTTTAAGTTCAACTCTTTTGCTGTTACCAAAACCAAAAGACAAAATGCATTATCCTTGCAAGCTTCAGACTGTGTCATCTGAAAGATTTGGTGAAAAACTAGACAGTTATTTAAAGTAGCATCTCTTTCCATTGTTTGAGATTCATCAGTTCAGGTAACTCTTGTCTAGCAGTGATAGCTTGAGTGTTGTCCAGAAGTTTTAGCACTTGTTTACCTAATCTCTTACAGCAGCTAATATTATTATTGAATTTAGGGACTCAAAAAATCCTGTATCTGATAAAGCAGGCTTAGTAATGAAAATCACTATGTTTTTACATTATACTTGTCTTGGCAAGAACACCTAGTAGAACACATTTTTTTCACTAGCAAGAAAACATGTAGTTCAGAGTTGCAATCCCTGAGTTGTTCACTCATCAGAAAACCAGAATTAAGCAGGAATTATAATTGAATGCAAGCTGGAGGGGGATTTGCAGAGAAGAACAAAGTGTACAACACAGCATCATTTTCTACCCAGATGTTAATTTGTTTCTCACTGGATGAAACCGATCTGTTGTTATGTATTTATGTGTGGATTTTGAAATGTTTTTGAGAAGCTTATCTGTGGAGCAAAGGGTTGACTTCAGCCCCTGAGTTGGTTCAGTTGCCTTATTTCTTTACACAGGCTAGCTAGCTTGACTCCTGCTTGACAGCCCCTGAGAGCTGATATTTGGAAATTAATACTCGGGGGGGGGGCAGATAATTTCATGTTTTGCTGAAAGAAGAGGAAATATGCTTAACTAGTGTTTCTCAGAAGCAAAACCACCTTGGTTTTCTCTCTACCAACCCTCCTCTTGGCAGAGGTGTGGGGAAATGATTGAGGAAGTATGTTAATAAGTACATATGGACCACAAAACTAAAAAGTTGAGGTATGATTTTCTGTCACTGGGAAACTGAGGATTATTCTGTCCTATTAGCAAAAAAGAAAATGTCCCATTTGCAAACACGGGTATGCACTCTGCTATACCAGTGCTGACCCTCTGCCTTAGAAATTGTAGTGGTTATTACTTGTGGCTATGCAGCACCCCTTTCTTTGCATTTTCCTACTCTTGTTACAGGAGCCATCACATTTCATATTCTAGTACCATTGGATAAACAAGCAATGAGCCTGGTTTTAATTCATCTGTTGTGCTATAACTTGTCTTTGTTCATTAGCTTCTATGCAGATGATCTGTCCCTGCAGCAGATGTGCACAGGACAGCAGGCACTGTTGCCACCCCAAGATGAGGTCTCTTCTGCCAGGATTCAGTGCTCAGGGTCTCCATCTGCATGCACATGCAATTTAGTCACCACCACATAACTTGCAGTTTTCACTAAATTGATTTGAATTTTCACATTCTAGGTTGCCCCCTCACAAGTCTTTCTCTACTGAGTAGACAGGAAACCAAGTTTCTGTTAGGCACGCAAATTAGATGTGTAAAGTGGACAGTATGAGTAGTCTCCAAAGTGTTACTTTTCCACATGATTTACCATATATGAATTGGATCATTCTTAAGAATTATCTCTTCATAAAATGAAGGAGATATACTACTTCTGACATTGTTTCCTCTCTCACAGAAGTACATCTCTCCAGTCTTTCAAATTTCTGTATTGTGTACAACACTGCTTCTATGTGTTGTACTTTTGGAATAGGTCTAAAATGTCAATAATATAATGACCAAAAGGAGAATGCAAATTGTATGCAACAGTTCTCTTGGAGCGATCTCAAATTCTGCCAGCAGCATGTCAAGTTTTCAGGTATTAATCTGTAGTTGTGAATCTGTGTAGTTAGGAACACAAGGGAAAAATTAAGCAAAAGAGACATAACATATTTCTGTGGACTGTACAGACTGTAGGATAAACTTGAATTGCTTTAATCAGACTGGAGAAACCCTTAAAGGAAATAACTGAATATAGTCTGAAGTGACCATATTAGGATATTGATAAGGAATTCTTTAAGGTTTTATTAAAATTAATAAGGTTGTGTTTTTCTTCTTACAAAGTTAGACCCATCTGATAGAGGCCGACCTGTACTGTCACTAGCTGAAGCAATTATTTTCAATGTTGCTGTTTTGTGATTTCTTTGAAGTACACTTGTTCCAAGATTTGTAATGTATCTTCAAAAGATAAAGCATAGTTTTGTTAATATAATTTTATGCTACAAATATGCTTCTTGACAATACTAGCAATATCCTACTTGTTCCTTGTATTACAGTGATCAAGATATAAATTGATGAATCAAATTACTTTTTCTCCCTTCAGCATTTCAGATAAGCATAAAAGATGGCCATAAGGTGATTGTAGGGCTTTTCCAAATTACTAGTCAAAAATAAGCAAAAATGAGGTACACTTGCACAAAGAAGTGCAAATATAAGCTGACCACATATAAATGTCAAGTATAAATTAAATTTGGGCTGTGAATTACAAGAGAGTTGCTAAACACTAGAGGAAGGACATTATGAAACAATTTCCAACATCAATGTCAGAAAAAAATTAAGTGGTCTTCAGAACTGATATAAGAATCTCTATTTCCTCCATTGATTGAGCTGATAGACAACTAGAACCATTGGCCCAGAAGAGCTGGCCCAGTCCTGCCATTAAAAACAGTGGGTTATTTATTAAAGAAGGGAAGAGGTGGGCATTTTTCTCTTCTTTTGAAGCCTGTACACTTTACAATGGGCACTCTTTACAATAGTGTCTAGAAGTAGATTTCCTCTCTGATACATTTCAATGGATTTAGTTTCTGTTTGCATATAGTTTGGTTTTTTTAATATTTAAGTAGATATTGCATGTTTTCATGTGAAAGGTTATTTTCACTAACCTCCATTACCTTTACGTGTTCATTTTGGTGGAATGGATCATATGATGTCAAGAATTGTCCAGTAAAAGATAGAAAAATACATTTATATGCAGATTAAATTAAAAACTAAGCAGCTGTTAGCAACTCAAGAAAAAGATCAAAATATTAATTTATGAAATCTTTATTTTCTTATCTATGTTTTGGATTATATTTCTTTACCATATGTTTACTATGTAACTTTTTTATTTCTAACAGTTTAGAGTTTAATTTTGATGTCTTTTATCTTCAGTAGTTAATTTTTTCGCTATTACATTATGTTGAACTAGGGCCTAGTTCACAAAGGAATTAATTCTATGTGTCAATGCCTTGCTGGGACCAGATGTTCAAGTGGATCTTTTAAACATGCTGTACCCAACAGCTCTTCAGGATATTTCAGGCTGGAAACAAAACATCTGGCACATAACACTGTTAGTTCTAAAAGGTTTTTTTCTATTCTTTTGTCAAGATATTTATTTGTATAGTAATAGGAATTATTTGATATTTTAATGAAAATTTTTCATTGTAGAAAATATTTAGTAAGTTTATAATGCTATTTATGTTGGATATCTGGGGGAAAGGAAAAAATCAAGCATAAGAATGCCTCAAAAAAAAACCCTGGAGAAGTCAAAGACAAAGGGAAAACCTTATACGTTAATTAATTTTCTTGTCAAGTTCGACATTTCTGCTATGCCTGGAAAACAAACAGCAGAAAAAAGTCATATTTCTAAAACCTTTTTGCCAATGTGAAACCTCACTCTCTCGTGTGTCTGGCCTTTACTAATTTGCCCTATTCTAAAAGGTTTACCATACTTGGCTGCAGTGGGCTCCTCTCTTTTGGACAAATGCACCTTTTAATACCATTGTGAGCTAACCAGGCTGTAATTCCTCTGTTGTGTTGATCCCTTCTAGCAACATCAGAACAGGCAAGACAGCAGAGGAGAGATGTATACCTGGCATCTCTCTAATGATTTAGATAAAATATCTGAATGCCTTCTTTCCTACTAATCAGAAACAACACTCCAATACAGACAGGACAGTCCTGTCAAAACCAGTGTGCCGAGAGGGAAGGAAAAAGACTTCTTTTAAAACAGAATTTTGGTTAAGATTGATCCAATTATTCAGGCACCCTCATTTCAGTGAACTGAACAGATAATTCTGCTGAAGCTTCTGCAGTTACCTCTTCAAAACGCTGAAGACACAAGGCAGTTGTAGAGATAGGTGGGACAGTAGAAAAGAGAATAAAAGCTCTTTGGTGTCTGTCCTGGTTTCAGCTGCAATAGAGTTAATTTTTCTTCTCAGTAGCTGGTACAGTGCTGTGTTTTGGACTTAGTATGAGAACAATGTTGATGACACACTGGTGATTTTAGTTGTTGCTAAGTAATATTTAGTGTAATTCAAGGACTTTCCAGTTTCTGAGGACCTACCAGTGAGAAAGCTGGAGGAGCACAAGAAATTGGGAGGGGACACAGCCAGGACAGCTGACCTGAACTAGCCTAAGGGACATTCCATACCACAGAACGGTCATGCTCAATGTATAAACCAGGGGGAGCTGGCTGGAGCCTGCTGATTGCTTCCTGGGGACTGGCTGAGCACCAGTCAGTCAAGTGGTGAGCACTGTGCACCACTTGTTCAGGTTTTTTCCCTTTTGGATTTTATTTCTCCCTCTCTCTCCTTCTCATTATAGTTGTTATAATTATTATTTATATTGCTGTTATTGTATTTTATTTTCATTATTAGATTATTCTTATCTCAGCCCACAAGTTTTACCTTTTTCCCAAATCTCCTCACCGTCCCTCAGGGCAGGGGGTTGGGGATTGAGCAAGTGGCTGCTTGGTGCTTAGTTGCCAGATGAGGTTAAACCATAACAGTTTCTAATTCCATTTTTATGTGGGGGTTATAATGCATAAATGGAATAAAATGTGCTTTGAAACATGACCTGTCTAAAATGTGGCTATATACATGTATATATAATGTAGGTTTTAACTGTGTTTATTGTGATTTTGAGAAGAAAAATAGCAGGCATCTAGAAGGTGAAAGAGGAATCCAGAAGGGATCACTTTAGTATTATATATTTTTCTCTGAGAGACAGTATTTTCCAGAGGAAAAAAAAAAAATTCAAGTATGCTCTGAAGACATGTTAAATCTGGAAAAGAGATTCAATCAATGAAGTGTGAAATGGAAGGAATTTAATCCCACTTTCAGCGCAAACCTTTATGTGGCTTTAACTATGGAGTTATTAAGAACATTTTTATAACAATAAAAAGTCATATCAGCTAGAGTTCATATATAATCATGTAAAGTGCTCCAAATCAGTTATGATAGCTGGATTTTAATTTTGATCATTTAATTCCTACAACTGAAAATAGCCTTTCCTTCTTTCTTTACGTTTACAAAATCACTTCTGAGGAAACAGAAAACAGGAGTGCTGAGGATGAAGATTGTGAGAATCTTGGGATTAATGTGCCTCATTCCATTTATTTGCTCTATTACAAGTGTGAAATAATGCCCAATATGCCATATAGTGAGGTTTAATCTCATCAAATTTCACACATACTACACAGAGGACATGTTTTAGTTTTGGTTTTATTTTCTTGCCTACCCTTCTTGGTTAGTGATTTGCAATTGCCATTTCAGGAGGTTTATAATTTTACATTTGACTTTCTTTACTCTGTTTTACTGTTTGTAGCTCTGGGTATCATAATATGAATTATTCTAAATAGAAATAATCCTTTAGAAAAAATGTTGGCCTTAAATGCAAAGGTTAGCTGAAAGAAAAAGGGGTTCATATCAAAATCTTCCACAGCAGGGTCATTCATATTAATCAGGTCTTTTCTGTAAAGCTATAATTTTTTATTTATGCTGGTGGAAGACTTTGTTTGCTATGGTTAAGCCATAAACAAAACAAAAGCTTTTCCTCAGGTATGTTTATTGCCATTAAAGATCAAGCCTCGGAGAAAGGTTGTAATTAAACTTCTGATGACCCATATAAAAGTTAAGTTTACTTACAGAATGCAACACAGCAGTGCAGAAAACATTGCTCAGCTGGAGACAATGTTACTCTCTGAGACAAGTTGCCCTTGATATTAGGAAGACTGTATTGAGGAGGAGCTTGATAAGTATTATTTCTCAGTCTGTTTACAAACCCAAGTGTAAAATGGGAGACATATATGACTTCTCCTACTGTTCGGCTAATGCACCAAAAATTACCAAGTGAACAGCCATCCTGAGCTACTGGATCTGCACTAATTCATTACTATAAAATGGAACAATGAATGGCGCTAGTCACAAAAACCCTGGAGGAGGTTTGTGAAAAAGTGAATGAGGGGTTGCTGTAAGTTCTCTGAACGCTTTCAGAGACTGATCTGATCTTCAAAAGCGAAGTACAACTTATGCGTGACTTGGAGATATCTGCACTGACAGTTTTGAGCTTTGCAGCTCTCCAGACTGGAAGCTGTGCAGTCTCATTAACACAGAGATGCTCCCAACCTGAAGTACAAAACTTAACAGCTTGTGCACTCTACTGTGATAATATCAGGCTGTTTCATGTCCAGTCAACTCAGGCCACGCTAAAGTAAGCCAAGCTCACCCTGCCTTATAAATCTATGTAAGCTGGTGGTTTTTTTTTCACTCAGAATAGGTATAAAGATTTTTATACATGGAAAAAAATAATAATAATAAAAAATAGATATAAGACAAAGAAAAAGAAGGAAGAAAACATACATATGCATATATTTACATATGCTGTTTGGGTTTTTTCCTGACTCCTTAGAGAATCCTGGTAGACTGTCACTCTCCTACTGTGTCCTCATTTCAGGTAGTTCACCTGGTGTCTAAACACCCATTGAAGCAAGTAGAATTTTGCTTCAAAATAAAATTTCCCAAGAATTTTCATCCAAAGGCACAGAAACTTCAGGAAGTCCAAGTAAAATGGACAACTTCATTATCAAAAATGATCTTGTGTTCCGGTGAAATTTCCTCGTCATATTTGAATTGCTAGAAATTAGAATCATAGAATCACAGAAACATTTAGGTTGGAAAAGACCTTTAAGATCAAGTCCAGTTGTTTACCCAGGACTTCCATGTCCATCACTAAACCATGTCACGAAGCATGTCATCTATGTGTTTAAGTACCTCCAGGGATGATGATACCACCACCTCCCTGGGCAGCCTGTTCCAATGCTTGACCACCCTTTCACTGAAGATTTTTTTTCCTCACATCCAATATAAACGTCCCCTGGCATAACTTGAGGCCGTTTCCTCTTGTCCTGTAGATTGTTTTCTGGGGGAAGAGACCAACACCCACCTGCCTACAACCTCCTTTCAAGTAGCTGTAGAGAGAAAATCTCACTGCATTCTGTAGAAATTCATTCTACATTCTGTACAATTTCTGTAGAAATTCAGAAGTGAATATTGCAATTTTAGGATTTTCTATGTCTTCTTTTATCTTTATGCCAGAAATTGCAGTCCTGTCTAGAAAGATGACAGTCCTTAAACTTTATTCATCATAAAGCAGTCAATCACGTTCACACGTAAATTTAGTGTTGGAACATTTTCTAAATGGATAAATATGATTTACCCCAGAATAGGAAATCTGGGGAGATAATATGAACTCTTCCAGGAACTTTACTTGTTTGTTGTTGAATTTATATGAAAAAGACTTGGATGCTGACAAGAAACGAGACAAACCAAACGAAACCAAAATAACTAGGAACAGTGTAAGCGCTGGTGTTCATAAACAAAAGTGAAACTTTATCAAATATGTTGGTATTTTCATATGTCATCTTCTCTACCTTTCAGGATTATCTGGTCTTGGTTCTCTCTGATACTTTTAATACAACTTTTATTTGATTTAATTGCCCTTAGTTTTATTCCTTTTAGTTTGGGAGAGAGAAAAATGGAAGTGCTTTTCTTTTTTCTGACAGAAAAAATCAGTAGTTCTTTTTATCTCTCAGTCTGGACATATAAACCCAAATTCACCTTTGGCTGGCATGGATGATGGGATCTTTGTGTATTTGTCTACTTCAGTCACATCTCCTCTCTTCTGGCATAAATCTAAGCCTGAATTTGTGCATTCCACATGTTACTTTCCTCAGTATTAGCAGCAGGCTATGACACCAGTGACCCTCAAATTGCACAGCTTCAGTTTGCACTCAGATTTCAGTCTCATCAGTATTCCTTACACTGTGAAGCAAAATTCATCATTAATAATTAAATTGTGTATTTAAGTGTGCGCATATATGTGCAGAAGAGGACAGTAAGGATAGATAGAAGGTGAAATAGTTATTAAATTGAACAGTCCCTGAAGAAATTTTAAATAATCACAGATCAAAATCTATTTAGTCTCTGTGACCTTATCTTGAAAAATATACTAACATTTTCTTTACCCCAGTGCATTTGAGGTAGCAAAAAGGCTGCACAGAGATCAAACAGAGTGAAGCATCACTCAATAGAAGTTAATCTCAGTGGAATATTTGGGTTATAATGTGCTCTTACAACCATTTTTAATTTCATTGAATTCCTTTATATAAATGTTCATTCCTTCAGTGACTGGGAAGGCATAGTATGAGTTTGTAGGGCCAGTTCCTTTAACTTAAAATATAGTAATTTACACTAGTGGATATTTGAATATGTTCAGAAAAATTATTCAGTTATTATAATTAGCTCAGTTTTTCATATAACCCAAGTATGACCATACACTATATAATTAACTAAAAGCATAAAGAATAAGAAATTTCTTATGAAGTTTATCAGGTGCAGTCATGCCTATTGCCAACTCAGGAATTAAGAAACATCTTCTAATTTAGACAGACATGTGAGTACTAGGCTTAACTAAAAGCATAGTTTATTATACTGAGTTTTGTTTATTTTAGGCTGGTTTGCATTTCACAGGAAAGATAATTAATCTTTTTTTTTTTAAAAAAAAAAAAAAAGATAGTACGGGGAGATGGGTATCACTACCATCTTATATCATGCTATAATTCCTAGTCCTGTTGGTCTTATGTGCCAGGCTTCTTTGAATGATATATCCCATAAGGATCCATCTGATGACTATGAAAGGGCAGACTAATGTCCCATATAAAATAGTTATGGGTCAGCTGAGGAATCTTTCTGGTCCGTGGAAGAGAATGAACCATGAGATTCAATTTGACACAAAGGATTATATTCTGAAAATTGGACTCGTAATTTTTGCTCTGGAAAGCATTTTTAAGGAAAATTTAAGATTTAAGACAGATGCAAACAGAACACAAGGATTCTCTTGTTGCTGCCTGTTTAAGTTAGCTGTGCTGCATAGCATAAACAAAAGTGTTAGCAATAACAAAAAGATCTTCCAGCCTTAATCTGAAATTTTTGTCTTGATACCAGCTTTATCTAGGAATTTAATCTGAATTTTGGCACATGAATTAGTATCTGCAGAACTTTACTGTCTCTAGAGTTATCTGTGCTTCCTTACCCTCTATTCTTTCTCTTCATGGTTAGTTACCACTGCTTTGCTAGCAAATTCTGTCCCTTCTCCCAGCCAAATTGTGATAACAAGAAAGAAAAACTTCTTAAACCTTTTGATTATTAACGACAAATATAGGAAGGTAATGATTACCACATAAATATACAAAACATGATTGTGTAGGTTAAACACCCAGGAAAAAGTCTGATGTTGGAGAACACCACTGTTCCTGCCTTGAGACATGTCAATAAACATTCAGTATGCACTTTGACTGCCTGGCATTTAACAGAACTATAGAGACAGTGCATGATTTTTTTTTTTTTTTTTTTTAAACTATATATAGATTTCTTTTCTGTTCAGTGGAATTTATAATGTCTAAGTTTTCAATGAATGTCTGCTATATTACGTAGCTTTAGAGTGAAGAGCAAATGAAACATATATTTTGAAGTTGGTTTGACCAAATCTGTGGAACTTCATTTTGGTATGGTGTGGGTTTTGGCTGGGATAGAATTAATTTTCTTCACAGTAGCTAGTATGGGGCTGTTGAACCAATTCTTGAAGTGTATCAACATAAAATTGCTGCCTTTTTTTTTTTAAATACTATCAAAGTGATTTGGATGCTCAAAGTCCAAATCCTTTCTTGTGTGCAATATTCATGCTGAACTCTATGTTTAGTGGTGTAATTTGGTCTTCGTTATTCATCAAGAGGTTTTATGGCTGCAAGGATATTGTATGAGATGACGACTAAGACATGTGGCTGCTAGGGTAAATCTGAACAATGTGACCAGATCACAAGTCCCAGTGGCACTGTAGGAAAAAGTAGTTCCAATATCAAATAAATATTCTGTATCTGTTCATTAAACCCAAATAAAAAATATATTTTATAACAAAAAAATTTCTTTCAATTGGAGATGGCAATTTTTTTCTGATTGAAAATGCTGTCAGTATTTAATTCAAAAAGTATTTATACGGTATTCATTGAGTCAGGATGCAAAAATGTACTTCAATATAAGAATGCAATTTGTTTGCTTTGTCAATTTTATTTTAGATGTATTCTAGGATATAGCATGAGGAAAGAAAGGGAAATGCTCTGATGTTTTGATTTTGCATTTGAAATTCGACGCAGCTAGGCACATCAACATGCTTACCTGATGATCCACAAAGGTACCTAAGGAAGCTTTTTATCTGAGTCCTGTGGCATTTTGATTCCTAACTCAATTAAATCCATTCTATTTATTTAGGTTTGCTTCAGTCAAAATGTTCATTCTAAGCTTTAAAGTAAGCTTTCTTGAAAGGAGCAAGGTTTCCTTCTCAAACCCAAATAGTAATGGTTTTCATTTCCTTACCTAATGAGATTAAAGTACTAAATTATTGTATTACTCTGGTGACCTCTTCCTCTTTGGTAAGCTGTCTCAAGTGCAGCAAACATGGCATATGGGAACAGAGGAAATGTCAAACTGGTGAGCAAAGATTTACCAAATTTAATATCTTTCATAAGCTTTCCCTTCTAGACTTTATACGGGGGAAAAAAAAAAAAAAAAAGAAAGAAAAAAAGAAAAAAAGAAGGATGGTGGGGGTGGGGGGAAGGAAAATGCCAGGTGCTGTAATAATATGGTTTCTTCTAAAACAGAAAAAAGTGTACAAACAGATTTATAATGAATTTTTGTAACCCATGGAGTGCAGATTTACTATAGTTAATATTTTCTCTTTAAAGTTCAGTTAATATGTTGTTCCTTGCTAATGCTTTCATGAGATTCCTATTGCTTTTAAACTTCCATGTTTTGTACTTGTTAACATCTTCAAGGAAAAAGTATATATCATAAGAACTTATTCAATTAAAAAATAATTTCTATTTCATAAGCAGATGTGTTCTTTCTATAGCAATTTGATGAGAAATTATCCCACTGTTGCACGTATATGGAAGCTTTTCTTGTCATTTTGTGGAACATCTTTTTTTTTTTTTTTTCCTCTCCCAGTCTGTTATTTTCCATTTTTGGTAGTAATTAAATAACAGATTTTTTTATATACAAGGGCATCTACTTTAGTTAACAAATTCCAAACTGACAATTGCTAAGTTTCTTATTTTGTCTAGTATGTATTTCCTAGTTGTTAGGGTACTGGGTGCTGTATTGTGTAATGCTGGTAGTAAGCTTCAGAGTAATGTCAAGAATTTATTTTTCCATTAAGCCATTCATACAGAAAAGTTTAAACGACTCTTAGGATTAAAAACAAATAAAAAAGAGATGGAAAATCTGTCCCTTTCTGAATCTTGGATGCCTGCATACATGTACACAAAGTAGTACACCAAAAATATAGCAGTATCTCTTAGCATTGTATATTTTTTGCTATTTATTAAGATATGTAATTGCATAACATAGAATAGACTTCTCTCTGTTAAAAACAACAAGTATGTTTTAAAATACATCACCCGCTAAAAAGACAGTTACACAAGGGGTGCAGTCTGCCATTTTTCACCCCACCTTTAACCATGATTTATCCCTGTCTGATGGCAAGGCAATGCACATCCTAGTCTGACTTATCCTGTGGAAAAACTCTCTTGTCTCCCAATATGACGGTGCTTATTGCCAGGCCACACATTGGTGCCATGACAGCCATAACCAGGCCATAAAGCAGCTGTCCCTCCGCACCTCTTGCCCCTCCGCACCTCTCTGCCCCCATGCCTCCCTCCCTACTCCCAGGCTCAGCCTTTGGGTCCACCTCTGCTCCACTTACCTGCCCAAGGATGTCTAAGGGAAGAAGACATTATTCTCTCCTCATGTGTTTAAACTGTTTCTGAAGTGTCTTACAACCGCTGGAGATTAACAAAGCCTTCTTTAATGGATTTCTGATGGCATCATATATTTTTATTCACTTATTGATATAAATACTGACATTGTGTCCTTGTCTAATACCACTGTAATTATTAGGTCAGTTCTTTTGCATGGAAATACACCCGCAGTTAATCAAATTGAAGCAGTGCTGTGCACCAAAGATCATTTGAAAATTCTTGTAATCTTTTGGAGAAATATAAATAATTTCTTTATGCTGAGTAAAGAAAAAACCTTTTCATAACTGCTTTATGCTGTTAATGTTATACTGTATTTCAATCAATTTAATTGCAGGTATAGATACAAATATCTGACACATATATGTCTTAAAATAAATCTGTGACCACAGTTTGAGTCCAGTAGGACTACCTGTAGGCAAGAAATAATCAAAATCACTAGAATTTTTATGAAGTTAACATATACATAGAAAAAGAATATTGATATTTTCAATCCAAGATCACAGGTCCAATTTATTAATTCTTTCCCAGTATTTTAAGAGTGAAAGTAATGTAGAACAGAGTAATAAGCAGAAATATGTAATTATTTTTTAATATGTACTATTGCTGGCAACCTCATGGCCTATGTATACTTAATAACTATGTTACAACTTCTAATCTTTAAAACTATAAAGTAAAAAACGATCCTTTGATTCAAAGTCTGTTTGAAATACATAATGTTTCTTTAAGTCTCAGCTCTTCTGAAGCACTTACTGCAGTTATTTTCATTTCTGTACAGTCCTAGTCACATAGTCATGATAATGCAGCTTAAGAAATTTTCACCAGCTAAATTACAGCAACAAGGTGTTTGCACTCTCCTATGCACGCCATAATTTGATTAATTTTGATACTTTTGTATTATGAACTAATCTGCTAAATTTTCTCATACTTACTCCAAATGGAGAGTCTTCGCATATTTAATTTTCACAGTTCAGCTGATACTCAGCAACTTGTATGTGATATTCAGCAGTTGTGTTCTTTGTAGGAAAAAGTTTAAAGGTATAAAGTGCAGCTGCTACTCAACTGTCACTGAAATTCTAACATGAAGATATCCTTGATCTTCCTCATAATCTCCAAAATGAAGCTACTAGATAACATAATGCACTTTCAGAAGCCGTTTCAATAAGAAAAGATTATGGAAAAGATTAAATGATTTGCCATCTGCCATGCAGCTTGATACACTGTGTAACCCAGATATTCTTTTGGAAATCATCTTTCTAAAAAACATTCTTACATGGGCTTCTTCAGTTTGGTGTAACCAATTCCTGTGGTAATTTCTTTTCAGGTTGGGTTACTATTTTGTTTTAGACATTTGCAATTCCAGAGGGAAATCTAAGATCAATACATATCAGACTTCATTTCCTCACATACTAGTATGGACATTCCATATATAGTAAACAATAGAAATTGTATGACAGTGGCATGGAGTAGAAGTTAATTTTCAAAATAAATCATAGTGTGTTTGGGGATCAGGGAGGAAAGAGACTTGTATTAAGGTCCAAAAAAATTGCAGATACTCTAGTATAGCCACATAACACAGGACATAGAAATGTCCTCATATAAAGATGTATGGTAACTATAACAAACAAGAAACAATTCATTTCGGGTGGGCACTGATCATGAATGTAGTTTAATATCAGGCTTTGGAAATTAATCTAGTAAAAAGACTTGTGTTTTGTGGCTGTTGATGACATTATGCTACCATCTCTATGCTGTAACTGTAAATGTACAAGTGGCCTCTGAGTTGAAAATGAATAACTGAAAGAAGATGGCACTCAGAAGCACACAAAAGATTAAGGACCTTTGTACTGGCTCTGGCTGGGATGGAGGTATTTTTATTCACAGCAGCCTGTATGGTGCCATATTCTAGATTTGTGACTAGAACAGTGTTTTGACTATTGCTGATCAATGCTTGTACTACATCAAGGCTTCACTTTTCCCCTTTTTCTCCCCAAGGCAAGTAGGTCTAAGGGTGGGGGCCAAGAGACTGGGAGAGGCCACAGCTGGAACAGCTGACCTGAATTGGCCAAAGGGATATTCCACACCATATAACATCATGCTCAGCAATAAAAATTTGGGAAGTTTAGGCTTTCAGGGTGGCCGTTGCTTAGAGACTAGCTGGGCATTGGTCTGCTTGTGGGTGGCGGTGAGTGCCTTTGCGCTACTTGGAATTTTTTTTCTCTTTCTTTCACTTCTTAAACTATATCTTGACCAATGAATTTTCTCACTTTTGCTTTTCCTAGTCTCTCCCTTGTCCTGTTGTGTGTGGGGCTTAGTGATTGAGTTGTGGTCAGTATGGCCTATGCTACCTTTAAATGTGTTTACTAAGCCTCCTATGTTATGAGGCATGGTGAACCAGAAGCGGGTTTGAAAAAAGTAAGAGACATTGAATGAGCATCATGGAAAGATTCTTGATTTAGTGTAGGAACTTACAACTGTATTTGTTCTTCCTTTGGTTGCCCTGCCTGGCATAGTATATTTATTCTATTTTTTTCTTTAAAATAGTGCTCATGATTTAACTTTTTCTACAATGTAACAGTGATAATTAACAGATTAGTATCAATTCAGACAAGAATGCTATTAAATTTGGCTTCTTTTAGGTAAAAGAGAGAATGACATGAAACCTTCTCATCAGATAGACACAAAGGTATTTTCACACTTATTCTGCCTCTAAGTAGTCCAATGCCTAGGTATATATACTCGGTCTCATGTTAGTGCAGTATTCAGAAGCCAAGAAATACAGCATTTCTAATTAATTTACAGCAAAACATAGTTTTCTTTTTCCATTACTCCTCTTTGTATGGACTCATGCATTTGACAAGATTCCTCAGCTACCGAAATTGCCAATTTTAAAACTTCCCTTAGGTGAGACTGGGACAACTGCAGTTTTTAGGAATTAACTTCTTTAATAGATCATGGTATCCAAAATAATTTTTCTGTCTCTCTCAAATGTCCTTCATCATTCTTTTTTTCCTTTACTGGCACCCCCATACCAGCCACTAGACTGAGAATTAAATATGTAAGTTTTTAGCCTACAACATATTTTTTGCAAGTTTTCAGAGAATGAAAATGGTATTTCAAGATGAAAATGCTATCTCAAATGGAAGTGCAGCATAATAATGTGCAAAGCTATAATAGCAGTCAGTGCAAAAGGAAATTTAATCATATAGAATATACTTGATGTGGTGATTTGAAAACATAAGTACTAATGATAAATCCCTATTTTTTTCATGTTTCCAATTTTGTACTGGTACTTTTTTGAAAGTACAAAATCTAAGCAGTCTAAGAATAGAACTGACCATGTTCTTTTTCTCACTCCACAGTGTTTTGCATTTCTAAACTCTGCTTCTTCATTCCTGTTGGAGTTCATTTTTATAGCAAATAAAAGGATATACAAACCAAAGATAGACCTTTGCATTTCTTCATAATGAGAACACACAGTAGAATACCATGTGTTACATTGCATAGAGCTATTTGGCTCAGGCACTGTAATGAGTATGATATAAAGTATAAAATCTTGATATTTTGGGGGTTTTTTTGGTGGTTTTTTTGTTTTGTTTTGTTTTGTTTTTTTTTAATGCTAGCTAGTCTAAGCAAAAAGCAAAAATCAACAAACAGGGTAAAAAGAGATAATCCAGAACAGACTGTGATTTTGATGGTGAAATATTGTTGTGAAAGTTGTTTTAAAGAAAGTAATCTTGAATCTTATGCATCTTTTGATAAACTTTTGAAAAGTTGTTTTATGAACAGCCAGGTTAGGGAAGCCTATTTTCTTGACAGATTATGCCCCATACTTCTTGACCCTACCCAAAAACCTTAGCCACACTGCTACAATATCCTTTGCTCACTTTCTCTACCCACCATATTTACTCCCCCTACATATACGACCATTTTGTTTCTGCATCCAGTAATGCTCTCCTTGACAAGTTCCCAGCTTTAGGAACAAGACCTGGTGCTTTCTCCTTATATACATGTTTTTCATAGTTTATGAGATCACTTCTTTATCAGATTTGGTTGCAAATGCCTAATGTGTTCAAAAACCTTGAAGCCGCTGACAAATAAATAGAATGTACAGTGACATTGCATAAACCTCTTCGTAGGAAATTACATTGAGAACAGAACTAGAAACATAGATAAGGAGGAAAAAATAAATCTGTTTATTTTATTAAATTTATTTTTATTATTATTTTATTAAATATTGTGAAGCACAATATATTCAGGAGAATTTACTGTTACTGTTAAACTTAAAACATTTAGTTTTAAGACAACGGTTTTCAACAATCAGACCTAAATTGTTTAGATGCCTGGAATTCAGATTTCCACCAACATACTAGAAACTTGAAGATGTCTACTAACTGAAATCTATAAATTTAATTGAAACTTTTAAATGAAGCCAGGCTGTTGCAGTGGACCCAGGATTTATTAGCTTTATTGTTTTTCTCCTTTTCAGTGCTGAATTTTGCCTTGAAAACAATACATATGATCTTGAAAAATGAAAGGGAAGACCTTTTCAGTAATGTTAAATATTCTGTGTGCTGGGTCCTATCAACAGGTACAGCCTGCAAGAAGATTGTTTATCCAGCAGAACAATCTCATTATTAGGACAGTGATGTAGTGTCATTTATTTCATACCCTGAAATCACTCAAGAAATAATTGAGTGAATGATATTCATCCTGGACCATGTATTGTGCTATTATGTGTAGCAATAACTGGAAACATATTAAAATAGAGATCAGGGACTACAGCCATTCATTTGAAGGCAGTTCTGAAATTTCAAAGGTGTTGAATTATTCAAGTATTTTCCAATTTATAAAATACAATAAAAGATGATTGACTGCTTGATGATGTGATGATAGAAACAAAAACATTGAAAAGTTTTGAGAGTATTTTTCTTTCTCCACAGTTTTTTTGAATCAGCATAAATCTAAGTGTTGATTGTGTGTAGGTTGGAGCCATAACTAAGAAAAGAAACATTAGATATTCTCTTTGTTTAATGCCTTACTTATACACAAAGAAAAGAAAGAAAATCCAGTCAAAATAGAAATCTATTTAATATTAACAAATCTGAATGAACAATTAACCCTTTGCTCTTCTCTGTCTCTATTTGTGAAGGCAGCAACGCAAGTGTTTAACATGCAAATAAGTAATTTTTAAGGTGCCCGTGTCAATAGAAAAAGCTAAAGATTTCTATGAATGTAAAAGGTATCATGAATATAATTAGTCTTTGGGTCTTCAAAAATGACTCTTTTACATGTTTCAAGGAGTTTGGAAATCAGTATTTTAATTAAGTTTTTGATACATCCAGGTTTTCCTAGATTGAAAAGTGCATGTGTGCTCTATACACCAGTGTGTAGTGCAGAGTGTGCATGGAAAGTGTCTGTTACAGTGTGTGCATGCTATCATCTGTCTGAGTGTTCACAGGAATCTCATTTTTAAGGACACGACAGTGTATTATTCTTTCCATTACTTGGTTTTAAGCCTCTGTTTATAGACCTCAGTTACAGTAGAACAGGAGCATTTTAAGCACAGATAGACAGTTATCTTCTGAAATATCACTGTTATCACAAAGTATCAATGAAGTGTGTCTGTGTCTTATGACAAGAATGAAGAACTTTTGTTATATCTGTCAAAATTGCATTAACACCTTGTAGATGAAGGCCCATTGGCTGAGCAGTAGTGTGAGGTATTTTCTGGAAGATTTTTAAGGTATTAAAGCTTCCAGTTGTAATAAGATTAATATGGTTCTAAGTGACTTCAGTGTCAGTGTTGGCAGAGTTTAACTGGTATATTTCTGTAAGCAGAAAAAGAACCACTGTCATGTTCACTTCACTGAAACATCACATTGAGAAGAGGTCATATTTTCTTAAGATTATCACTGAATTTAAATGCGAATGTGAATGTAAATGGCAGAACTATGAAATGGTTAAGGTTTGAGGAGACCTCTGGAAATTGCTGCTCAAACAGGGCCACCTACAAGCAGTTGTCCAGCACTTTGTCTAACTGGCTTTTGAACATGTCCAAGGATGGAGACCCCACAACCACCCTAGAAAACCTGAGCCAATGCTCACTCACCTTTACAGTAAAAAAGTGTTTCCCAATATTCAGAAAGATCCTCCTGTCTTTCAGTTTGGGTTCACTGCCTTTTGTCCTTTCACCAGACACCAGTGGAAAGAATCTGGCTCTGTGTTCTTTGCATCCTCCCTTCAGGTATTTATATTCATTAAGAAGATGCCCTCTCAGCCTTCTCCTCTCAAGGGTAGTCTCAGCTCTCAGCCTGTGCCCATAGCAGAGATGCTCCAGTTCCTCTAATCATCTTTGTGGCCCTTTGTTGGACTCCTTCCAGTCTGCCGACATCTCTTATGTACTGAGGAGCCCAGAACTAGACACAGTCCTCCAGGTGTGGCCTCACTAGTGCTGAGTAGAGAGGAAGGATCACCTCCTTTGCTCCTTTGATCTGTTGGCAATACGTTGACTAATGCAGCTCATCATACTTCTTTTGCTGCAAGGTCACATCGCTGGTTCATGTTGAACTCGGTGTCCACTAAGACCACAGGTTCTTTTCTGCCAGGTTGCTTTCCAGCTGGGTGGCCCACAGCATATATTGGTGAACAGGGTTGTTCCTCCCCAGATGTAGGACTTTGCATTTCTTCTTGTTGAACTTCATGAGGTTCCTGCCAGCCCATTTCTCCAGCCTGTTGAGGACCATCTGGATAGCAACATGACCCTCTGGTGTATCAGCCACTCCTTTCACTTTTATGTCATCAGCAAACATGCTGAAGGTATACTCTGCCGTATCATCCAGGTCATTACTGAAAATGTTAAACAGGACTGGACCCAGTGTTGACCGCCAGAATGCACCACTATAAAAAACTTAAAATACAAATCCATAATATTTAGAACATGCCAGTATTCATACTTGCTTGAGTTAATATTCTTTTAAGCTATCTGGTGGGACATACTGATGTAGTTAGTGCCAACAAATGACCAAATAGTTCAGTAGATAGTTACTTTGAAATGTAAACTTGTACTTTGTGATGTGAAGTCTTAGTGTAAAACTCCAGACAATTTGAGGCATTTAGGATTGCTTGATTTATATTCTTTTTCCATAGAAGTTTCATCCAATTTATATAATCAAAATAACTAACTCACAGAGCATTAATATAAATAAAAAGCCTACCTATTCAATCTATTGTTAACATTCTCCTTAAATGAGAATTAATTTCTTTATTAAATGGATTCCTTAAAATTTAATTCCTTATTTCCTTAATTCCTAATTTCTTAAAACTCAGAAACTGAACTTTGATAGTTAGTTATCAGAAGTTTGGCAATGATCTCTCTGGGTTTGCATGTAAGTATAGAATACCTGCTAGTATGTTTGCCTAAGCCTACTAAACTGGACTGCATGTGATCCCGAACACTTTTTAATGAGGAACAGTGTGCTGAAAAAAAGTTGAAGTTTCCTGCTCCACCTAGTTAAACGTTCATTCAATTTGAAGGCTTGAAATGGAGTTGCTGCTATTCTGCAGCATGTCCTCATGTATTCATCAAGCTTAAGGAGCTGGGAACCATTAGAACTGAATATCCTGAGAGAGAAAATATGACTAGCAGAGTAATATTGTAAACCAAAGTGTACTAATGTAATTAGACAGTGAAAGGCAAGATTACAATTTGATAATAAAGTATGATGAAGAAGCTATTACCTGGTAAGTTATATAATGGAATTAAGTCTGCTTAGAGGTGCCTGTTAATTCATTTTTAGCAAGGGGATTTAGAAACAGAAAGAAATAGAATCAGATCAGAGAGAGAATGCTCTTTCCGAAAGATAAAAAAATGAAATAATAAAAAAATGTAAATGAATTCTGAAATAAACAGAAGTTAGTTTCTTATGTCCTGTGGGGAAGATAATGGTGTAGCCTTGTCCCCATTCACTTCAATTTCTGCAAGAGTACATCTATGTCTTGTTGTAAAGTAACCTTGTAAAACTTACAGATTTTTAGGGAATGTTGGGTATGGAAACTGGAACAGGAACATATTAGTGTCCTTTCCTGATCTTAAAAGTAAACTCCAGAGGACATAATCCAAATATATATGATTTTTTGTTTGTTTTTCTCTATGTGAATTCTGTTCACAGTGCAAATTGATTCTAAAGCTTTTATTCTTTTTTCCTCCATCTTTCAATGTGGTATTGACATAGCTTTTTACTTACACAGTGATGTCTGGAGATGTTTATGTTTTTCTTATTTTGCTATGTATAATAAGTACTGTGATATTATCCAAGTGTCAATCTCAAAAATCACTAATTGACATGCTATTCTCCCAAATAAGAGATTAAAATAATTGTCTATGTTTAAAGTGCTAATAATACTGCTTTATCATGCCCAGTAATTTTAACTCTCTGTTAAAGTCAGTATTCAATCAGCTTTAGGGTGAGAGGTATTTGATGTGACTTTAGCTTTGCAAACATTGATTTTCCAAGCTAGCTGGCTGTCTAAGCTCTTTTACAGTTAACAAAAGTGGCAAATACAGAGACAAAATATTTATGAGTCATAGATATTCAATTTACGATGAAATAAATTGTCCTTTGAGTGTACTGATTGCTTTTGAACTGAGTGGATTGGTGGCCTGATTAACTAGCTGAGGCTGGACAATGAGTTTTTAAATGAATGAACCTAATGGTGAATTTCCATGGTTGAAGTTCCTTAAGAAAAAAAAAAAAGCATAACCTTTTGTTAAGGAAGCTATTGTAAAAAGTATCTGTTCTTTTGCTCTTTTGCTATTCTTCACTAAAAATAACAGGAAGTGGGAGGGCCGTTGGGTGGTGGTGGTTTTTTGGTTTTTTTTTTGGGGGGGGTTGTTTTGTTGCTGGGCTTCAGAAAGTCAAATAAATTTGGTATTGCATCCTGATGAATAGTTATTGTGGGACAGTATTGACATTATTCAACAGGTGAAGAATATGAAAATTATTCTAGAATTATTATTAACCTGTACAGGAAAAAAATAAAAGCATTAATCGTTTAAACTAATTTGTAATGTACTTTTAGAAAGACATGCATTCAAAGTAAGATCTGCTTACCCTGTTCTTGAAGAATCCATCAAAAATGCTGATAGTAATTTTCCTGACAGTATCTTTTCTCGCATTTGCTCTTATACTCTTATTGTTAAGACAGTTTCCTCTCCTCCTTCAAATCTAACCCAAACTTACATACTTTTTTGGTTTAGGCCACAGCTCCTTGTCCTAATGTCTTCTGAGATTGAGTAACACCTTATTTCATGTATGTGCTTACCTCGAAGGTATTTGATTGATGCAATTCACAGATTATGACACCCAGTATACCCACATGGCCTCTGCGTTCCAATAATTTCACACTAGTATTTTAAACTGGTCATACTAGAGTTCCATGGAATGAAAAAGAGCAATTGCTCCATTATTGTAGAAATTGTCAGCATTTAACACAACATCTCGTAATAACTCTGTTTTGCATAGACAAGTTAATGGTGCGAAAAGGCAGTTAATTTTTCTGGGATCAAAAGAGTGCCACTTGTCACTTAATGGACCTTTTTTTTCAAATGCAGTGCTTTCCCACAATAAAGGTTGCTGTGTAAATAGTGCTCTCTGAAGCCTTTCATAATATCTTGTAATTTTCTTTTCTCTTTTAGCTGATGGATGCACTGACTGGTCTGTGGATTACAAGAAATATCAAGTTCTAGTAGGAGAACCTGTTCGTATAAAATGTGCACTCTTTTATGGATATATTAGAGCTAATTACTCCCTAGCCCAAAGTGCTGGACTTAGTTTGATGTGGTACAAAAGCTCTGGACCTGGAGATTTTGAGGAACCTATAGCTTTTGATGGAACTAGAATGAGCAAAGAAGAAGACTCCATTTGGTTCCGACCGACAGTGGTGCAAGACAGCGGACTCTATGCATGTGTTATAAGGTACTGTATTTTAATATACTGCATTTTAATTAACCATATATAAAACAAGACTCTTAATAGTGAGTTTTTTGTGCCAAAGAAAAATGTTATCTGAGCATGTTTCTTTCTTCTCCTGGTATTCCCTTCCCTGAAGCATTTCATGCTTATGTAGAAATAACTATTGAATGTCTTGAATATTTTTCTAATATGTAAGTTTAGGTAATTTATAGCAAAATCTAAAATTTGTAAGATGAGTGGGACTGGATACATAAGTCATGTGTTCCTGCTTCTGCTTCTGATTTAAGTCTTACAATCACTATACTAGAGTAAAAAAATTATTCTCAAATTCAGATTTAATTGCACATGGATTTTATTAAACAGTTTCATTTAAATCACTTATTTCTATTAAAAAAAAAATGCTGTAAATCAGTTGCATCAAGGAAAATGGAAATTTACATTTCATAATTTTTACAGATGTACATCCTCTAGAACCACATCTGGCTTAACCTGATAGTAGAGGCTGGGTGTCAGATATCTTCCAAAGCTATTTCACTTTCTCATGCATCAGGCTTTATCACCATGAATTGGACGAGACTTCACTTCCTGCTTTCTAAAACAGGTGTTCACCTTCTTTCTGCATCTTCAAAGCAGTTTGCACTGAGATATTCTTTCCAGCCCTTTGCAGTCAAAAAGATCATCTAAGCACTTTCGTATGGTCTCACAGACTTATACTAGATTTTTTCTAGATGTGAAATTATGGAAATTCTAATTTGCATATAGAAAGTACAGAGAAGAGTCACTACTAATTGTTCAAAGGTTTGAAACCATTGGTTATTGCAGTTAGCTGAACAAATGAAGCAAGGTTCCTCCCTGTCTGCATATCTGTACAAATAGTCTGGTTACTCATACACAATAGAAAGAGGCAAAAAGAAAGAGTAAGTTTCTAGCCAAGTGGCTAGAAAAGGAATGAATGATGAAGGTATTCCAATGCTGCAAGGATACTAAACATATTTGGTAGTACCCCATTTACTTTTCTGTAGTTGAATCTTTGTGCAGACTTATATGTTTGGATGTTTAAAAACATTAATCGCTTTGGTAAGCGGTAATATTTAGTGAAGAAAAATGCATGAAAGCAACCAAGTCTTGCTCAGAAACGTGAGATTGGATATAAAGCAAGCATAAATCCAGACAAAAATAGGTAACAATAGAAGTTTAAATAATGCATTATAAATTACATTACACTTGAAAAATCTCCAGCTTTAACAGACTTAAAATAAATTCATTAGGTACTTATCAGCCATAAAAATACTGCCTATAGTTCATTCAGTGATATTCGGCTTAAAGTTTCAAATTCAGATAACTACCAGGTTCAAACTGGGATTATGGAGATGCTTCAAATCTATTTGTAGCCCCAGTCAGTAACAAAACTGAGCATCTGCTTGAGAATCTTTAGCTGTTTCTATTAGTCACACACACAACCTAACATTTTAGATAAAGAGGTAATAGCAGAAATACAGAGAAGCATACAGGATTTTCTAGATCTGAAAGATAGAAAAGATAGAAAGATAGAAAGAAAGAAAGAAAGAAAGAAAGAAAGAAAGAAAGAAAGAAAGAAAGAAAGAAAGAAAGAAAGAAAGAAAGAAAGAAAGAAAGAAAGAAAGAAAGAAAGAAAGAAAGAAAGAAAGAAAGAAAGAAAGAAAGAAAGAAAGAAAGAGAAAGAAAGGAAGGAAGGAAGAAAGGAAGAAAGAAAGAAAGAAGGGAAAGAAAGAAAGAAAGAAAGAGAAAGAAAGGAAGGAAGGAAGAAAGGAAGAAAGAAAGAAAGAAGGGAAAGAAAGAAAGAAAGAAAAACAAATAAACAGAGCAAAATAAGAAAGAAAGAAGGAGAAAGAAGAAAGAAAGATAATGAAATAAGAAGGGAGGGAGGGAGTCAGATTATTGTCCAGTCCTGTATTTGGCTTCCTTACCCTTGTTATGGCTTTGCACATCTGAAGGTAGAGGCCTCAAATGTAACAGTTTCTAACTCATTTTTCCACGTGAGCTTTCATCTTTGCTTTTCAGCTAGATTTTAAATATCTTTACACAACTTCACAGTTGCATTTTATGGTTTTATATTTTCATGTAGGTATAGACATGCATCTACCCATATGGACATTATGTTGCTGAACTGCATAACCTCCCTGCTGTGTAGTTCAGTTAATATATAAGTTTTTACATAAGACAGAAATAAAACAGAATACCTTTAGATATAATTTTAAATAAAAGAACATTAATTTTATCTATTAAAGTTTCAACTATAAGTGCTTCAAATTATCTTTGAAAAACATTAGTCTAGAACGGTATACAATACTTCCCCCTTCCCCCCTGCTCCCCTAGGCATGATTGTAAACCTGAGCTTGCTGTGAATTTATGAAAAATAGTCCTTTATCTTCATCACTTGAAAATTCATTTTAATTTTCATAATTTTCTTATGAAATTTCTTCTATTAGGTAGGATGTGTTCCTGTGCTGATCAAATACAAAAATATTGCTTTTCTGTAGTTTAACAGATCTAGTTTTGACAGATCATGTTAATTATAGCTTAACCACTGTACCTATTTAACTGTTTGTATATGTACATCTAGTTAAAATAATTGCAGTTACATGAATGATGCCTTATTATCAGCACATATTTTGTGAAATAAACATGAGATAATAACTATGAAGTTTAAAATAACAACATATGCAATTTATTTTTAGAGAAAATTGCCTTTGTCATTTGTTTGATTTTAATGAGGCTATGGAGCCTAACCATCCCCTGCAGTAACATTGAATTAATAGTGTTCTTTCAGATATTATGATGACTTCTTCCATTCATTTTAAGAGAATATGTTTCTATATATATTATTCTGTCAGTTCCTAAAAACCATACATAGAACACAGACATACTATATATGCACACAATCTTTTAATGTATTATCAGATATCCTGAATACAGAATATATAGGAGAATCTTTGCTTTGTTGAAGGAAATGGGGAGCAAAAAAGAAATTAAATTAATTTTTCATAAACCTTGTGCACGCACCATTTTTTCATCATCTTGAATAATGTAAAACACAATTACAAATGGGAATTACCATTTCATGGTAGCAACCATTTTTAAAATATGTCTTAGTGTAGGAAGGGCTTTTACCCTGGCCATATATACTTTATAAATATCTTTATTTCTTTATACAGTTATTGCCAATTATTATCTTAAGAAAATAGTAAGTGTTCAGGTAACAACTAGATGCTACATCTGAATGAAAATAAAAAATATCAAAAAAGAGAAAATATCTGTGCTTTACAGCAGTTTATCTGACAAGTTCAAAAACACGGTGTTCCCTAGATCTACATGGAATCCCTGGTTATGTTTAATTGTGTTAGTGGCATAGAAATCTGACAATGGATGAGAGAAATAAGCTTTCTTAAAGGAAGCCCAAATGTGCTAGTAATACAAAGAAATCTCTCAGAAGAACCTGTTATTCTATTAATTCCTTTAAGTAAATATCATCACAGTGGTGAAGTAATTAACAGAAAAAGAGCACTAGAAGAAGATTTAAAATTACTCCAGAGTAGTTTGGCATGCAGATTTACAAATTTTCATGATCTGCATTTATTTGAATACTTTTGAGTAAAGCCCAGAGGTCCTGGATTAAAGCATTGGCCCACACAATGGAAGTAGTTTGGGAAGCTTTTAGCAAATAGGCATTCATAGCCGTGTGGCAAGAAAACTGAGGGGATAGAAAGGGAAAATGATGGGGGGGTGGGGGTGGGGGCAAGGATAGAGATGTCTGTACCATTTCAGTTATTTAAATGTTTGAACTACCATTACAGGTATTTCTACAGAAATCAGCAGCTCTGACAGCCTATTGAAGTGGTGTGCAAGTTCAGGAGAAGGTTTATCGCGCACAGGAGGTGGACTGCCCTTGGTCCCTTCCTTTGTGCTGATTTGGTGTGTAGAGAGTAGGGGATGCAACGGACTGTGCCTTCATTGTTCCTACACTTCATTTTTAAGCTTGTCTGAGCTTTTTCCAAGGTCATTTACTTTATGAAAATGTTTGGTAACCATGACAAGGAATCTGCCTTTTATGGTGATCAAGGTGTGATCCATCTCCTTTTTGGATGCAAGCTTGGTAGACTAGCCAGACATCCATCACATTTATCACTGCAACTTAGAGATGTCTTGGTGACTAGAAAAACCCTTCAGGCTAACAGTAGGAATTCATACTGACTGGGTTACTGGAGCTTGCATTAAGTGTCCTGTACAGATAGAGAAAGCAGTTGCTAGTTCCTAGAAATGAGATCTGGGATTTTCTGGAAGTTGATGCTTGTTGGAAGTCAAAAGATTGAAATCTGTTCTTTCTCCATTTCCCCTGTCCTTCTGACACTGCAGGATGTCAGCTGTCTGACATTGATTGTACATGTTGAATACCTTTCATGTACATTAGGACAAAACAAATGCCTAATGCTGAAGAAATAAGCAGATGCATGCAAGGTGCCTCTTCTCATTCTTAAATAGATATAAGCTATGCATAATACTAAATTCCACGTGTTTGCTATTCACTTGGCTCAGTGAGAACTTGACACTGTAAAAGAAGTGAGCATGGTGGTGAATAGTTAAGAAAGCAATATGATCCCTAAAATGTGTAGAGTTATGATTTTAAGTGAAAAGTCTTGGACTAGTTGTAAGCAAGTCTGAGAACTAAGGTAGTCCAAAAAAATGTTTTAGATAAGATTTCATTAAAGGATATATTCATTTATGGTGAGGGGAAAATAAGTAATGCCTGTACTTACACAGAATAAGGGAAGGATGTTGATACTGGAAAAGAAGAAGAAATTGATTTATTTGACTGAGCAGAAGGCATTGCTAATATCCCATTTTAACAGCTCTGAACTTACAGAAATGGCATAGACAATGCTTGAGGAGAGAATTACTTGAAGTAAAGCCTTCAATGTGATACCAAGTTTTTTACCACTAATTCTTTTGATGTTGAGAACCAAGCAATGCTGAAATACAGCAATGTAACAAATAACACAGTCTAACTATTGCTTCCACTATTTTATTAGAGATTTGTTTGTTTTTACCTAAGAGTACTTTTAGAATACCAGTTTTGCTTGCCCTTTGATTGTCAACATTGCGCTTGTCACAATGAAATTAATATTCCTGACCAAAAAAGTAACACTTCAGGTCTCATTTCAGTATAATAGTAAAAGATGACTTATGTTTGGGTTTGCAGCTGTAATTTAAGATGGGAAAGTCCTAACATGGAGTCTGGTTGCATTAATATGCACTGCTTGTAGTAAGAAACATTTTGTTGAAGATAGGCAGTATTTTGTCCATTTTGCCCTCTCCTGCTAACTCCATCCATCTTAGAAAAGGACCAAAAGCCATGAACAGTATGGAAGAAGTTGACTATCAACTGCCCTTCTAGCAAATGTGGGAGGAGAAAATACATATAAAGTTAATTCCACATAATGGATACTTGAGTCGAAGGCAGATTATTTTCTTCCAGGCACTAGAGAAAATGGAAGACAAAGGCAAAGAACTAAAATGGCTTGCAAATATTCTCAAAATGATGGCTTCAATTATTTTTTTGTCTCCAGACTTTGTTAATAAATAGTTTTTTATTGTTTCCTCTAACAGAATTCAAAACAACCCAGCTGTATGGCTAGTAATAATAAGGGCCTCCTACCTTTTATATGACCATTTAGTTTTGCTCTTAACATCTTATTTCAAATTGTATTTTGAATCTCTGTCCTGCAAAGGCTTACCTCTGTGCATATAAACAGCCTGGCACTAGGAGCATTTCCAAGACACTTGCAAGGGAATGACATGTATGGCACTGGAGCTGGAGGAGGGTCAAAGTGGGATACATTTGGGCAAGCAACATGCTGCTGTGCACCAACTCTTAGGTAAAGAAAATGAGCTTTTTGTGGCTTTTTGGCTAAACCATTTGCTAGGTCCCATCAGCCAGACTAACAGATATAGTAGGAGTTTAGACAGCACACAGGTATGTGAATGTAAGTGGATCAGAGAACTAAAATGTTTTAAATTGAATCCCAAAGTAAATGGACTTCATTTGTGTATTCATATCACATACATTGAAATGCATTAGTTGATGTGAAAGGTAAAGGACGTATCTCTATACTCAGTGCTATGTCATGACACCAACATTTTAAAATATTAAACTTATTTCGAAAGCCTCTAATGTAAGAATGTGATATGATTGAATTAATTTATAATCGAAATTCTTCTGAAATGCAAATCTAAAATAGTGGTTAAGGTTCCCAGCTTTCATCAAACTGACTTAAAAGCCATCATTTCAACAAACAAGACTCTTAGTAATTAGATTAACATTTCCAAGGTTTCTGAACAAATAAATATTAGAAATATTGCTTTAAAAAAGGGATTGAAAAGCAGCAGCTGAGATTCTTTAGTCAGACTTTAAAGAAGCATGAAATAGTAGATGATCTGTGGTAAAGTCTTGCATAACTTTCTCAGAAGGGTTGAATGTGAAAAGAGTGTGTAAAGGACCCAAACCCGGAAAATTTACAGATACTGTAGAGAGACTAAAGAGAACCTGCCTGCTGACTACTTTCTGGTGTCATTATGGTAGGAACAAAAAAAGATGCTATGAAGGTGCTATGTTTTCAGGATGTGTTTGGAACAATTCAATCAACCCTTGCTTCCCACAGCTATTAGACCATTTTGCCCAAACCAAGACTGATGTAAAGCAGTCCTAGCAGCATTCAGAATTTCCTTCATGGTCCTTGTTCCGAACCTTGCTTCTCTCTCCTCTCCTTTCATAAAACAAGGAGAGGTACCCAATACTACCAAAAATGAAGAAGACATTGTGTGGTTCCCAGCATAGAGAAGACTGAAATGGTGGGGGCCTCACCCCTCCCCTCCCCTCCTCACATCATTTCACTGCTCACTTCTCACTTCTTCTTGCTTCTTCTCTATTTCGGTCAAATAATAACAATTAAGAAAAATCTCCTGTGACTTCTTTTTTATCTGATATAGGAAGAAAGGAGAAATATCTTTGTTGCAAGTCTTCAGGCTGGGGCTTTATTATCTATCAAGGAGGTGTTCATGTATGCTATGGAATATTCAGCAAATGTAAGATAATGGCACGGTGATAAAAAAAATTATAAAGTGATTTTTACAATTTATTCCTTACCTATAAGGAGAAATATTTTTTAAAAAATTAGATATAAATCAGGTAGACATTTGGACAGTTGTTACAGTCAAAGCAAAACTGTTGAGGGGGAAAACAGTGGTAAGAGTATCCGTGGGAAATAAGTAGGCTGTAGTTAAATAAATTACATCTTTTCATTTAAGTTTTTCAGTATGTCTAAAAGATTCTTTTTTGGCAGTCCATTAAATAACTTTATTGAAATTCTGGCTCCTAGGCAAAAACATTAGTAAGAGATTTTCAGGTCTAGTGGGTTTTGGGTTTGTTTTTTGGTTTTTTTGTGTTTATTTGCTTCTTAAAAAAAAAAGCTTTTAATGGTAATATTACTGTTCCAGCTAAAATCTTGAAAGCAGTGAACCATTAAAAAAATCCATGAAATGAAGAAAGCTTATAAGATATCTCTCATCTTTTAAACATGGTTCCAGATTTCTCAGTGTAGTTTTTTGTTTTGGTTGGTTGGTTTTTGGTTTGGTTTGGGTTTTTTTGGGGGTGAGAGGGTGGGTGAGGAAGTTCCTGGTTCTTATTAACAAGACATATGAAGGAAAATTAATCAGCTATGCTACATGACCCAAATGCAAAGGTTTAAATGTTAGAAGACCAAAGATATAAATAAAAAAGGCAATGACTGGGAGATTAAAAAACTGTCATGATTATTTTGAGGACTTCTCTCTCTCACTGGTTTTGAGCATCAGAAATTCTGTGCCCATCCTTTTGTTATAAAAATAGTATCTCTCATCAAAAAGACAGAGTAGCATGATTTGCAGGAAGGATGATAAACAGAAGAAGAAGAAATTGAAGAATAAATGTGTTAGTCTATAGAATCTTGAAGGCATATTCTCTTGTTGCGAAGCCTTATTCTGACTTACTTCTATTTTGCTTGTTTTTTCAATCTCTAAAGTCTAAAGTTCTAAAGAAATAAAGAAATCCTTCTGTTTCACTAATTATATCTCTAAACAATTTTTGAGTGGATTATATGAAGCATGTGACTTTTGTCTATTTACACTGTGACAAGGGTTTATTACATAGAATTGTTTTAAACAGTGATGGCTATTAAAATGTACTATCCCTGTTTTTAAAGGTATCATCCAATAGTCACATATGAGTTCATCAAAATATATGCTAAGACATGTCTCTGTCAAATACACATTTTTCAATTAACAATATAAATAAATATGTATTTACATTATAATAATTATATAATTATAAACTACTACTACTGGAGTAAGTATGTAACATTTTTCTGCTAAAAATCATATTTAGCATTTATGTGGGGTGTTTTGTTCCTTATTCAAAATGTAAATTAGATGCTGCCCATCTCACTGGGAGGCTATAGTTAATTATTAATACTCTTGCTGAATAAAAATGAAGATCCAGACCCTCAAGATAGTAAATATCATAAAAACCAGCTAAAAGATGTTATTACATTTGTATATTTCCTGGGACTGAGAAAGAGGGGGATTTGGATTAAATATTTAAAAAAATATTTTGGTCAATAATAGTTTGTTTTAGTAGCACCCATTCTTAAATGTTTGTGTCTGCTAAACTATGGAAAAGATGTGTGACTCAAATGTTTCATCTCATTATGAGGTAGCTGATAGCTTGTGACAATGGAGGGAACTGGAGGAAAAAGCAACAGATATTAATTTACACAGCCTGTATGTTAATGAAATATTGCCTTGGAAATGTAGGGCATGAGGAGAAGCAAGTTACTGACTGGCAAATTCAAATAGCAGGAAGTGCTGATGCACGCGAGCCAGTATCTAGAGTGCAGAGGGTAAAGTACCTGGAGAAGTCATGTGAGACCTCAAAGTGACTTCATTTTTGATGTGCTAGAAGTAAAAAACCAACATCTCGTATCACCTAAATAGTTTGGATTCAAAGAATATTTATTGTTCTATTATGACAAAGTCAGAGTTCACATGTAAGCATAAGATAATGATCCATGTCTGTAATGACCATGTATCATAATTAATTGTTTCATCAGTTCCAGCAGTGACTGTACAATGACTAAAGTTTAACTCTTTTGTAGTAAAAAGTATATCCAGAATTGATACTAGTCTAAATTGGTGAATTTAAAATATATTTTTTTAATGTCTTCCAGACATAAAGCTTACAAACAGGCAAGCAAGTAAAAATAATTTTTAACACTGAAAATAATGAAGAAAAATTAATCAACTATGCTACATAACCAAAATGCAGTTTAAAATGTAAGACCACCAAATAAATAGATAATATTTGTAACACTGAAAATTATATTGTGCAGATATTCCCACTATAGAGGAAAACTAACTATATTTGCATGTTTGATGCTTGCTCAGGACTACCATCTCTCAAAGTAATGTAACCTGGTGCTGCTAATTTCAAAGTTTATGAGACTGACCCAACAGATCTTGAAGTATTTAATTGCAGAGGCTAAGAAGATGATCAAAGGTCAAGATCGTCTCTATAAACTTAATTCAGCCTTTTAATGCAGGAAGCATTATGATATAGTCTTTGAGAGCTAAAATTTCACTTCATTTAGGAAATTAATCAAGATTGGACACTGAGGACTCCTGTTTTCACTTATTGCAAGAGTTAGTGTGTGAATGCAAATACACACCCCAGTACAGACACATGTATCCATAGCTGTACACCAGCATATACATGCATATATATATGCATGCTGAACCGAGAAAGAGAATTAAAGGCAAGAAGGGATGGTCTGAATATAGTTAATGAGGACATGCGTGAAAACTGGGTTTATTTTTTTTCTGTCACAGACATACGAATATGGATAAGTCTTTGCAATGCATTTGGCCTTTCTTTTTTTGGGATTGTACTGTGGATTCTGGCCACTCTTTTTCAGGCTGCACTAAAAAGAACCCCTGCAAGGCATTATTTCAAGGGTATATATATATATATATATATATATAATGATAATAATAAGAAATATGCAAATAAAATTTGTCAGTCATCAGGAAATTTTTATAATGTGACCTTTCCATGATTTTGGCATTGATTTTTGCAGCCTTGCAGGCTAATTCTTCACATAAACTATTCAAAATACATGGCAACATATAGGGAGATAAGGTGGCTTTTTTGGTTTAGCTGTTTTATCTGGATACATTTTCATACATATACCTGTTGTCTAAAGTGAAAAAGATCCCAAAGTTTTATCAAACATATGTAATTTAATTTGAGGGTTACATGTAAAAATAAACTTTTAAAAAAGTAGTCTAAAAAAGAAATCTAAGATTATTGAGTTTTGCCTAGTATGTTAAGTTGCTTTATGATAACCTTGAAGAACAGAAAATGCTTTTTATATTCTCTCTTTTCAGTTTTTTACAATATGTAGTGAAAAGAACAAATAATGAAGAGTTATGATTTTTCGCCCCTTTCAAGCAAGTGTTTTCATTTTCGAGCACAAGATGAACTGGATAGATTTAGCAGAAAGGAACAATCAACTACACAATCAGCTTCATTTCCATGATTTTCTTGAGTTTTTAAGGTTAAGTTGGCTGGCTTCTAAGGGCAGAGTGTACAGATTAAAGTTCATCACCTTCAACTGTGAGTTATATAAAGTGACAGAGATTGCTCAAAGAAGCATGAGTATTAATGCATTTTCAGTGACAAGTTCATGAAATTGTTTTGTTGTGGTTTGGGTTGTGGTTTGGTTTCTTCTCCCCCTTCCCCCTACACACCCCCCCCAACACCACCCACCCCCACCCCACCCCCGCTGAAATGTTTTTTTAATCTTTTCTGGGTGTTACCATTAATCCCACTCAATATAAACAGTTCAGTTCCATGTTTGGTCCCAGGTGTAATTCTGCCTCAATATTCATTCTAACTCTATCCTGGTTTTGTAAAGTTTTGTGAAAACTGAAGGGAATTCCTTTTTCCAACGTGTAGCACCTAGTTTGGGCCAAGGCCAAGTAGGCTGGGGATCTTGTATGGTACTAGTTAGGCTTCAGATTATGCATTCAATGCCTAAAGAAGATGCCTGTAACAACCCTGTGAAGATGCGGGTGGGGTGAGGGGGGAAGTAAAACATACAAGACATCAGCACTGTATCTCTTGGTCTCACTGGGTGTTGTAGCAAGCAAAATGTGTCTTGAATAACCAACAGGACAATATTTCAATGAAAGCTTGTGGAGAACTGCAGGGAGAAGTGTTGGAAGGCATAAGATAGGAAAGATGTACGTGATTTTTCTTCTACAGACAGGTCAGCCTTAGTCAGAACCTGGTGAAGAAGACAGAGGGATGATCCAGGGAGAAAAATTGTGCCATTGGTATCAACAATCGGAAAGGAGTGTGAAGATTTCTCTGGCACTTCAAGTAAAATCTTTCCAATCATTAAGGGCAAAACTGAAGAAACTACAGGTTTTCACCTGTGCATAGCAGCTGCCATTGACCTCACTTGCAGTTCTTCCTACTTCATCTGTTATTCTGCATTCTCATATTTGATGTTGTGGTCCTCCATTCAGAAAGTGGGCTTCAGTTATAGCTGCTTTTCTTGATCCAGAAAGAACTATTTATCTCCCCCACAATTTCTAGGAAAGGTGTTTCTGCATTTTTGCTGCCTTAATAAATAACTCTTCTCCTTCATGCATAGATCTGAATATGCATAGTTGTATAGTATATGAAGATAAATACATATGCATGCATGTATATTTTATGTATCTATGTGTGTATGTATGCAGGGAATAATAGGATTAATGACTGTGAGGCCCAAGTTCCCAGCTTCTCTTAATCTAGATTCCATGAACGTGATTCTTACACCTTACAAGTAGCAGTCAGTAACCCCCAGCTGTGGCATGTTATTAAATGAAGAGCACATAGTCAAATACACCCTCACAGTTGTGTCTTTACAGATAGTAAGTAAATGACAGTCACAGACAGTTTCTCTATGTATGGAATTATTTCTACTAAAATAACTGAGGTTCATTGTATCTTCAGTATACTTTAAAGTATGACTATTAATATGGTACTCTGCTGTCAAAGCTGAACCAAATGTATTGAAATTTGTGTTCTTTATTAGTGTTATGTACTAAAAGTATCTTTGCTAGTAACATCTTTGCTTTTGGCTGCACTTTTCTTCTATTGCTTTTCTGTTTGTGGATTCTTGGCAAAAGACAAGGTCTTTTAAAAATTAAATTTATTTCAGCATAATATTTACAATTAAGGCAAATGAAAAATAAAACCAAAAATCTTGCCTTTTAATGGAAATGTGCTCCCAGAACCTCTTTTTCACTCAGTACTGAGGGAAAGAAGAATAAGGTGCCTAGACCTCCTCACTTTGTATCTCTGTTCAGCACCTGATTGGAGCAGATTCTGTCTCAGCAAACCCAAGGACTTTCTATTTGAATGCAGTCAAGGGACATGTGGAATGCAGTGCCCTGCAGCATGTTGCTGCATAACACTAATAATAAAGTTTAAAAATCAAAAGATGAGGCTTCTAAACAAACATCTTTACTCAGTTCACTACAGGAGCACTGGATATGCAGTATGCTAGGACTGACAGGCATTAGTTTTGCCACTGCTCCCAGCCGAACTGAAAAAGAGTATCTAGAGAATATGCACTTGAAACTAACACAGCAAAAAAAGGCTTTACCTGTAGCCACTGTTCTGGCCTCAAGACACCTGATTCTCATTTGCTTTAAGAACAATTCTTTCCCCAATAGGGAAGGGGTTCTGCTATCATCAAAATGCAGAACACATGAGTACTTTTCAGTGGGAAATTCTTCCCTCACAAAGTGTCTGAGTTTTGACTTAGATTCTGACTTAGTCTCTGGAATTTGGCTGATAACTCCAGTGGGACCTGGATTTGCGTTATGAGCTCATATTAAAAACTGCAGAGCTGTTAAAAAGGTACAAACACATTTTTTCCTTCTATCATCACTAATGTATTTTAATTTGAAATATAGTTCAAAGGGTCGCTGGTAATATTGTTAACCACATAGTCTTAACTTGAAGGTAGGAGTACTCAGTTAAGCAGCTGGAACTCAGGAACTGAGTCTACATAAGTTACACATGGAGTAAAGTTTTTTCAGCTGCTCATGCTGTCATTTCAAGTACATATAATTTAACGGTCATTTTCACTTAATCAAGGTTTATTTGAAAGGAGTTAATCTGAGAATAAAATTTTCACTTACCTCTTCAGTGCAAACAATTAGCTCTTTATGAATTGTTTGGCTCAAGTTTTCAGAATGGGGCAGAAAAAAGGAAAAATAATTTCCCTGGGAGATTGCAGTCCAATATTTTAGTTTGAAAGGGGAAAAGTTAATGAAAAACCTGGATAGTGCAGTGATAAAACTGTATGCGAGCTTATAAGGAAATGAAATCCTTTGTATTCAGTTCAGGATATGCAGTAAGTAAAACCAGGATCTGCATACTGAGTGGTAAGATAGAAGGAAGGATGACAGCAAAGCACATTTACCAGGGCTTGTACATCCATTGTGCATCCAGAGTACCAAATAAGAAGAGGAAGTGGAAAAGTGGAGAAAAGACTGGGGAAAAAAAATGTGCTCATGCTATTTAAAGATAACATTGTAATATAGGCACAGAGGTTGGCAGGATTAAGGAAACTTTAATTACTGCATTCCTTTACATCTAATTTTCTTAATTCACATTTTTTTGTTCATGCATTTTAAATCTACAGATCCGTTGCAGTAGAATTTTATGGCTTTAATTTTAATGGGTTGTGTATACCTTGTTAAAATTAATATGTTATCTCAAATCTTCTGTCCTATGAATTTTACCCCAGGCTCTAGAGTGCTGTATGTAGAGAAGTTATTAACAAGTTGTATAGATTTAATGATATACAAAATTATAAGTCCTTGTCTTTCTTAGAAACTTCTCTAAGATGTGGTCAGATTCCATAGCAACACACAGATCTTTCCCATTTCTAGGCTGTGTGGTTCTCTTAGGCCCCCATGCAGGAATGAGCGGGACAATGTCCCCGGGAAGGCACAGATGATGCTGGTGGTGGCACTGAGGGTGTGTCTGGTCTCCCCACTGCAGAGTGCTGGCAGCTATGCACCAAAATACCCTCTCTGCAAAGGAAGTCCTTCACATTAGCATTGTTTTCAGGTTTGGAAAGTGACAGCCCCTTTTCCTACTGACATCAGTGTTGCATTGATCCATTCATCACTTCAAATGAGAAGAAGAACGGCCTTGGATAAATGTGAGATCTACTGGGCTGTTATGATACACTGACAGTAAATATTCCATTCATGCTGATGGAAATTGCTAATTTTTCCATTTGGCTCTCAAGTGCTGAAGCCAAAACAGCATGCAGACTCCTTTATGGGCTCCAGAAACACCCTCTCAGGCTTGTCTGTTCATTATTCAAGGGCTGTTACATTGGAACAGCTGTCTGGCCTGAAATATTGCCCCTTGCTTTTGAAAAGCTGTTCAATTTTTCCACTACGAATAGTTTTCTTTATGAGACCAGATTTTTGTTTGTTTATTATTTTGTGGGAAAGTTTATTTGTTGAGGGAACCATGCTAATACTGTACAGGTCCTAGCGTTAGACTTTTTGGTCACAGGGAGTCTTCAACAGGGAATGAATGAAAACAGGGACTCTTAACTTCTCATATTGTTCACCAAAGATAAAATACTTAGTTGTTAATTAAGCAATAAACCAGCAGGGTATGTAATAACGTACAATTTGTTTAGAGTGGCATTTTCAAGCTATACTTTGCTATTCTGTATAAGAAAAATTTTCCCACACGTCTTCAAATTTGTGGGTGTTCAATGCATGAGGAAAACTGGCAAAAAAACAAATGAAATTAAATCAGTTAAAATAGAAGAGTTTGGATGGTTTTCTTTTCTCCTTCTTTCTAACATGCACTTATATAAAAAATAATAACATTAATCAGTAAATGCCATTTCTGTGGATTTGACGTGGTCTGAAAATGTGACTTGCACCAGCTATCATGGCAGCTATATTCTTTCAGTGAAAAACGATACAATTGCATGACAAAATAATATTAAAAAAATATGTATGATCCAGATTTTTCTAGGCATTCTTTAAGCACTGAACACCAGAGCCCTCCAGTCCCACCAGGGCAGAGCAGGCATAGCTGATGGGTGCATGAGTTAAGCTGTGCTGGACAGCGGGTCCCTGCTGTGTCTCACACATAAGACTTGGCGTAAAGTGATTTACATGGGACAGCAGATGTTGTCTTATGTGGGGAATATGGGGTGTGTCAAAGCATGTATGTCTTCCCTCTGAAATGATGTGACAGGGGAGTAAAAATATGGTTGGGGCTTATAGCAAACTATGGCATAACATTCTTCCATGAAACAGAACAGCAAATATTTCATAAAAAGCTTAACTTTGGGAAACTACAGTGAATCCTACTGTCAGTCTCTCTTCACAAAGTCTCATTTAAATAGTGACTTTAAATGAGCAATCTGATTGTGTTTCAGTAATTTGCTGTCTCTGAGAACATCATTGATATACAGTACTTTCGTTGACCACCATGGTTTACTCTGTTTAGAAACTGCGTCAAAGAAATTTAATCTGAGTGACAGAATAACTATTACAGACTCTCTTCTTTTGGCAGTCTTTAGACTGCTAAAGGCAGAGTAATGTTTCTGAGTGAACAGCTACATGTTTAATAAAGTTTTTAGCATTTTATATGCACTATCATTACACTCTGATTCTTCTTTCTATCTGGAAGAGGTGAGAGCCAACTTTATGTTTGTTGAAGTACTGTATATCAAATTAGTAAATCTTGCAAGTTACAATATAGAAACAGTCTATCTTTGTGTTTCTGTAAATCTGAACTGCATTGTGAATGCTATTTCTTTTAAAAGTATACATAATCATTGTGAGTAGGATGATCGTTTTTATTTTCTGTCACAAAAATAAAAAAGAGAAAATATTTAATGTAAGAGGAACATCATCTGCTACTCAATAACTGTTATGGAGCAATTGATAGAAATTGGTAAGGAAGTAATTTTCATGCGTTTAAAGTGGTTTTGATGTATCAGTATAGTTAGCAACCACAATCAAATGTGGGTCATTTACTCACCCTGTACTACACTCTCAGAATTGTTACATTTTATTTTTGTATTCTCATTTTAAGTGCTTAAAGGGTCTATTTTTAAAGTAATTTCAGCTTCCTTAATTCGCAAATTATCACTTCAGTTAAAAGAAATTTAAAGGGTTTGACATGCAGAGTATCCCAAAAAGGTCTTTCCGTATTTACAGTTTTTATGATCCTGGCTAGGTTATGAACTTTATATGAATGAATGCATTTAGATAAGTGAAGGAAGTGAGAATTATGTAAACAATAATCTACATATTATTCAAAATGAGCCAAAACTCCAAAGATCACAAAAAATAAGGATATCGTAATTCATGTTATTCGTACTTACAGAGAATTTTGATGTTTACCACTGTTACCTCTGTATGATCTATTTTAAGGTAGTCCTATGAGGAATGTATCCTTATGGGTCCCTTCCAGCTTGAGATATTCAGTGATCTCTGTGGAATTTGTTTTTCCTATAGCCTTGAAGATACATATTTTCTCCTCAGAGACAACCAAAATAATGCCTTCCCTTTTTAATCTTTTTTTTGACTCAGGGAACAGGCAGTATGCACAGGCATGATTATCTTCTGTAAATCTGACTGGTTAACTTCTTGTTAGCATTAAATGGCTTCAGCTGGAGAACTGACAAACCTTTTTGAATAGTAACATAAAATGTTTCCAGTTCTCTGGGGTACGTATAGGGAAGGAAGGAGAAAAGGATATACATGTTTAGAAATCTCTCTAGAATAGATATGTCCTTAACATACACTGAAATAGGGAAAGTTGCAGGTAATATCTTCTAGTTCATAGCCCATTAGTTCTTCTAGTATGTAGTACTCTCATAGAAGAAAGATTATCTAAGCAGTGATTTAAGTGGCAATCTAAATTAGAAATAATTTTCTTATTTAATTGTTACAGTTTTGAATGAGTTTTAGGGAACCTAAATTCATATTTTAACTATCTTAATCATGCCTTCAAAATAATTTTAATCTCAGTAAAAAAAAAAATAAATTATAATCTCTGGCTAAATATCTAGTAATCTTTGCTGGAAAGCAAAGTCTGATCATTCTATGCACTTCTGTTCTTAGTGAAAGCAAGAATGCAATGTATTATGTTCAAAGTAGTGTAATATGAAAACAGCTATTTTACAAATCCATACCATGATCACCATTTTTCTCTTTTCCTATATTATGCAGACAGTACTGTAGCTACCACTATTACAAACTGTAAAAACTAGTAGACAAGGATCTTGCAGTTAAATTGAAAATTTTGTTTTCCAATAAATTTAAGTGTGTAGTCGAGTCTATAAATATGTCGTTACTTGATTAGTACTATATACATATTTTATGTTTGCTTGTTTGTTAATGAGGAAATATTAGGACTTCAGTTGAAATAAAATATGTATTGAAAGGCACCAGTTATGGAATGTCCAGCAGAGGTAATTAATAGACTAAATTACCTTCAGGAAAGTATGAAGATAAGGTTGAGAACCTTGACAGACAAACAGTCAGAGATAACCTTACTGTGTTAGCACTGTATATTTGTAATGGGTAGTTTAAACATTTCAGTGCCTTCTCCAGCCATTACAGATTTCTGTTTCCTAGATAGAATATAGAATTATTTTTGGCAGATTTACCTGAGACATTTGGCAGTTGATAAATGAGGTAGTTGTAGATACTGACTTCAATTCTCACACTGTGAAGTCCCTTCCAAAATGTGACTATTAATGCCATCAAATATGCATGAAAACTTCTCTAACAGAGTATGCGCAACATGTACAGTATAAGGAACTTCTGCCTTGGAATGCAGTGACTCAAAAAGTCTATGGAGTCATGGTAAATAATGTTCAGACATGAGCTCCTGTTTTCCTACTGGATCTATTACCCTAAATACATGACAGAGGTTGGTAACATCAAGTAGGATGGCTCAGCATAAGGCAGGACAAGGTTCAGTGGTAGGAAATGAGTGATACGCACTCAGGCTAGGAAAGCAATGACTCATTTATGACTATTACATTTGAGGTTGTTTACTTAGCATTATGGTGATTTGTTTATTTGCTGAAACATTTAAATTGAGTAAAATTAGCTTTGTAAAATGCATGCTACACCCCAAAAAGAAGTTACATTCCAGTACTGAAGTCATGCATCCCATAGTGTGCATCATGCAGGTGGTTAGACTACAGGGTTATAGTATGGTCCCCTCTGATTAAAAAAAAATAATAAATATTTGACAATGGAATGACGGCTTTTATTCCCCAAAATGCACTTTATTAGGAAACAGATCCTTCCCTGACAAGCCTGAAATAGTCATATCCAGGAAACTTAAAAAGGAGCTTCGATAGGCCTGAAGAAAGTTACAAGTATAATGCTGTGACATAGCTGTTCTTTTGTATTCTTGTGCTAAAGAAGTGTTGGCATCTGACCAGTAGCTTATTTTTCATTCTTCGTTGCTCTTTCATTCAGTCATTTTGTTAATAGTGTAGCAAAGGAGGACATGATGTGTGTATGATAACATGTGAATGTCCAGTCATACACGAAGAAAAAAGAAAAAGACATTATAAACAGCAAAAAGGTTCCAAAGAATTTAAGAACATAGAATATATTTTCATACAACATTTAAATAACTTGAGGAGTTCTGAGGCGGATCCTTGCAAATATTTTCCAGATCCTGAATTTATATGCATTTTGTCTCATGTGGTGTGTTATTTGTGATCTGCTCATAACTCATATTACACATGATAAGATAAAACTGCATAGGTGATTTTAACAGATGCTTCACTGAAATCAGTGGACAGACAGCCAAGGTAGCCTATGGATTTTTGAAATGAAACAAATAATATGGATAGAATGAATGAGATTGATTCACCGTGGTTTTATCTGAAAATGTACTCTTTTTTTCTTCCACATGTGAGGGAAAAAATAATGTGAAATCAATTAATTAATCTTATTATGCAGATAGATTCATCTTTTGATATTGGATATTGGATATTGGAGATTATGAATCGTGTCACTATCACATCACATTTAAAGCTTTGAAAATAAGAAAGGGGGCTTATAAAGAGAGAGAACATATTAGATCATATTGTCCACAAGTACTTTATTTTTGTCAGAGTAGCAGTAAAACTCATGAGAAGTGAATGTGTAGGCAACAAACAGCTTTATGCATTGATTAAATGTATTTGCTTTGGTCTAGTATTTAATCAATTGCCGGAATAATTTATTGCCTAGCATACCCAAGCAACAGGAATACTATCCTTTCGTCTTACTAGTATGGACAAAACAAATGCTAAAGTTTCTGGAGTCAGCAAGTAGATACATTCATTATATGTTTATACATACATTTGTCAATGTACATAAAAATCAAGATAAGATTGTGCTATCATGGTGCATTAATAAAGAACATTACTCTCCTTAAGAGCAATTCTTTACTACTGTTGTCATATTTCTCATTAGCAAAGCTCAATGTTTGTAGTTGAAAAGTTGAATTCAAATATTATTAAGACAACTTTGAAAAAATCACAGTACGCACTGTGTAACAATGGACTTCAAGATCCCTTTGAACATTTTTTTCATGATTCACTTACAAGATCAGAATGATAAACTTTCCACCCTCTTTCCTAATACATTTTTTTTTTAAATTGTGAGCAGTTTCACCTTCTGGTTGGAACTGGTTATTCTGACACAGGAATTAATGAATTAATTTTCATGACAAAAGAAGGGGCATCCATCCAAGTCTTGAGGCAACAGCAACATGAGTTAGAAGGGCAATAGTTAATTTGAATAGTAGCTTATCCTCTCTCATACAAAACTTCTTTAACCATACTAAAGTACCCCAAAAAAGATATAAAGTATGTATCATCGAACATTGTATATGTGATGTGCTAAGAACAAGCAGTTAATGTTAGGCTTTATTTCTCTTGCACTTAAACTTATGAACTGCTGACATGGAGCTGTTTGCAAGCAAAAGATCTTAATCCACTATAACTAAACCCTGTGGCAGTTGACATGTTATATTGAAGAGGGAACTGCCTCATAATGACAGCCTTTTTCTCAAGAGCATAGGACGTAAAAAATGAGATAGGTAAAGGTTAACAGTAAGAGCAAATATACATGGACTTCTGCATGATCTGAGAGTAGGTGGAGAAGTGTTAATGGAAGCTGTGTTTTCTGAAACCTGATACTGCTTGATATCCTGCATATAAAGCTGTAATTGCACCAGAAAAGGAAACAGAGGGAAGTTCTTGTTCTATTAACATAAGAGAGATATTCTGGTGACTCCTGAGAGCATGTCTAGCAATGCAGGCTTTAATGTGAGTGTGTCTTTCTTACATCTGATTAGATATCAGTTAAGATTAGATCACAGAATCACAGAATTGCTGAGATTGGAGAAACCTCTGAAAGTCCTCTGTCCAACACCCTTGCTCAAGTAAGGCAGCCTAGAGCTCGTTGCTCAGGACCACATCCAGATGGCTTATGACTATGTACAAGGATGGAGACTCCACAACCTCCCCAGACAACCTGTGCCAATGCTCAGTCACCTTCACAGTCAAAAAGTGTTTCCTGATGTTCAGATAGCACCTCTCGGTATTCAATTTGTGTCCACTGTCTCTTTTCCTGTGACTGGGCATCACTGAAACAAGCCTGGCACCATTCTCTTCACACCTCCCTTCAGGTATTTATATGGACCAGTGACATCCCCCCTAGCGTTCTTTTCTCTAGGCTAAACAGTACCAGCTGTCTCAGCCTTTCCTCACATGTGAGGTGCTCCAGTCCCTCATTCAACTTTGTGGCCCTTTGTTGGGCTCCTTCCAGTCTGCCCATGTCTCTCATGTACTGGAGTCCAGAACTAGACACTCACTCCAAGGAGTGGCCTCACCAGTGCTGAATGGAGGGAAAGGATCACCTCCCTTGATCTGTTGACAATGCTTTATCTAACGTAGTCGAAGATACCATTGGGTTTTTTTTGCTGACAGGGCACATTTTTGGCTCATGTTCAACTTAGTGTTCCCCGGGACCCTCGTGTCTTTTTCTGCCAGGCTGCTTTCCAGCTGGGTGACCCCCAGCACATCTTTTTGCATGGGGTTGTCCTCCCCAGGTGCAAGACTTTGCATTTCTCCTTGTTGAACTAGACAATATAGACCTGATATGAATAAGATTATTATGGGGGTATGGTTAGTTTTCATTTGTTGTGGATTTTCTTGTTTTGTTTTGCTCTTGTTGTTTCAAAGAAAATGTTGTTAAATTACTCTGGCTGATTTTTCTGTAAAAAAAAACACAAAAACAACCAAAACCAAAAAAAAACAAAACAAAAAAACAACCCAAAACAAAAACCAAATTAAGTTCTGAAATGGAAACTACAGTTTTAAAGAGAAAATCAGGCATTTTTCATGTCACATTCTAGAGCAATACCATATTTAAGGACAGGGTTCCCACCTTAAAAGAAAGGGAAGAGGTTTCATAGGGATAAGCAAATGGGAATAGTTTGCTGGAATCTCCACTCAAAGCAACGTCAGTTTCCCCTAGAATAAAGGGGTCTTTGTTTGATTTTTTTAGGCATTTTAGTTGAAAGCATTCCTGTAGTTTGCCCATGTGTAAAACAAAATAACTAAAAGCTTATCTATCCTCCTCCTAACACCTATCTAGTTTAGCGTGCAGTTTCCCAGTATTTTCTTAAAGGACTCTGCTTCACTCAGTTGCTAAACAAAGGGGCTCCCTTCTTTCTATGTCTCTTTTTCCCTCTGTCATTAAAGCTTAACTCTGTGCCAAAGAATGAAGTAAACAGCATTCTATCAATCAACAAGGCCTTCCTGTGCAAGTACCTTTATTTTTTCTTGTTTCTTTAACAATGAAGTTTCAAACTCTTTTTTGTCAGTAGAAAAATGAAACAGGGCTATATAATTTTAAAAGCTTGATTATCTGTTTTGCAGTCATAAAGTTATTCTGAAATAACGAACATGCACTAATAATTCTACTTGTGCATCATCGGTCTCTGATCTCAAGTCTATGACACCTTCTCTGATCTTCTTGCCTTCTAATCTTTGGTCTGTGTTTCCCAATAAGGACTTTCATTACCTTATGATAAAGCATTTTGGAATGTGTTTCAAAAGTAGAAAACATGAAAAAGAGAAATTTTGTGTTCAGAAGGACACAAAAAATCAGATTTAGCTTAGACAGTAGTAACTGAGTAGTTCAAGAAAACTAATCACTAAACCACTAGTAGTAACACTAACAAAAGTGAGTGTAAATGGGGAGGAGAAAAAGTTTTTGAAAAATTGATATTTCCTAATTGTATGCTATTACAGCATCTACTTCTATGATAGAAATATTTCGAGTTTTAATAGTTATAAGGTTACAATTTCTAAAATTCTAGAAACTATTTAATAGTGTAAATTAGTTAAAAGCATATTTCAATACCAAATTGTTAATGATGCTTTACGCACTTGAGGTTGGTTGTTTTGGGTTTTTTGAGTGGTTGTTTTGTTGGTTTGGGTTTTTTTTGACAATTTGGAAATAGTTGAGCTTTCTTCTGTCAGTTGCCAGTTATTATGTGCACCATTTTCATCCAAAAAAATTCAAGTATCTTCTAAAATAAAGTAGAAAAGACAGGAAAATATAATGATTTCTTATTTGTTTTTCTTTATTGTTCATGAATAAGGATATTTCAACCGATGAAATATTCTAAAGCAGTAAATTAAATAGAAACCACATTTTTTTAAAATTAATTTGTTTCTAATTAATGAATTTTAAGCTTTAGGTTCCTTATTTGATTTTACCATGAACAGAATAAATCACTTGTATCTGTCATCTTCCTAGTCTTTGTTCTTGTCAAATATCTAAATGGCAAATAGTCATTATTTTAAATAGAGATTTCCACCAGAACAATAAGGAGGTATTTATCAAATTTCAACCCAGAAACATAAAACGTCACTTTAAAAACTTTATTGGGAAATCAGAGAATGTTCAGGTTTTTCCATGTTGTCTCTTTTTCAAAAGAGCTCTAGGGAAAAAAGTTGGTGAACAAGCTAAAATACTGTAAAGACCATCTTTAAAATCAGAGAGAACAACTCCAAAAATATTTTCTCCTTACGGCAGCAGGACCAAAATGTAAACTAATGGTTCTAACAGCAAAAATGTTTGTATATTTTAAGCCTGCAAAGTTCCAGTGCCAGTGTAACAAAGTTTGGGGCTTTCTTTTTCAGTCACACACAAGGACTGTTTTGGTCATTACCTGATTCTGTATGGTGTTAACATTTAATTCCACGTATCACCTTTGAGTTAGTGTTGTCAAAGTGTTCTAAAAGCCAAGTTATGCTCTATATTGCAAAAATATGTTTTGAGTGGGCCAACTTTCAGAAATTGCCAACAACTGATTGTAATAAATAGAGGGAAATTTAATACTAGCTCGTTAAGATATTTCATGAAAGTATGAGTTCAAATGAAAAGATTCTTCCTCAGATAAAAGTTTCAAGTGATGAGATGAAAGATGAGAGCCTGTATGAAGTATGCTTTACTGCAAAGCAGTACTACTTTCAGTTTCTTAGCCTAAAAAGAAACATATTGGCATATTCTATATATTTACCTTGAAGAAAAAGGTTTTCCATGTGAAAAGAAAACATTTTTTGGAAATGAAATACTACATCTTTTATATATGTATGCATATATGTGCATGTGTGGATTTTTATATATGTATGCTTATATGGATATACATATATGTGTGTGAAAACATAAACTAGGTAGTGGCAGACTTTGATTTCTGCTTCTTTATTAGTTTGTTCCTTGCCTTGAGCTTTGCATTCATCAGTGTATTAACTATTGATTTGCAATAAATAAAATGTAGGTGTTATTATGTCAAAATGTAATTGCTATTGTAACCTTTTAATGTTTCAGTATTACAGCTAGATCCCTAAGGAATAACATTACTTAATGATTCAGCAGCTTGTACAAGAACTGTTGCAACAAAAGTAAGAAATTGCAACAGAATACCAATATGCATTTGCTTTATTATAGAAGGTTGTTAATGGATTTTTGAAAGAAACTTTTCTTGTACATTTTTAGTCAATATTTACTGGGGTAGCAGGTTGAAGTGTCTCAGGGGTGATAATGGCTCAAACAAAGCTAGCTTGTTCTTAAAAAAGAAGTAAACCCCATAGCTTTCAATAAGTGTTGGGAAATGTACCTATAGGTGTGTGATAGGCTGTTAATATACATACAATGAACATTATTCTTGAAAAATTAGACTGTCAGTGCAGGCTACAATAGGCTAATAGATTTCTATTGCACTCAGAAATGAGTGAAATTGTCAAACCCTTGCAAATTTGTTGGTTATTGAATTTCAGTTTCGGTAGGGGTTTTGAGTTAATGACCTCCAAAGGTCAACCTTAATTATGACTACATTAATCCATTGACAGTTACAGTGAATATCTCTCCTTTTCTATTTTTTTTTTTTTTAAAATCTGATTCTTCCCTAAGTTGCAAAGATTTTTGCCTTGCTTTTCTCTGATTTCCCCAAAATGAAATTATTTCAGGTTCTACCTACTCCTAAATGCTCTTAAAGGATTGTGTCTGACTGCAAATAATACAGGGCTGTAGGGTGTGATGTAAAGCAAAGCAACTGGTGCTGTGGGTCTGACTTTTGCATTACATGTATTCCTGGTGTGTTATTTTAGCCTAGATGCAGTCTGGGATCTTGAACTGAACTTCTGTTGGTGGTGGTCAGAGCACATGATGTGTGATCTTGGAGCAATGTTTCAGTTCCATTTTCTCTGAAAGAGGCTGGTTTGTATACTCTGAGACTGCTATAGTCATGATCAAGAAGTTAACTTGGAAAGTGCACTTCTGACCCAAATTAAAATGCTAATGTAGTTGTGCTGCTCTTCTCCTTCCCTCACCTCTGCAACTCGTTTTCCTCATTCTGACATTAACTGTGTCACCTATCTTAAGACCTTTTGAAATACTACTGCTACTAGTTTGTTTTCTCAGTGATGACACCACCACCTACTTATCTTGTCGTCCTCTAAATAATATATCACTTCTGCTTCTCGGACCTTTGCACTTTTTAGCCATGTTCTATCCATCATATTTGTTATTACTTGAGCCATCAGTTCTGTCCTCAAGTACTTGTTTACCTGTACTTGTGCATGGGAACACACTCATTCAAAGTCTACCCCATCACTCTAAACCTCTATCAAAACTCTTGTCTCTAGTAATGCACGCTGGAACTTGCAGTTTAATCATGGATAGATAGGTTCCAAACTAGGATGACTTAACAGTATAAAATGTGGCTTTGTGAGAGGAATATGCTATTCAGAGTGAAAATATGCCAATTTTAATTATTTGTGCGCCCCTAAAGCTTAAAATTTTTAATTATTTATTGCTGCAGTTGAGATTACAGCTGAACACGGGACCATTTTCCATGACAAGTTTCCCCAGAATAGTTTCAGCTGAACTGAATTCAGCAATGGGCTTGAGAAGCCCAGGTTATTCTTTGAACATGTGTTTTTTCATATTGCCTACAACATTGGATATTGGTTACAGAGGAGCAGTCAGTTTATGTAATGAGTTCAATAAGAAATTGTTTTGTCCTTTGGCAAAAGGAAAAGATTTTATTTAAACTTTACTGCTTGGGTTATTACTCAAGTTTAACTTATTGGCATGATTTAAAATAAGTCAGTTTGGTAAGATGAGATAAAACCTAAAATATTTAGCTCTTATTTTTATTTTCATGGTAATATATTTTCTTCTATTTTACTTAATGGTTAGTCTTTAGTGATACAAGAAACCCAAGTAATCTTCTGTTGTGGTAGCTGACAATTTTCTACTGACAGTGTCTCTGATTATTTTATTCCTGTTTGTATTTTTGCCCTACTGAAGGGAGTAGAGGTTTAAAGCTGTGATAATCCTGAGCTGTAATTCTAACTGAGCCTACATCTGGGTGACTGCAGACAAGCCACTTGACCTCAGTATGACTCAATTAACCCACCAGCAAAATTGGGCAAACATCAAAATCTCATTGAAAAGCAGCTGCTGCATCTAAATTGAATTGTCTAAAATTGCATTGTTACAGCATTGCCATTGGGTCTCTGAAGACCTGAATTTTAATTGTTTTTCAGTCATAATGCTACATAAAAATGGCTCTAAAAAGCATGCGAATAACGATGTCTCCTTCGTTTTGCAATGAGAATGACTGTCTAGTCAATGGAGGCATTTAAAGCAAATCTGTAAAGTGACTCCTTACATTTTTCCAATTTTATCATAACCATTGATATGTATATTTAATTGTAAGGGGAGTGTGTTTTTATAATTTGGATCAGATAACAGAAATTTCATCTTTAATTCATCATATGACCATAAGAAATTGATTGATCTTGAGGGCAATCTAAAAAATATGAAGATTAAAAGAAGTTTTATGAGTTTTTGTAAAACAAATGTCTCAATCTTTGGAAATATCCCATGACAGTTATTGCTTTTTCCCTTGATTCAAACATGCTGCTTTTCCAGTTTGCAGTATCTTCTCTTTCAAGTTTTTGTTTTTGTTTTTGTTTTTTAATGCAAGGTGAGATTCTCTTAACCTGAGCTGTGCCATGAAACCTATAGTAAAAGGCTGCAGCTGGAGTAAGAGCGTACCTTTTTTCCAGTAATGGTGGAACCTACACTTCTGAAGTCACAGATGGCCTGAGTGTTGTCTATCCTGGCACAAGCAGGAGTAATATTTTGACAGGACCTGAGTTACACCTTAATGAATTATTTTTCATCATAATGAATTTTAAATTCTGAAATATGTCTATTATGTTGATATGTATTCAGGCTTGTCATTCTCATGCAGTCTTTTTATAGGATTGTAATTTAGGATTTTGGCTGCTACTTGCCTCAGCATATTGAAGAACCTCTGCTATTCCTGGATCTTTCAGGATCAGCCACTTGGAAAATAATTACTGTTAATACTGATCATTTCAGTTTTCTGCTCTGCCGCTAAAAAAGGATTCTTAGCTTACTTGGTAAACCTTAAAACCAGTTTTAAATCTGGACTTGTCACACAGGGCACCTTATTCAGACACAATGGCTAATAGTAAACATACATACTATCTTTTTATCTCATGATGAAATTTAGTGGTGCTCAGTGAAGTCAAACTATTCAGCAGCCTGCATCCAAACCTGGAATACTCCTTTTTTTCTATTATTTGTATATTCATCCTTAGGCGTTGCATCATGATTTTTACCTCCTAATTATCTTTTATTGTGAATCACTCATTATAATGAATACACTCATTATTTTTTATCCATATGCAATGCACACGCTCAAGTGCCAATCAGTACAGTAGCAGCTGTGTAGGCAATACACATTTAATACCATCCTTGGCTACTTCCCACTCTACATATTGTCTTTGAATTATGACCATACCCCTTGTGAAAGAGATAATTTTGTGAGTTACTTCATAACCTACAGAAAAACTTATTTCATGCAATCAAAAATATATACTTTATCTTTTCACTATAGTGCACAGAGCTCCTGAGGTTATCAGTCAATTATTCACACTCAACATATTTTGTAGAAGCAAGCACATGAGGGAAATCTGATGTTTGTTTCAGCATGGAACCAGCTTTATGGTGTGGAATGGCCTGTGTGTGAAGAACAGTTTTATCATTGTTTACTATCAATGATCTGCTGTACCTGTATAGCAGCAGAGAAACCAAATACCTTTTTATGTTCCAAAAGTTAAATAAAATTTTTAATTATGAAAATCAAAGATAAAGCATATACCTGTCTGGGTACAAGTTCAATTATTCAATGGTATATTCTTTTCTTCTATATTTAATAATCACCGAGGCAGTCATAACAAGATGATATTAACAAAAATAAAAATATTTTTCTGATAGGACTTATGAAGTAACCTCTATGTTAACTGTAAAAAAAGTGAAATATTTAGCATTTAGTCTCTTCTCATGCAAAAACCTCCACTGTGCTTTCAAAAAAAAAAAAAAAAAAAAAAAAAAAAAAAAAAAAAATCAGTGTCCCCAATATAATGGGTAAATGGAAAAAAAATTCTGAAATCTCAGTATAGGAATCTTAAAAATAAATTTTATCTAACAATGTAAACAAATCATAATCATTACTGCATTTAGAATCAATTACCATGTATCCTGAATAGGACAGAAGAGCAATATGGCCCTTTGGCAAGAAAAAGTTCAAGAATACACTGTCCTTTGTCTGGTAATACAGATCTAATGCGTTAGGTAATCTAATGAAATCGGAATATTTGATTACAAAATAGTAAAAAAAAATAGTCTTAATTTGGCCTGAATTCATTTCTGATATGAAGGCACTTATGTAGAACCACAAAACATACAGCAGTTCCAAAGGGACACAGATATAGAAAATCAGTATGGCTGTGAATCCACTGTCTGTATGGACTCCTTGTAACCCTCATTTTTCCTTCTTGTTTGATGGCAATTGCTGATCTGCAGAGTTATCCAGAATCTGACTCCTGCAGCACTGACAAGTGTATGAAAGGGAAGTTGAGGATGAATGTTTCAGTGGATGCTTATATTCGAGATTAAATTGGAAACTTAATTCATTCCCCACCAGTTTAAAGACTGACCTGATGACCTGCAGTTGAGATGATGATGCCTTAAAAAGACTTAATAGGTACTGGTATATCTATCTATCTATCTATCCATCTATCTCTATATATATATCCATCTATCCTTACTCTTCCTCCTTGTCCATAAATGCGGTCAGACAACTGAGAATGAAAGAGAAGTGTAAAGCTTCTCTTCCCCGCGTGAGTTTCAGACTGCATTTTTCTTTCTCCTGTTGAAACAAACTGGCCAGAAGCAGCCACAGAGCATCTTTTTCTAGGTTTTCCCACCACAGATGCAGGCTGTGGGCACTGAAGACCATGACAAATCCCCCACCCTTTACTCTGGGATGTGGGGACATCCTTGCATTTGTAGTCCTCCACTGTGCCTGGGGTTTTCTGGGGGAGAGCAACCACCACCCTCACCCATGGGGCATCTGTTTGGGGCACTCAAAGACCCCAGACTACCTTAACTAGTGGTGTGACACCCACTTCATCAGGTCCTAAATTGCCCTTTGGAAATCCTTCTGCATGCCTGTGGTCCTGCCACCCTCATCAGAGGGGCACTTTGGTAGGCAAGATTCTGCTGCTTGTGAATACCATGGCTCAGATAATGGCTTAATTAGCTCACGAGTATAAAATAGGAATCCTCTTGGAGGAACAGGTATAAAATCACGGCATCGTTCACAGGATCTCCTGACTCATGCCAGTCCTGCAAGAAGACAGCCCTGGTGCACACATATGTTGAATAACCTGCTTTGTATTTCCATCTTGTTTTCTTTGGGACCTCTTGTTTTGTTGCTAGCAGTGCTTTTCTCTTCCTCTTCTTTCTGTATTTTTCATTTCCCTTTGAAAGCCCATCATCTCTTGCATCTCCTCCTTAGCTTAAAGAGCTGACCCACAATAGGACAAAAGGGAAGAAGCTTGGGGCAGAGGAGGCAGGAGTGGGGAGATCCTACAGTCTCACTTCTGCTCTCTTTGTATGTCACATCCTTGGGCATCCCTAATATTTTATTTTTCACCCTTTATCACCCCCCTTCCTTTTTTCATATTTTACCTCCTGCAGCGACTTGATTTTCCCAGGCTGCTTTCCCTTTCCCTGTTTGAGGAATGAGAGGAGATAATAGAGTATGTCTGTTTACAGCCTGATTCCTGTCTGTAACTGGGAAAATCAATAGAAGCTGCAGTCACAAGTGTATGCTCAGGGAAGAATAATTGCACAAGAAACAGTTTTCATGGAGCAAAATACATAAACCCACAGTTTGATCTATATAGTGAGTATAGACTTCTGCAAAAGTAGAGAGCAGCCCAGTCAGCAAATGTTTTTCTAGTGCTGATAACATACTGGAAATGACCAGTATGTAGTTCTCAAGGTTTTGTAATTATTATTGTTTAGAAAAAGAAACAAAGAAAAATAAACAGACAATGGTATGTAATGGGAAAAAAAATAATCAGATGCTGGTGATTTTGTCTGATACAATATATTAGTATTTTATAAATAATAATAACAATAGTGAACATCATCTCTCCATTTAAGCCATTTTTAAAGACTTTCAGTTCAAAAAATCAATGTGAAAATAGTGCTCAGAACTGCCTGCATTTTGTATTTAGCAGTTGAAGAATCCTAAATTCTAATTGTTTAGTAGTGCAGTGAATACTGACAGTACCAACTATCATCAGTAATAGAAGTTTGTGATACACAGTTCCTTGCAAATGAATATCTGCAAGTCTTTCAGAAACTTCACTTGTGCCTGAAGTAGATAAACTGGATTAAACAGAGGCATATGATGTCTCCTTATCCTCCTACAGAAAATACACCAAAAAGTGAGACTAGACGACAATTCTCCATTTTTTGATATCATGAAACTTCAAAATATAATGTACAAAGTGGCCTTATGTGATTTGAGTTGGAGATGTAGCAGAAATTCACTAACATTTAAGTCTTTTGCTGAAATTTTATGATTCTTCTTGGTAGTTTAAAAACAGACAAACACTATTAAGTGGGGTATTTTTTTCCTGTAAATGTTAAACATTTTCCTTAACAGAGTTTGTTATCATTGTATTCTCCAATAATTTTTAAGATTAAGTATTTGTGTTTGCAAGTAATATATATAAAAAACGTGTATATTTATGAAGTAGTAGTCGAATTCTCTTTTCTAATGACTACAACATTCTTGACTCCTTTCAGCTGCAAAGAAATAGTACCGTCATTAACAATATTCTTATTTGAGGTCTACATTTTGTGAATTAGTTTCACTTTATGAAAGTTCACTGATTCTGATGTCCTGCCTGCTGAACTTTGTGGCTTTTCTCTAATCAGGTCTTCTTTTCTTTTTAGTCAATTTACAGTCTTAATCTGTAACATTTTAAAAGTTTCTTTCACTGTGATTGTCCCATTTGTACTCAGCACTGGTGAGGTCACACCTCGAATGCTGTGTTCAGTTTTGGGCCCCTCACTACCAGAAAGACATTGAGGTGCTGGAGCATATCCAGGGAAGGGCAACGAAACTGGTGAAGGGTCTGGAGCACAAGTCTTAGGAGAAGTGGCTGAGGGAACTGGAGTTGCTTAGCCTGAAGAAAAGGAGGCTCAGGAGACACCTTCTCGCTTTCTACAGCTACCTTTTAGGAACCTGTAGGCAGGTGGGTGTCAGTGTCTTCTCCCAAGTGACAAGCAACAGGACAAGAGGAAATGGCCTCAGGTTATGCCAGGGGAGGTTTAGATTGTACCTTAGTAAAATTTCTTCACCAAAAGGGTTGCCAGGCATCAGAACAGGCTGCCCAGGGAAGTGGTTGAGTCACTATCCCTGGACTATTTAAAAGACATGTAGATGTGGTGCTTAGGGACACGGTTTAGTGGTGGACTTGGCAGTGTTACATTAGCAGCTGGATTCAGTAATATTGTGTCTTTTCCAAAATCAATGATTCTACGATTCTATCATTCTGTGAATCTATGTTTGCTGTGGTGAAGTAAAACACCAGAATATTTTTTTTTAATGGCTGTATGGAGTTGGTAGCTATGATTCCATATGTGGATCATAACTTCTGATGAAGGCAAGATACCTGTCTTTACCTGATATCTCTTTACCTGATGTAAATCAGAAGTACTTATTCCACAGCTGCCAAACTAGGATACCTGATAAACTTTCATGAATGAAAACTTCTGGAAGTGGCTAGAATGAGAACATGAATAAGCAAATCTAAAATTCATAGGGGAAATGACTTTCCTCAATCACTTTGCTGCATTTTGGCTGACCTTATGTTACACTTGTAAATGTCAGAAACTGTGTCTGAGTCCCTTTAGCAACCTGTTTCTGCAACACAGTATTTAGATATTTAATTTTTTTCCCCCAATGGTTTTAAAAACCTGATTATTTTCTGAAATACCATTCAAAATGGATCCTGACTCACATCTGTTGATTCTAAGTATTTTTAGTATAATTGTCATGGTTTAACCCCAGCCAGAAACTAGAAGTACCACACACCTTCTTGTTAACTGCCCTTCCCTCCCCCATGGTGGGATGGGGAGGAGAATCAGGAAAAGGTAAAACCCATGGGTTGAGATAAGAGCAGTTTAATATTGAAATAAAATAAAAATAATAAAAACAACAACAATATTAATTGTAATTAAAAGGATAGGAGAAAGAGGAATAAAATCCAAGGGAACTGGAAAAAAATGGAAAACAAGTGACAGAATATAGCTGCTCACCACCCACTGACTGATGCACAGGCAGTCCCCAAGCAGTGATCAGCAAGCCCCGAACAACTCCCTCCAGTTTATATACTGGGCACAACATTCTGTGGTATGGAATATCCCTTTGGCTAGTTCAGGTCAGCTGTCCCGGCTCTGCTCCCTCCTGACTTCTTGTGCAGCTGCTCAATGGTGGAGCATGGGAAACTGAAAAGTCCTTGACTTAGGGTAAGCTCTATTTAGCGACAGCTAAAACATCAGTGTGTTATCAACATTATTGTCATACTAAATCCAAAACACAACTTTGTACCAACTACTGAGAAGAAAACTAACTCTAACCCAGCTGAAACCAGGACAGCAGTATGTACACATCTGAGCAGCTTTTGATCTTTCATGTTTCCAACACTTCTTTGAGGCAGAGGGAGTGAAGACACCCATAGAGAAGGCAGGTTGCATTTAGATATTTATGATCCGAATTCCTATTGCTTCATATGGTCCTCAAGTGCTGAAACACTTAAAAGTATCTAAATGAACTAGCTCAAAATTGCACAGAAAATGCATGGTGGCAGAGGAAGTTGAAACTGCCTCTACTGAATTGCTAGACCAGCACCTTGATTCTAACACAGAAAACTGTGTGGTTTTCTTCCATCTCAAAAAACATTTACTGAGGAGCTTAACTTTTAAGATTACAAAACATACACAGATATCATTTTTTTCAGACTGAAGTTCAGATCTTCAAAATATCTTTATATATCTAATCATCTGGTAAATTATATTTTGCCAGAGAAGCTTTCATTGAGGAGACAGTGATTACCTGTCAGTGGGTCACATTTGGTAAGACATCTTCTGCTGTGTACAGACTGCAAACAGCAAACGCACAAAATGAGAGTACGGAGAAGTTCGGCAGTTATTTATTGACCAATGCATACAGTAGACAACTGGCAGTAATGTGCTACGCTTTAATATATCCACACCACGAATGAGACCTCAGATGCCTGCGAGATGCTGATGGTGAGACAGCCTTTGGTTAGGGAAAAGTTGGTTTCTGTTGCTCCTTGATATGGGCTGATCCTTGGGCATGCTAGTCGCTCTGTTACTGGGTTTTGTGTTGTTGGTTTTTTGGGGTTTTTTTGGGTTTTGTTTTGGTTTTTTTTTTATTTATTATTTTCAAGGTATCACTGCTTTCATGGTAGTGTGTTTGCTCTGGAAATCTTTAGCTATTATTTTCTCAACAATTACAGTTATTTTTCCAATCTTGTGTGGCTTTAGATTACAAACACTCTCACATCTTAAAATAATTTTCTCAGCAGAATGAAGCCAAAGACTCAAAATTGCACTGCACACATTTGGCTATGGATTAGACAGATGAATCCCTGGTCTGAGGATGGCAGGGAGGTCCAAACAAAATGTAAAATTCAGACTGTGCTAGTGAAGTACTGTGTAACATTGTCTATATACCTAATTTCCCTTGGAAGGGATTTGGATGCCAGTGAGAAAAATTCATAGCTAGGAAAATAATGTTTCAATGCCTTTGAGTATTCCTAGTACACCATTGCTTCTAAAAAACTGAGTTAATTTATTCAGATAGCTTTTCTTAAACTCAGTCATAAGATTAAGTGAATTGAATCAAACAATAGTAAAAAAAAAATTTTGTTTTGAACAACTGTCGATATTTTAAGTTTTTTATTCTGGAGGAAAGTTAAGGAATATTTTTCAACAATTTCCTCTGAAATGAAAAAAAATAAGAAAAGAAAAGTTTGTAATAAGAAGCTGTGTCTGAAATTTGTCCATCTAATAATAACACTCAAAAAATTACTGCAGGGAGTTTCAGTTGCCCGATACAGTCTTCAAAAGACTGAGGATTTTGCTTTATAGGCACTCTTTTGCTTTGGTTTCTTTTTTTTGGGGGAATAAAGATTTCATGGTTAAAAAAAGAATTTAATTCGTAGTTCAGCTGTTGTAGTTTTAACACTGAAAAAGACATTCACACAGAAATGTTCAAGAAAGGCCAAACAGGCCTTATTGTTATGGGTCAACTTAGACAAGTCCCTCACCTCTCAAATACTCATTCATCATTTTACTGAATTAAACATATTCTATATAAATTTACTACAGAAATTAATTTTGTATTTATGCTTATAAAATGTCAGTTTCCTTCTTTATGCAAAGTATCAAATTAAAAATTGAAGAGTTTCAGAGTGAGTCCTTGATACTGCCTTAATGACAATGTAAGTCTTACCTCTTAAATGATTTTTTTAATAGTCCCCAAGATGTGGCATTTATCTTTACTGTTCTCTGACCAGTTAGTAATTGCACATTTTCATACAAAACACGTTGACTTATAAAGATGGAAAGAGCAGAAAACAGTCTATCTACAGATAGAAATTTCTGGTTATAAAGTTAAAGAGCAGGAAATCATATATAGAAAGGTATAGACTTGGTATCTGAACAAAAACTGTATTTGCAAAATACACATTATTAATGCAAGTAGCATGAAGATCATGGACTGCAGAACAAGTCTCCTCAGCCAAGGTACAATGAAGCATTTCTTCACAGATTTTTAGCTGAACAGGTAAAAAGTGAAAGGATTGTTTGGAACTTAAATAAGTACAATTAGACCTATGTCTAGTTGTTTTTTCAGTCCTGTAAATATCTATTAATAGAATTCTGTGAATACATTTATTTGGTTTTAGCTTAACCTGGCTTGAAGGAAGCATAATTTCAGAATAAGTGAAATAATCTTCAGGTGTTACATCCCAAAAAGTGCATTATGATCCTGAAGTACTGAAATACTCTTGAGTGTCGCTTGCCAGCTGTAATTCAAGAATTTCTGAAGTTTTTCTTCAAGTTTCAAAATGTCATTAAAATGTGCTTATTTCTTGGATTGGGGAGGGGTGTGCATCTGTGTATTTAGATGTTAATACATTTGTCTTACACTTAGATAGTATTTAAAAGAATTCCAGAAGTACATTTCTTCAGTCAAATGTGGGTATTATTTAATAACAAGAATAGCAAGAGCATTTGATATCCTCTATTGTTGTATTGGGTCTGGCCGAGCCCCACAGCAGCCCTCATAGTGCTGTGCTTTTGTTGGTAGCTAGAAAGGGGGTGATAATGAAGTGTTCTGGCTGCTGCTGAGCAGTGCTCGCACAGCACCAAGGCTGTCTCTCCAACCTTCCCTCCCCTCACCAGTAGGCTGGGGGCGGGCAAGATTCTGGGAGGGCACACAGCCAGGACAGCTGACCCAAACTGACCAAGGGGATATTCCATACCATATGGTGTCTGCTCAGCAACAAAAGCTAAGAGAAAGGAGGAGGAAGTGGGAAGCATTTGTTGTTTACGAGGTTTGTCTTCCAGAGCAACAGCTACATGTACTGAAGCCCTGCTTCCCGGGAAGTGGCCAAACATCACCTGCTGATGGGAAACAGAGAATGACATCTTTTGTTTTCCTTCATTTCCATGCACATGACTTTTGCTATTGCTTCATTAAACTGCCTTTATCTTGACCTACAAGTTGTGGCTTTTTCCATCTTATTTTCTCCATCCCTGTTTTGCTGAGGAGAGGAGTGATACAGTGGCTTGCTGGGCACTCAGCATCCAGCCAATGTCAACCCACCATAATTGTTCAGGCAGACGTTTATACAAATGCAAGTCTTGTGTTTTTTCAAGGACTCACCAATCTGAGGTGCACAGTCATAGCTTAGAAAGGCTAGTGCACTTCTTCAGAGCAATTAATTTTTTTAGAGAGGAACATGTAAACACAATTGAAAATGTTCTATTATTTATTCCATAAACTACAACAATGCTATGCATCATGCAAATCATATGCCCGTACTCCTTTTTAAAGTCTATGTCGTGTCTCATCTGTTACAGTTTATTACATCAGATTAGTCCTATTTCATATATTCATCATGATGCATGTGTACTATTCCACTCTACTATTAGACATTTGTTGAAAAAATCAGTGTGCTAGTCACTTTGAGCATGAGCAAAGCTGCTATTACAGTGAAAGGTATTAAACATCACATTTATTATTAAAATGCACAAGGTGTGACAAACATATAAACAATAGTGCAAGACTCCTAGTAGTCTCAAATTAGTTACAATAATTGTAATGAGCTCTTTCCACTCTGAAGTGAAAGGCAGTTAAGACAATGAGAAAACATAATACAAAACAAGAAAACATATTGGCAAATGAAGTGTTTTTCCTCAACTATGGCTCAACAGCAGTGACCACATTCATGTGTTTTCCAGTGTTTCTAGTCATGGAAATGTGTTTTAAAGACATCCACACCACTTTTTCATGGGAAATTTTGAAGACTATGAAGTCTAGTCATGAAAGGAATAAGATGCGTTGGCACACCAGTATTATTTGCTCTGTTTCATATATTACAGGAAAAAAAATATGCTAATTTATTTTTAAGCATTTATTTGAAAGGAAGATAAATGAAATGTTATTTACAATTCATATCTTGTATCAGTAGGGTATAATGACAATACCCTGAGTTTACAGTCTGAAAACCGTAGAAGGTAGTTAATTTTTTAACATTTTCAATAAACTCAAGGTATGTATTATAATTTCATTACTGAAATTTACTATAAATACTACATTTAAAAAATTTCTGACTGTAACATATCCTAGAACTATATTTAATTGCTAGTATTCCCAAAGGGGTCTATGAGACCATATTTCCTATAACTTGGTATCTTTGAAAAACACCTGTTAACTGTCTTTATGAAATACTAGGCACAGAGATTCACAGGGTGTTTGAGTTGTATACATTTGAATACTAGTAAAGCATTTTGGCCTGATGATTAATACTGCATTCCCAGTTCCCAATACTGTAGATTTTTAACACCACAGTTGTGTCAAAGAAAAACATAGATTTCTAATAACTGCTGATCATTTTTCTTTCTAGTTTTCATCATTTCTGACTACTGTACCAAGACTCAGCAAAGCCTAAGAATCTTGTTTTATTTTAAAAATAGGAATATTTAAGTTAAGTTTTGCAAAACAATTTTTTGTGACCAAAGAAAATGCTTTGGTGCATTTTTTTTAATACCTTTTTGTTCTTAGCTGATCAAGTAATAATTAAATCTAAAGAGTTTCATTTTCCTTCTGCATTTGACAAGGTTGTAAGTATACTTTCTTTCGGTACAAACCATTCTGTAATATCTTTGGAAAATTAAGATAGAACAGACGCAGCTATTGTATATGTCTTTTTATTATCTTAAATATATAAGCATTAATACTACCCATCTATTCATGGGAAAACTGAAAAGCAGTGTACCATAAGACAGACCAGTAAAAGCAGTGGAGAAAAAAAACCATATAACAAAACCAGATCTCGTGAGTCTGTACCTTATTACCTAAAGCCATCCTGCACCATTTGTCTGCTTGGGTGTACTTTGAATTTTTGTTCCATGGTCTGTATTGATTTCTGCGTAGTTCCATAGCTGAGCTTCATGGTCCTGGTTAATGCTCTAATCCCAGGTTGCTGGAATTATCTGCCTTTCCTACAGAGGGCACCTTCTGCTGCAAAACTCAGGAATGGTCTTCACACAGGTAACTCTAAAGCATACTCAAGTGGACTTCTGGCAAAGCAGTCTGTTGATCTTTTTAATTATTGGAAATGTTTAGTTTTCCACAAAGTAATTGCAGGTATCTTTTTTCTCATGAAAAGGGTTTTCTTTTTACTTCTTATTTTTCCTTGAAAGAGTGTCTGCCTGCAGTCATCAAAGACTTGGTTACAGTATTTCTTATTTCTTATGATTTTGTGTCTGTGTACACAACTGCTATTTTTTGAGGTAGGGTTGTATATTGGTATACGGGTCTTTACTCTGTTATCTTTGACTGTTTTAAACAACTTTAAATTCTGCTCAGCTTTGGTATACGTGCTCTTCTAAACAGAATTCAAGAAATGTATCACAAACTGTCAAAATTACACAATGATGCAATGTACAATAATACATCTGACGAAGCATATTTTTTCTTGGCACCATATAGAAGACATTTGAGTAACAGCTGCTGACACAGGCAATAATTCTCAAAGAGGTGGTTTTTTTCTTTTTTTTTCTTTCTGCTTTCAAAGCTGTTTTGTTTCATTTCTCTGAAAACAAATTGTATAGTTACAGCATTTTTACTAATATGATACAGAAAGGTATTTAGAAGTGTACTCCATGTAAGTGGGCTACCTTAGGATTTTTTTGCCATATCTTCTCTGTATTCTCTTTCCTATTTTACAAATATATTACCTGGAAGTGTAAATCTCTCTCCAACCTGTGTCTCATGAGATACTGGTTTAACCAGACAAACACGTACTTTCCTCCTTGTTTCTGGAACACATTGTAATTCATGTCCTTCATGTTGCAGCTGATCATGTTCCTATCTGCATAAAATATGTAAGTGGTCTTTATGCTCTGCAGCAACCTGTAATGGATTTATTTTATAAACTTACTTAATATTATTTTAAGGGTTTTCATTTTTCAGTCCTCAGATATTCAGACAAATATGCTGTTGGAAATGAGGGTATTATGCACAAGCTTTTCCTTGCATTAGAGAAATAGTTTCCTTAAGAGTCTGACCGCCTACCACTGTACCAATTGTAACAAGATTTATTTCCCTTCGGGATATTGAAAGCCTCAGAAAAGTGACCTGAGAAATAGTCTCAAACAGCAGTCCCAGGTCTTGTTTATGTGGGGCAGTGCCAGTTCCAGTGTGGTGCGTGCCAGTAGGCGCCTGGTGTCAGGGCAATGCCAGTGACCCTGCATTACAGCACCTGCAGGGCACGCTGCGCAGAGGTGACTCGGGAGACTATGTACTCCTGCTTCGGATGTCAGCTCTTGCAGGGTGAGCTGCAGACATCTGAAGTCTAATTAAGCCTTTGTGAAGGCACATGGTTGTGAGCTGACCGACAACTTTTTATTCTACCTTTTCTTCCTCCTCAGACAGGAAAGAAACTTGCCAAAAAAACAGCCATGTGCTAGTCTGTTGAACTAAGTGGGAAAATTCCTGTGCACTGCAACTGACTTTAGATCAGGAACAAAGTGACTTTAATCCTTTTCTGTGATGCTTGAGAGATGACTCACCTTGGTGCCGGGCTTCCTCCAGGCCTCCCTTCCTGCCAGACTTTCTGCCTGCCCTTCCTACATTCTGCTTCTCCTCAAGATACAATTTCAAAGACTTCTTTAAAGGTTCATTTTTTTTCTCAGCAATCTACCTGTCTCAGTTGTAGTCTAAGCACACTCATCCTTAATTATTTTGCAATTTTAGAAAAAAGGAAGTAAGGTTTCAGAAACAAGAAGTAGAAAACCATGTAGCTTTGTATCTTAAACACTCTTCCACCTCTTTTTGAAAGGTTGATTCTTTTCTAATATAAGATTTTCAGTCATGGGCTGTTTTCTTGAGTGTTTATATACAACTCCTGAAACAGAGAAGCACTCATTTTGACTGGAGTAATTTGACACTACTGAATATGAATAACATGTTACAATTCTAAGACTTGAACTATAGGAAAAACATATGGGATTTCAGTTTATTTTCCGTATAAAGGCTTTTGTAAGAGTGGGTTTTAAATTGATGTGTAGAGACATACATACATTTGTAAAATCTATGTTCTGTTGTAAAAATTTATATGCCTCTACTGTTGAGTATCTAACTGTGACCTATTAAGGAGATCATACAGGCCAGCCTCCTTAGTAAATAGCAGCTGCATTCAAGTTGCTTCAATTGGTTAGACAATGGGAGTATCCAAACCATTGGTGTAACCTTTTAGAAATACCGAATGATATGTACTACTCAGTCTTCTTCTTTAGGAAGCAGGCCAGAGTGTTTGCATGCAGGGTAACACCGCTGCCTCTTGGGACCTACAGCAGTACGCCTTGTGTGCTAGTTCTGCCACATAGTAACACCACTTGGCCTCCTTTTCAGTTACTGTTGTTTGTTGCTTACAATATGAGATGAAATCAAATAGAAGTTTCACAGAGATGCAATGTGTTTGAATAACAACATGGAAGTATTGCTAAAGAAGATCGTTCCATTTTTTGGAAGTGATTTATGGTGGATGAGGCATTGCTTAGAATTATTTTTGTGCCTTTTAGTTGTTGTTATTAATACTGCCATTGCCTTTGTTATTACATGTAGAAAAGTGAAGGCTAAAAGTCTATTATGAGAAACACCAAATATTCTATCAGAAAACACATTTTTTAAGCTACATCTGTTCATGAGCTATTATTGTTTCTTGGATACTAGAGATGTGGCTTTGTACTTACAGCTACTCCTCTACTTCCAGACATAGTCTTTGAGTTTGCACTACTAGTGTTTTGGAAAGCATTTGAGAAGTACTATTGAAAACTTGTGTGAATCTGCATTTATTTATCTGTTAATCACATTATATGACAGATTAGGATTACACTCAAGATGTTTTTTGCTGTTGATGCAGTGTAGATTCTTTTTTTTTTTAAAGTGAAGGCAAAGCAGAGAAGGCTATAGCTTTTTAGGAAGACAAAGCTAAAATGTTGAGTCATAGTCAAGATGAAGAGAAAGTAGCAAACACACCTTAAAATTTAATAGACAAAATCAATTACTTCAAATTTAGAAAAGATTAACTTTGGCTTGGGCCAACTGAAGGTAATTTATTTTATAGTCCTTTCTCAGTGCATATTGGCCTCACATGCGATTCAATCTGTTTCTTTTGCAATGCAGTATTGCTCTGGTCTATTTAAAGACAGCTTTTCAGTCATGCTACATTTTATGGTCTTTTTCTGCCTTTTAGTATTCAAAATTATAATAGAATACTTGGTATGGTATATCAAAGTGATGTCTTGTCTAGTCTGCAAAAGTGATGTTTAAAGAAGTAATGCTCCTGCCTACCCTGTCATCTTTGTGTTGGTTCTGTCTCCTTTTTCTGTAACTGCAGAAAATGAAGCAACTCATGTCTAATGAATACACTTTTTGAAGATTACAATATATAATAGCCTATCTAAAACAAAGTAGTTTTTTAATGTATGAGGTTATTGCTGAGGAGGATAGTAAAACTAATAAATTTCACTAGAGAGTAAGTGGCAGTTAAAATTAAACCCAAATTTTTTCTCATACCTTTGGGGTTCAAAATTACTTTGAGTGCCAGTAGGGACTTAATCGTTTGCCTTTGCGGTGTGTTAACATCGGCTGGCCGCCAGACACCCACCCAGCTGCACCCTCACTCCCCCTTCTCAAATAAGATGAAAGAGCTTGTGGGTCATGATCACAAACCAACTGCCTTCATGGGCAAAGCAGACTTGACCTGGGAAAAATCAACTTGAATTATTGGCAATTTAAAAAAAAAATAGGGTAGGATTGTGAGAAACAGTCAAAACTAAAAACAGCTTCACCAGTCTCCTCCTTCTCCCCAGTCTCTATTTCACTTCTTCATTCTCAAATACCTCCTGCTCACCAGCCCTGTATGGCACAGGGGGATGGGGAATGAGGGCTGCGGTCAGTCATAACCGTTCATCTCTGCCGCTTCTTCCTCCTCTCACTTTGACCCTACTCCAGTGTAGCGTGCCTCCCATAGGATACAGTCCTTCACAAGCTGCTCCAATTTGGGTCCTTCTCATGGGTTGCAGTTCTCCAAGATTTGCTCCAGCACAGGTTCTTTCCACAGGAACAGACTGTTCTAGCACGGGTCGCCCATGGGATACAGCTCCTGCCACCAGGAGACCTGCTCCTGCACAGTATCTCCACAGGCTGGCTGCAGCTTCTTTCACAACATGTCCACCTGCTGCAGCATGGGGTCCTCAATGGGCTGCAGTGTGGTTATCTGCTCCATCATGATCCTCCATGGAGCTGGAGCAGGGTCTGTCTGGCATGGGGCAGCGCCCGGCCTCTTCTTGCACAGGCCACCCCTACAGCCCTCCACTGCTAACATTTTTGCCATGTAAACCCAATACAGCCCTTTATCTTGCCTGGTTCTTCTAATCCACCCCGACACATTGCTGTTTGATGCAGGCTCAGTCACTGTTATTTAAGCTACCTGCATCTTGATTTCACTCCTGCCATTTTCCGGTTGTTACCACCCTGTTGTTACACATGACTATGAATAGCTTGTGTAAAGGCTGAACAAGTGGAAGAAAAAATAAGAGTCAAAAAAAAAAAAAAAAAAAAAAAAGGAATGTAGCTTTTTCTTTCCTATGTTCTTTCTGACTCTTTCATCCTGTAGCACTCTAATTCAGAAATGGTGTTGGTTGTGGAGGATAAGTGTTCAGAATGGGATTTAAATTATTTTTGTGATATTTAGTCATATTACTGTTTGTGAGGAGTGGGGATATAGTCCTTCCATGTCAGTTACTCCTCTGCAAAACAACATTTTTACACTTCATGGATGCTGAGGCAAACGTATCACAGAGTGTGAAACACTTGGCTGCCTTGGGTTGAGGTCACTGGCAAACACCTGAGTTGAAGACAGGTGGGATTTTGTGTCAGAATATGTGTAGTGGCAAGGTGCACCCTTCATATGTTGGGTGAGGTCTTTTCTACTGGCGGCAGTGATCAGCTGTCATCGCTGTGACAGCATGTTGTTCATTATTCAAGAAGAATGATTACCAAATCATTTTTTGTGCTACGCTCTCTGTTTCTTGATTGGATTACTAGACTTCTTTCAGAGAAAAATGGAGAAAAAATAAATTTGAATTCTCTTGTTTGTTCTATGATGAGGCTTCCCTTTAAAGGGGGAAGATGGTTGTGTGAAAACATGCCTGAATTAGTGTAGTTACCAGATATTTGTGTAAACGTAATCTCACTTTACTAGATGTTTGCATATAGTGAATAAAAAAGGGGTAATTTTTTTAATGGTCAAATAGAACAGCTGTTTTGAAATCCAAACTGAATATTCATAGACTCACTTCCTGCCTTATTTAACTGATTTGAGCTTTCAAAGTCTCGGAAGTTGTGCTAGAATTGTAACTAATAATCTTCCCATGTTTATACAACATGCAAACACACATATGGTACATATACACGCGCTGTCCTCATAATAACTAGATTTTGTTGACAAAAAGGGGATAGATGGTTTAATAAATATATCATTTGATGACTTTATTGCAGTTTTATAAAAGGCACTGTTATAAAAATGTGTATGACATTTGCATTTCTGTTTAATTGCTGCGAACATAAAAAGATAAGAGAGCCAAGAGAGCTTATTAAAACTGAAATGAGGGCAAGTGATAAAAGAATGATATTTTAGTGGTGCTGCAGTCAGATCTGTAATTTTCCCCACAAAAACAATCTTATTCTTGGATTTTTTTGATGGGAAGACAGGATGTAACATTTATATAACCACTCTCGTTTCTTTTGAGCTACACTTGATATGCCTGTATTTTAACCTGGGGGCCTGAGTAGCCCAGGGAAATTTCTGGAGAGTAATGTGACTTTTTCTCTGGCCTGAAGTAGTCCTTTTTCCTTTTTCCTTTCTTTCTCTTTTTTCCTTTTTCTTTCCCCTCTCAGCATAAACCAAGCTACATGTAGGGACTTTTGAGCCTCACCATGGCGTGCCTCATAGCCACATCTCTGAATTCCAACATGTCTGATAAGACATAGTAATTGAGAATTATGTTTGTGGATAGTCTTGAAAGGAATATTCCATAGTTTGAAATTTTAAACATTTGAAAGTTAGGAAACACTAGTCTATACGAGGCATGTAAATGAGCTAAGTTCAGAGTGAAAAATAATGTATAATCATATAACTAATCACTGATTCATACTGTAAGTACACAGAAAGATAGAGCTAAAGATAGGTAGTAATCATTTAAGTCAGAGCCTTTCTATTTTTTGCAGTAATGGCATCATAATCACGGCAGTGCTTTTATAAATAATTCTGCACAAATTCTCCTGGTTTTAAAACACTACATATCTCTCTATATAAATGTGTATATGCTGCTTGACACAATAGAGGCTTCCCTCTGCTTCTGAATATCGCATATCATCTTACTGTCTGAAACCACCACAGATGATATTTTTATGTAAGCCACAAGTCTAGCTGTGCAGAGAAACTACAGCAGGAAGCTTTCTTAGAGGAACCTGTTTGAGGCAAGAGGTGGCCTGTGCCTATTCTGGTTAGGCATTTCAGCAGATTGTGGTGAAATTCTGCTTTGTCAACAGAATAAGCTCATTTCTGCCAAGTGTTCAGCACAGCCTTCAGTCACAAAGTAATGATGAGCTGTCACTGAACTTATATGGGAAGCAGAATGCCATCACACAGCTTTTCCCACAAAAAAAAAAAAAAAAAAAAATCTGAAATATCTGTTCTCTGCAGGGAGATTTATAGATTCATAACTCCTGATATGAAGCTATATTATCTTGCACAAAAATTGAGAAAATCTGCTCAAATAAGTAAAATCTACCCAAACAAGACTTAAGGTTTTTGGGTTCAGTCTTGCTTCTCTGGAACTGACAGCTTAGAATTAATTTTAAAAAGGAGGAACAGTCTCCTAAAATTCAAGAACTTTCTGGGACTAGTTTATAAATACTGACAGCTGAAATAACCTCAAATATTTCTAACTAAATCAAACATACAGGGTATGGATTTTTCTTCAAATGTACATATTGTTTGAATAAATGTGTGTGATGATTCTCTGAAGGAACACCTTCCAAAAACCACAATTTGTGGAAATCAGTCATCCTAGTAGTTTTGTTTAGTTGGGTAGTCTGCAATGAGAAGCTGCAGGAATAAGGAATAGTCAAATATTCTATTTCTACTGAACCTCCATCTTGCTGTAACAAATAATACTCAGGTGCTAATAGCACTTATACGTACATTTTGGTTTTGTTTTATTATGTTTTTTGTGGTTTCCCAAGTTTACTGTGAAAGAGTAGTATCATTAACACTTATTGCAAAATAGCTGTAGAAACTGAAAAACAGAAATGAAGCCAAGAAAGCTATTTCCATACTGTTTTCCTACAAGTGATTTTTTATTGTGTGGAAACAGCTTGACATTTATAACTATTTTCTTTTCGTAATAGTAGACTGGGTTGCTGTCATGCTAAAGGTCTGTTGGGACAATACTGATGTTTATCAGAGCTATAATATGTTAAAATTAATTCTTCCTTTTATGTAGCAATATATTTTAAAATATTTTTGAGTTCTGGCCTTCTTACATAAAGCTGCTATGTTTCAGATGTTTTGACTATTACAAGGAATGAGCTTATATATTCCTTGATTCAAACATACATAAAATGTAGAAAACTTTTATTTATTGTTCCACTTTGGAAAACATATCTTTCATTTCTGAGGCAATTTACCTTCCAAGATACATATACTTGTGCATTTGATGTACTACAGCCATTGGTATTTTAAAATGACCGGGATTCAAAAATTAGCTATTTTGAAAATGATTTAATATAATAACAGAAAAAAACATCTAATTTTATGTGGATCCTCAAAGAACATTGCAAAAAAATTCTTAAGGGCCAAAGATTCTGTTAATGCATTTTACAATAACATATGATATTCTTGTCGCTAGCACCAATGCATACATGTAAAAAGGAAAAGTATGCCTCTGTAGGTTGAAGACAGTAGGACTTCTGCTATTGATCTTAATAATAATGAAAATCCCTCATAAATTTCAACTAGCAGAAGGAAGCAGAATATAAGGCCTTCAGAATCATGTGCCTCAAAACATTTCTGTTGCATCTGTGCCTTGCACAGTTCAGTAAACCCCTTTCCTTGCATATTTGCTTTGGTGTACTACAATTTGTGCTCTTATTCAAGATCTCAGCATTTCAGTGTTCCTTTTTATTTCAGTAATTGGAAACTGAAATATTTATGAGTTACTTTTCTCCTCAAAAAAAAATAGGACAGAGAGAGAAAATATACAAAAATTTCCAGTATGATGGAGTAGTAGTTGCTGTTCCATAGTTACAATGGAAGATTACACATAACAAGACTTGTTAAAAAAAAAAAAAACAAGTTGCTCAGAAAGAAACAGATTTTTCAGATTCTTTTTTATATATTCTCTCTCTCTCTCCTCACAGTATAATTTCTTGGTGACATTTATAATTATGCTATCCTGAAATGTTATCTGGTATTTTTGCTACTATTTTATATTTGCTTTGTTTGTAGCAGCTCCAAAGCTGTTATCTTAGAAGATAAATATTTCTGTTATTTTCTTAACCCCCAAAACATATATTATTTGAGAATATGTAGAACTTGAGGAAGTTCTATTGATACATTATCTATATATTTATAATGTGATTCATAGTGATAAACAAACAGATTTTTGAAATAGAGTGCATGTAAATATGGTAGGTAAAAAGAAAATCATAACTTTCAGAGAGAAAACAGATAGAAGAAATACTACTGTGAAACTGGACATTAAGAAAACAGATGTATTTCAAGTGTCCTAGGAAGATGTAGAAAATTATTAGACATTCTGAGTACATTTGCTTTGTATTTTGGAAAGTTTCAGAAAATCATAAAACAACAGGATTACCAGAATATGATACATTCAAAAGTCATTATGGTCACACTCACAAACTGTGACTATTTTTACCGCAAGATGCCATAATTTGAAAGTCTTTAGATTAATTAGCATAGAAGGGACAGTGAAGATTTTATTGAAAAATAGAGATAAACCTCATGGGAGTTTTGTCCAAAGGAGTGACTAAGCCAGCAGAAGAGACCACTTAGAAAGATACACAAGGAAAGACCCAGCTGTAAAGCAAAGGGGACCTGGAAGACATTAGTGGCCTGTCAAGAATGTCACCGTCTCATCCCTGAGAACTGGTTGACAGTCTTCAGTTTTGACATAAATTTGCTGATACCTTGTCTGCTGTCATACATATAGTATCAAGTTAGACAGACTATTTAGTACCTAAAGATGATTATGAAAAACACAAAGGCTCAATGAGGGTCAGAGGAGCAGTGACGGGTGGGAAACACCCACGACCAGTCAGTGGAGAGCCACTCAGAGAAGTCACTTGGCGAGGTTCTTTCCTGGAAAGGCCTTCAGGCTGAAGGGTGGTTGGGATTTACTATGGGATGCAGGAAGAAAAATCATTTTTTGTTTATGTAAAAAATATTGCTGAACGATATTTTTAAGAGATTCTGGTGATGCATTCCCCCTTTAGGGGAAGGACCACAGGTGGGAAAGAGGCTAAAGTATGTTGAGAACAAGCGTGGGAAAAGGATGGAGTAGAGGATAATAGACGAAGGGGTAGGGGGGAAAAGGAGATAAGGCTGCCCACTGTAAATATGCTGATGGTGAGTACACTTGTCTGAGCCCTGTAGTCTGCCCTATCTCATTAAAGGGCTTTTCTGTTTTCCATTTGTCTGTGCTGTCTATGCTAAGCAGGCGTTGGCACATGTTAGTGAACTTCAAACTGGCTTGGATGGTGAGCAGGATAAGATGTCTGAGCTCCAGCAGCTGGTGGGGGCTACGAACCTCACATGCCAGCACCAACAGCTGGGGAGAGCAGTGGACCTGGGGCCAACTCCTGGACTGAATGTCTAAGGCCAGCTGCTGGAGGCACCCATGTTGTCTGCATGTATATGTATATATTCCACTAGCTGACATCAGCTTGGTCAGCTGGAGGGGAGGAACTGGATGGGGCTAGCTCTGAACTTCAAGTTCGTGCGAGCACTGTATGTAGGTGTCTGTGTGACTGGCCATGTGTGTGTGTGTGTCCAAGCATGTGTGTGCATGCATGTGTGTGCACACTCGTCTACGGGGTATGCATGCTTAGCCTGGCTGCTGGCTGAACCTGGTGCTCAGAGCTGCAGCATCTTCTCATCTGTCTGCTTACTGGATTCAGCTGCTTCTAACAAAGACATCAAGAGTGCAAGCAGAAGTCATGTTTCTGAACAAATGGCAAGAAAATAGCTGTCTAACCCAAATTGTTCTGAATGTTAAAATACTTGCAAAAGAATTCATCTATGAAAGGTGTGACAAAATGTTTAATCAATACAGGACTTTGCAGGTTCTCTTTGTTCTTTCCCAATCTGAAGAAAAAAATTGTGACTGAAATAGATTTCAGAAAGAAAAAATACAAAACAAAGAATGTGGTACATAAATGACAATATAGGTTAAATATTCATTCAGAAGGAGTTTATGTATTCATTCAATTTTCTACCAATTATACAAACTGATGGCACGGTTTTGAGCCATAATGTATTTATAAACTGAACTAAACTGCATTATACAGCTATTCCTATATTTAGATTGTGAGGAATTTGGGGGTGAAGCCAGGTCACAAAGAACAGCAGATGATTAAGCTGGCAGCACCAGCCTAGCTGGAAGCTGTGTCCTGCTACAGAAGGAAGCAGCCAGACAAGTCAAAGTACAAATTCTGCATTTCTGACAAATTAAGTAGACTTCTCTGTGAGACCACCACCAAGAAACAAATATGTGAGAGGTCTCTGCTACTGTCCTTCACATATCTGTGCTGAAAGGCGCTGTACAAAGACACTGATGCATAAAGGTTGGGCCAGGGTCCAAGTGAAAAAGCATAGCCAGTGACTTTCAATAATCTGAAATGCATGTAGACTTGTTCAGTTTAACTTTTATGTTTGAGATGTGAATTATAATGTGTAAAGCAAAACTATTTTTTGCCATACTAAAATGGCTTACACAGGCATGCTTTAGCTAGGTAAAATTATTAAACGCTGTCTGTGTAGAAATGCTTTCACACATCCATATTGTCACTGTTCACATGGCTTTGGATTTTCATGTCTGGATATTTTAGATGATTCATACTTCTGAGGATGAGAAGTAGCAGCAAGCTTGAAAACTAAATGAGGAAATGGAAGTATACAGTTAGTGGTGTCTGGCACCTGGCTGTGCCTTATCCTCATACCTGTGTTCACTGCCGCATCTGAAGCCTCCGTAATCTTTTCATTTTTTACCTCAGAGTTATTTACCTTGATGGCTGATAATATGAGACAAAGAATAGTATGGTTTCATATATTTGAAACGTGAGGCTCTGCTGAATTCTCAAATGTAACACGTTCTGCTTGGGGCTGGTCACTGGAGATAGAAACCTGGCATTGAGAGAAGTGAAGGTGCGCAGCTGTTGGGTTTTACATCATGTTAAGATGATCAGGAAAACAAGAATGAATGTATTTGGAGATACTGCAGAAGAAGGGGATTACTTATTAATTAACGTGGTGTCTCAATTCACTTGTGCTTTAAGAGTCTTGCAACAAACAGTGTGCCCCTCTGGCTGTCCTAGCTGCTTCAAGAAATTAGTTCCAAGGGATCCTTGAATAACATTTACCTAAAAAGGCTCGTGGAGCTCTATCTTCTTCTCTGTGAAGTTGATAATTTTTCTATGCTTTCCTTTGAACATGTGGACATAAAGATGGCTTTTAGTACATTTAAGGGCAGACAGGGAGACTGGAAAGAAGCTTTGGAGTCTGCACATAGAACTAACACTTCCAACACTCGCCAGAGTAGGTAGCTGGGGTGTGTGAAAGTGCTTGCTTGCTTCTATTTGGTTTTAGGGATGCTGTTGTTATGAACATGGTGTGAATACAATTTCTATCCTGGTTTCGGTTGCTTGAGCTTCCATAACTCATCTTAAGCAACAGCCTGAAGCACATCAGGACTACCTTTTGAAGCTCAAAATTAGAGTGAACTGAAAATATTTATTGTGTCAATGCAGATCACACTAAGGGAATTTTGGAAACTATTTTGTGGTAAAGCTGTTCATATGAACAAAGCCAAAACCAGCTAATAAATAATTTTCCCATGTACTTTATGGTCCTTGGGTGAAAGACACATCCAAATTGTATTATATTACTTTGTTCATCAATCTGTTTCTTCAAATCCTGTTCTCTTTTTAACATGGAAATGTCTTAATCTGGAATTCAGGACTTCCCTGAGGTATTCAGTTGTATAAATTTCACCAAGTTCTTGCACATTTCTAACGTTCTGCTTTGGTAGCAAGTTAAGCATTGCCGAAGACCGACTTATCTGCAGTGGTACTTTCTTTTAAGTTCTAGTTCAATATGCACACAGCAAGGCTCTTACATTCATCTGTGGGATGTCATACTACTTGAAAGACCTTCTCTCTAATTCTGCTTCTGGTAGAGAAGACTGACTGATTTCAGACTTGTTTCTTCATAGGAAAATAGGTATAAACCAAGAATAACTAAAACTGTTTAACAAATGTAACAGTCATAAGTATTTGAATAATTTACTTTTTAAATTGAGACTTGTAATCCAATTTCTTTTGAGAATTTCCAGGAGTCTGGAGAAGTGGCATCAGTATGCTAGGAAAAAGTTAGCCTTGAAGCAGTAACCTAACAAATGTGATGATTTTTCTCTTTTTTAGTGTCTGCTTTCAAAGCATGTCATACCTATTCCCATTTTGACTGGGTAGATATTGGAAAGAGTTACAATTTCAGAGGAATTTTATTCATGTGCAAATGTCATTCTTCTAATATCAGTCATATATATTATAATTGTTGGCTATCTCTGTCCATATCTACCTTTAATGACTAACTGATAATGGAACATGAGAAACCTCTATTCAGAAAAAAACACACTCATACAGAGCTAGCAAGAGATAAATATCTAATCACTCAGAAACAGGACAGTCACTCAGAAACAGGACAGAAACCTTCAAGGAATATTTTTTATGCAGCTGCTTAACAGCTGAACAAAATTGTTTAACTGGGCATTTGAGACTGAATGACAGGATCTGTCCTCCTCTAGCTCTAGTTGAGAACTGTAGGTTGCATTTGTGCTAATTCATCAAGCAAAGAAAAGGAAAAAAAAGAAAAGGCATTCCACAACTTTGTTTCCAATAATGCTTTTAGTTTTAGTACTATAAAAGAAAGTGGATTGCATTTGCAAAAGGGATGATTTGATGGTAAAGATGTTCCAGTATTTGGTGACCTTCTGAGTCATCAGGATGTAGTAACAGTTGTTCCTGAATGCAGAACTCTGCATAGGCACAGCTGCTTGGGCACAGACAGTTGCACTAAATGTTAGATGTAATTTTAAGGGTCTCTGGCTTCAATAAGTAACCATTACCGTGCTGCCACACACCCCCCCCACCCCCCCCCCCCCATACCAACTGTTTTTTTTTCTGTTCCTTTTATATAAATCCTTGGGAAAAATATTTTCATTTAACAGTTCCCGTCCACCCCCTGCCAGTAAAAAAGCCCCTAGAAAACAGATGTTCCATGAATAACAATCTATGCAGCTTTGTAGAAGAGGACCTGGGGGTCCTGGTGGAAACCAATTTGAATGTAAGCCAGCAATGTGCCCTTGCAGCAAAGGCAACTAATGACGGTCTGGGCTGCATTAGTCAAAGTATTGCCAGCAGATTGAGAGAGGTGATCTTTCCCCTCTACTCAGCACTGGTGAGGCCATACCTGGAGTACAGTGTCCAGTTTCAGGCTCCCTTGAGAAAGTCCAATACATTTCTCCTACGAACAGAGGCTAAGAGTCATGGGGCTTCTCAGCCTAGGGAAGAGAAGGTGCAGGGGGGATCTCATCGATGTATTTACATATCTGAAGGAAGGGTGCAAAGAAGCTCCTTTCAGTGTTGCCTGGTGACAGAACCAGAGCCAATGGACCCAAACTGAAATGCAGAAGGTTCTCTCTGAATATCAGTAATCATGTTTTTTTTACTGTGTCATTGACTAAGCACTAGCACAGGTTGCCCAGGGAGGTTTCGGAGTCTCCATCCTTGGTGATATTCAAAATACATCTGGACATGTTCATGAGCAAGCAGCTCTAGGTGGCCCTGCTTGAGAAGGAGGGTTGGACCAGCTAACCTCCAGAGGTCCCTTCCAACCTCTACCATTTTGTTATTCTGTGATTTATAAGTTAAAGTAATGGGAGGAATAATAAAACTCTGTTAACTTATTTTCCAAAGAAGCCATAGTACTGCATTTCTGCTATTCTGGCATTATGGTGCTGAGCAAGGCATAAAATTTACTCTTTTTCATGATCATTGGTTCCCAAGAAAAAGCAAGCGCGATAATCTCCTGAATTATGAGGAGACAGTCTACCTAGAAGCGTTTCATGCTAAGGTATTATCTCCCTACTGCAGTTGTAGAAAGCTAAAGGGATTTTCTTCTGTAAGGGTATACTTGCACAGCTCTTCATAGTTCTGTCTCCTTTGGGTATATACATTGATCTGCTGCAGAGAAAACATTTAATATCATTCTGACATGTCTCCATTTTAGCACTTTATGACTCACTGGCCCAAAATTTCTTCACTAACAATCCTGGAAAACCTCACTGAAATGAGTAGCTAATCCAGCACTAAATTTGTAAGTATCACTAAAATATTAAATGTACTATTAAATTCAGAGTAATGGTAATCCATATTGTACTCAGCCTATATACTCTTGTGCATTAAAATGTGGGTTTTTTTGATTGATTTCTATCCTTTTTAACCACCTTAAACATTTTTACCTGCAATCCGTATGTTAGTGCTGTTCCCTGAAGGAGTTCACACACCTGTTATTTTAATAGAAAGTTGTTGTAAAACTTGGGCTTTACTCACAGTGCACAACATCTAGGTATAGCATTATTATGTTTTAAAACCTTTATATGATTACTTTCTTAAATCACATACTCTTTCTGAATAGTTTTAAAATTACTGGAATCCCTGATATACCCATGTGACTGATTTATACATATATGTATTTATAGACATGTAGAGTATAGGAATATATTTTGCAAGAATATAAGAGCTTTCTTTTAAACTTATTAAAAGAAAGCTTTAACTTCAAATAAAATGTGTTTAGGTATATATTTCTATACTGTAGCAGTACAGAGTTACACTATAGGAATATTTAGATATTCCTGTACTGTAAGAGTCTAGATTTTTATTTTTATTTTTAATTTATATGAAGGATACTTTAATTCTAAAAAAAATATTTTATGGGGAAATTAGTTAATTCTGTGCAATTTTGCTTTCCATGTAATTATCAGTGCGAGTTCTTAATTAAGATTGTTGTCATAATTTTGTTCAAGTATTTTGTACTAAGAAAGTGAGATTTTATTACAATGTGGAAATCAATGTCAGATTGATTCCAGTTCTCACAACGTGCTAAGTTTCACTTATGCTTTTAAAAAGAAAGAAATCATACGGAAAAGTCAATAACGTAAAAGTGTACACACATATATTTTTTCCTACTTAGTCACAAAAGAAGCTTTAAGGTATCATAAGGATGAGCAAATTAAATTCCCTTTCTAAAGGCTAATTTGTATTTCATTTTTATTGTTCAGAACATCAATGAAAGGCTTTTCACATCACTCAGTATCTCTCTAACACAAGGAAAGCATTATTCTAACGCAGTTAGACTACGTACTTTGACATTCTTTTCTGGCAGGGTTGGAAAGGAGGGGAAACTTGGGATGGCAGCATATGCCAGCTGTGTCAGAAGATAAAATGTGAAAGTATTGGTTTCCAAGGATGGAAGTGGGCACTAAAATCGAGCAATATTTTCTGGTGTGACTAATTCAAACATATTAAAACAAGTATCTTGCAGAGCAATGATATTCAAATAATCCTGGAGGCTCATGTGCAGTGGGTTATTTCATAGTATCATGCACATAATTAGGTGACCCTTGAGGGAAGAAATCAGCACTTATGTAATTCAACTGAGGTCAAAAGCAGTTTTCAAACTGGGTTGGCCCCCCAGGGTGTGGAAGCAGAGGATAATTTCTAAGGCACAGAGGAAAATTCCAGCTGGCTTCTGTCCACCTCCCTCCACTTTTCTTCTCTCTTCTCCCACTCCTGCAGCACTGCCCCAGTACTTGCTGCTCTGTTGGCTCTGGAAGCTTTGTGGAAAAAACAGTCTGTGATTTCAGCTGTCAGAGCCAGGGAGTGTGGGAAGCAGCCATCCCAGAGTTTGGGGGAAAGAAAAACAAAACAACAATAACAAAAGGGAACCTTGCATAGAAGGTTTGAAAGCTTCTGTCCTGAACAAATGGTCCAGAAGCCAGAAGCTGATGGCATCAGACCCTGCCACCAAGGGGACCTCACTGCATGGCAGCAATTGTGGCTGCAGTAGGGTATGCTGGCCTTCCTCCCTCCCCATGCGACCCAAGGCCTCAGGCATGTCCTCAGACAACCCTGCTGCTATCTAAAGGCTTTAAAATTTTTTGTGTGTGTGAAAGTTTTAAAGCTCACAAAGAGCCCTTGGAGCCACTGGCCAAGAGCACAAGTAGCTTATCAATAACATGTTTTTCTTTTTCTCTTGAATGAATGCTTTTCTTTCCAGCTCTCAGGCATCTAAATAACAGAAGTTACTTGGACTGAAAAAGGACTGAATTGTGTCTGCAAAAACATGAAAAAACTAATTAATGAAGTCAACAAAAGTTTTCCTCTGAAATGGGATGGACCATTTATAGAAAGTGAATATTGACGTCAGTGGCCAAGTTTACTTATTAAAATGTAAAATACTGTGAAGAAAAGACATTTCTCAGACTTTCTTTTTTAATGTCAGTTTAGGAGGAGTTGGAAATAAAGTTACTTTCCCAACTCAGCTTGTGTTATAACGGGAAAGAGATTTTTTCTCTTCCTGTTTGCTCTCCAGTTGGTTTACCCTGGTAAATAGCATAATACTATAACATAACTCAGTACAAACAACTGATCTCTATTAATGCAAAGCTTTTAGTTTTCTACTAATGCTACTAAATGGGGAAAAAAATAAATTTGTTATCATGATGTACACTGAAAAAACATGTCTCCTCTGCTGCCAGTTAAATTCCTGATTAGTCATTGTGTTTATTATACCCTGCAAAAATGCAGTGTTATGACGGACCATGTAGTACAGCTATTACATCCCTTAAAAATGAAAGAGTAATAAAGGGTATGCAGAGGAATGCAAAGCCTTAAGACGGCTGCCTTAAATGAAAAACCTCGTTAGAGGGTCTGGCTGCATTTGAGGGTATCGTTATTGTACCGCGGTTCAATTACAACTTATGAAGAACTGCAGACAGTTGTTGTTCCTGATGATCAATACCAGGATCAACAGAGGTCTATTTGCTCTGTTCATCCCTTCTTCAAATGCTGCCTTTGTGCACTAGATGAAGATAGTCTTATCCTGTACACCTCTAATGAGGAGAACTGCTTCTTCACACAGAAACCAGGTTGGCTGCACACTACAAGGAAACAAGACATGGGTTGGGTTAAAACTCCCTCCTTAGGGGAGTGGTGAGGACTTTCCAAAGGGCGCTTCTATCTAGTCCCACATTTGGGATACCCCTTTGGTATAAGCTATACACTATACTCTCCTGAATTATCCTGCTGGTGAAGGGTATGCATGATAAAGCACTGGAGTGGACAAGTAACAGATAGAGTCCCAGTTTCCCTCCTGTCATGAATAGGGATGATGAAGGATGCTGCCTGGGGAGTACAGAGCTGTATAAATCCACCACCAGGTTCTCTCTGGTGAGTCTGAAGAGGAGATTGACAATTACTGGAATTTATTCAATGCAGGAAAAAAGCGGAATTTCATAAGGGTAATACATCTGGCCCATTTGAGAGATCTATTTTATAAAGAAATTATGCTCTAAGTGCCTAGTTCTTTAAGCAATTCCTTTAAATGTAGATGCCAATATTGTAAGTGCTAAAGTTTAGAGAAAGTATTCTTGCTCTGTGTGTGTTCTTTTGTCTGATTTCCCCCTTGTGTCTCTTCTTCCTTTCCTGTTCTTTTCTCTCTGACAAGTTACCTGCTAATTTAATTTCTTTTACAGATAGATTTGATTTAAATGGATTTGTTGTCGTAAACAAAAATCCCCAAACAGATTCTTGCTTCCTGTTTTTGTATTTTGTATGGTTTAGATCCCATTATTTTAAGTGCATGAAAATCTATTGAATAAAATAGGTAAATGAAAAGGTTCACTTGTATGTAGCAAAAGGTTCTAGCTAATTTTACACTTCTGAACATTTGTGACTGGACAGAATAGGGAACAATTAACTGACTAGCTTGTCAATTCTTCTTATTACCTTGTTCAGAAAAAAAAAATAAAAATAGACAAACAGAAAATCCCCCCGAAAGTATCATGTGTTAAGTGAGTTAAAGCACAGCCATTTTAGCTAATACAGGTCACTGAGTGCCATTTTTCCAAAGCAACCACATTACAGCAGATAGGCAGATTGTAAAAAGGCAAAATCTGAGGTTAGACATCATGGGGAGAAAAAAAAAAAAGTCTTTTTTTAATACTAAGATTCTTGGTTTCTGACTCTGCCTGCCCAACAGACTTTCGACTGCTGCAACACAAACCTGTAAATCAGTAGATGGACAGTATTCCTGCTTTAGACTTTTAAATTTAGTGGTCCTACACAAATGTACCAAGTCAGAATTAGAGTTAGGATACATTTGTGTATGTATGGAAAAGTTAGTAATAATTTTTTATAATAATTATTTACATTATATAATAATAATAGTATAAAATTAATATAACCTAATTTATCAACAGGTTATTAGCAATTACTAATATTCTGTGATGCTTGTCTTCATTATCTGTGGATAACTGGCTAGCTGAAAAAGGTCTCATAGACATAGTCCAGCTGGCTGGACAAAAATGCACATCACTCTCAGCTTATCTGAAGTAAAGCAAAATACACTCCCCTTGGCTGTTCTTCTTACACAATATCAGGAAGATTGCGGTGGGAAAAGAATGTTGCAGGTGGGAACAGGTAACTACAGAAGAGAAACTAGGGGCGGGCTTGGTGTTTAGGCAACTAACCAATAATGAGCTTAACCTTTGTAATATGTACGAGCTAATTATAACAAGGCATAAAAGGTGACTGTAAGGTACAATAAACGAAGTCTGCTGATCACTCATATTGAGTGACTGTGTCTTCCCTCCGTCGCGACTATTATCTATCTTTATAAGAAATGAAATAGATTACGTTCAGAATGATTATTCATTCTTCTGTTACTAGACACAGAAGTTAGCAACTTGGTTGAGCCTCTAGTGTATTAACAACTATTAAACATTGAACAGTATGCTAACTAGTAATTTTGTCACCTCTCCCTTTACTTTGTATTTATATAGAATTTATAATGGCTTTTAATCTTTTGTGTGCTACCTATTATAACAGTATTATACACAAAACTGAATATAACAGTAAGAAATAAAATACACATGTCTTTTCTATCCTAATGTAATCATTCATTGTATTTTAATGTTATGTAGATGTATTGACACTTTTGGATTAGAGTAACTGATGCCACGTTGGACTACGTACAATAGTATTAAAAAAAATTCTGCAGTAACATATTGTATCAAAAGCACCAAACTTTTTGATGTTACTGCCTATGAATTTCTCATCTATACCTGTGTGTATTTGGTTGGGGTTTCTTTAATAGTTTGCATAATATAGGGAAAGTAGGAACAGTTTTTTGCATGGTAGCAGGCTTATGAAGGTATTAATTTCAAAATGGTGTTGGCACTACTGCAACCATCAGAGCTGACCAGTGTTTATTTTCAAGAGTTATTTTAGAAGTTTTAAAGCATATGTAAGTGTATGAAAATGCAACTGCAACATCTTATAGGAAGAGCAAAAAAGTCTTGCAGATACTTAATATGGAAGAATTTAGAAATACTGGAATAATTTCCTTCCCTGATTTTTCTTCTGCTGCATAAGTTGCTGCCCCCAGATAGTTTCTAAAACATCAAAAAGGGCAAAAAATACATAGAGACATCCCACATCCAGTACTGTGGGATTCTGTATCTTCCAGTGGCATGGAAAACTCAGCAGCCTGGCAAAAGGTAAATTATGAAGGTGACATGCAGAATATTCCTGATGACATTGATACAATGGGCTCACAAACAAAAGATATGTATCTTTTATACAGGACTCTCTTTTTTAGTTGGTTTTTTTTTTGATCTGCAAGTGTAATGTTTGCTGTTGTCTATTGCCTATCTGACAAAAAATGTAATACAGTAACTCAATATGTAATCTGTAAGAGATTTATTTCTACTATTTTGTTGGTAAACTGCCTGTTATTTTTTTATGTTAAAAATAGTTCATAATGGGTTTTGATGGGTCAGAAGTTAAACTGTAGGGTTTTGTGTGTGTGTGTGTGTTTTCCTCCCTAATACTGTGAAATGATAACTTGCTTGGTCAAATGCCATTTTTGGGAGATTTTTTCTTTTTCTCTGCAGAATGAAAAAAGCATCCCTTTTTCGTCTCTTTTCTACTTGTTTCACCAAGTTTAGAGGAGATACTTTTCATGTAATCAATTTATGTTTACAGTTGAAATATAGGATAGAATGAAAAATGCAGGAGGCAAAAGCCATGAAATCTCAAGAGAAGTACAAAAAGGAGAAGTATAAATCAGTTACAAGAGAATTTTGTATACTTACCAGTAAAAAGAGAAGTGAGGTATATATTAATGCTGTAAACATGAAGACAAGTTTCCTGTTTTTCTAGAAAAATATAGTTAATCAATATTCCTTGTGTTCTTTCACATGGAGCAGAATAAGGCAAAGTCAATTTTCAGCTGTGTGTGAAATTTGTCTTCACAGGCTACTGTGAAGAGTTTTCCAATGTCCTATCTTATTTCTTTGTCAAAGTATTTTTGAGATCTTGCTTCTAAGAGTGAATTAATGTTATGTCTTATGTTGTTTAGTATTAGAGAGATTTATAAACTGATATTATGAAGTAGGAATATGTTTTTGTCATGTCTTTTAAATGCAAAGGTTTTGGAAATTCTCAAAGAAATTAAAACAACCACAAAGATAATCTGATCTTACTCATTCTCAAGCTTTCCACTTCAAAATTTCTACTTTCTTTAAGCTTCTCAAACCTGTTCTTTGTATAGACTTTTGTCTGAAGTTTGAGAAGTTGGTCTGTGTCCATTCATGGGTATTTTGATTTACAGTACAGATTTCTGCTTGTTTTCTTTTTTTTCTTAAAAAAAAAAAGAAAAAAATCCATTGGAAATAAGATTTTCAGATCTATTCTTTTATCTTTTGTATGCTTTTATCATTTGTACTCAATAAGGAACCACTTCACAAGTATTCGAATAGGCAAGATCTCGGCCTTCTATCAATCAGTAGAAGTTCTGTATTTGCAGGTCCATTCATGATTAAACAGCTGATATTTTCTTCTCTGCTACTATATAGACTGATAATGATCAGAAGTGTATCCTCTGTGACAGCCTCATAATCACAATGCTGGACCAAAAGAAAAATACTTAGATATGATATACTTTTTTGCCTTTACAGATATGAAAAAAATACTCAAAAGCTAAGACCTTGAAAATACTTAGAGAATTTTACCTGTTGCATCCTGGTAGTCTGTAGATCTTTGGTTACTGTTGATTTCATAGGTATTTTGTAATAATTTTCACAAACTGTTGTTTTGCTAGACATGAATAACAATGGAGACAGATACTTGAGCAGGTCAGTGCCACACTTTTCCACACAGTTTTTCCTTTAGGTGTTTTTTAGTTGGATTTTTTTCCTTTGTGTAGAGATCCACATGAATAAGGTGGGCCATGCTTCTAGACTAGATACCTAAACCACAAGATGCATTCCTTTGTTTTTTTCTACTTTGATCATCATCTCTTCAATTAAGCAAAACCCATGAAACAGATATATCTATTTTCCAGCCTACTTCTCAAAGAAGCAACATCAAGCAGTTACTTGAGCTGATGAATGCATGACAGTTTTGGTTGCTAAGAACTGTTTCAAGGTTTAAGGTTTTTTTTGTAGAAATAGTTAATTGCAATTTTAGGATTTTTGAAAAGCAGTCTACCTAATGATTTTTTCTGTAAGAATAATGTATTGCAGAGGCCCATCTATTACAAATTGGTGTAATTCCATTTAATTCAAGGAAGATATAGCTGTAAATAGTAATTGAGAAACTCAGAAGACTGTAAATAAACATTGATCTTATTTTAGAAACTACTTACTTGGATCATAAATTAAGTAGTTTGTTCAGGGTGTTGCTGTGACTTCTGGGTCACTGTCTGGAGAAGGAAGAAATTTTGTAATGTGGATGTATTTGTGGTTGTTTAACCTACAATTTCCTGCTTTTTATCAAGATTGCCTCCTTACTCAACTATACTTTTATTTTCTTTACCAGACTTTTCCATACTTCGTGCTGTTCTGCAAACTTAACCATGTTCTTTCAGTTCTCTGTGTAGAGCTTTTCCACTCTTCACTCTGCCACACTATCACAGGGTCTGTATATCAAGGTATCTTATATGACAGATATCCTATACGAATGTATATCTATGACAGGTGCAGATCAATTAACATTAAGGTAGAACAGGTACTAATGAACTTGTGAGGTGGATGTCATTTCAAGCAGAGAAAAGGGTAAAAAGTGGAAGTCTTCTGTTCTTGTGTAAAGAGTGCTCTATATGCTTTCATATAGCTGTACAACCAAGACGTTAAACAGTATCAGATAAAAAAAGGCAAACCACTGAATATGCAAGGGAACTGTGGGGTGCTGGGCATTAGAGCAACTACTACTGGGATATAGAAGTCACTGAGAATTTAAGATATTTATATATCTTCTGTCCTATTGTTATCGCAAGTTTCAGTCACACATCCATTGCTCCTGGGCCCTTACATTTTAAAGATGATAAATGGCTACAAAAGACCTGTAATGAAATCAATATATTTAGTAGATATGATTTCCACCACATTGTTTGTGCTTTAACACTTATAGACCAGTAGGGTATAAATGACACATTAGGATGCGGATGACTGCGTGAGTCCATGTCAAACAATGGGGCAGCCTCTGTCACACCATATGAAAAAAAATTTTGTTCATCACTGGTAGCAGATGGATGAGTATTTTTCTAGTTCTAATAAGCAACTTAAGCTTGTGGACAAGAAAGAGGAAATACATAGAGTTCTAGTAAGCCCTATATAATTTATTCATAACCTGTGTGATTTTCATTGTCTGAATTTTACTTAAGTAGCTGTTGCAGATTTTGGCTTTTAGACTGGTACTGCTTTGAAGTGTAGCTACCTGATGATAAAGGTCCACAATCTGGACCACACTGGAGAAGAAAAGGAGAAAAAGTGTAGCGTTTGCTCTTAATAAAGAATGTAACGTTGAGTTTCCACTGGCTTATAAAATTTCCTTATAGGAGTTTTGTTTGTTTGTTTGTTAGTTTGATCTGGTGCCTCCAGTAAAAGACATATGGATAATTTTCTTAGTTCTAACACATGAGTATTTTTTACCCTCTGCAGTATGTGTATGCTTGCTGGAGGGCTCTGCTGCCTGCTACTTTTTCTGCTAGCTGAGGGGCTCCACATCTACTGTATCCATCATGTGCCAGCTGTAATCAGCAAACAAACTCAACTTCTCTTTCTTCTTCATTCCTACCTGGGGACTGTTTAATTTTTTTTTCTCTTTTCCATTTCTGTGAGCCCATTACCTTAATTTCCTTTTCTCATGCTTTTTGTGTTGCTTTGCCTTTTATATCTTACTTTTTGAGTTTTGTTTCATCCCAACAGCCTTGGTTTCTGACACAGAGTACAAGATGAGTCAGAATGACAGTGCAGTTAGCATTTAGAACCAAAATAAGAAAGTCTGTGGCACTGAGGGGCATCCACAGCTTCAGGTTCTTATGACAGTACTTTGGGCTTTTGAGAATAAATTCTGTTAAGGAACCAAGCTGACGAAGAATCTACCCAAAATTTTCCAGTACCATATAGCTGCACTTCAGAACATAATTACCTTAAAGCCCAGTCAATTTGTGCTTCTGTCTGCAGGACACATATATATATATATGACTGAAATCATACATGCACACAACTTTGAGTCATTAAATACCAACATCTTCAAAAAATGGGTTTAAATGTTATAAGATATTTCCAAAGTACTGCTTTTCTTATCGAACAGGAAGCCTAAGCTGCATCTGGTAAAGGATCTGCTGTTGCGAGGGAAACTTGGATGTGCCTCAGAAGGAATTCTAGCTCTGGCAATTGACATTGGCACTGTTGCAGAACAGAGCGTTTAGTAGACCAAAACATAAATTGGATTTTTTGGCCAATTCACTCTGAATACTGAAGGAAGACAAAAAAACCCATATAAGACAATTTTACTTAGCTTGCTTCTTCAGAGAATGAGATGACTGTTAAGTGTTTTTTGTGACCCCCACCTCACCCCCTCCCAGGTACTTCTAGAAATCTCTGTAACATGAACACAACATTATGTTAAAGCACATTAAAAGGAATAAAAGATAATATTTAGATGGGAAAATTAAATTGCCTATTTATTGCCCCTTGTCATCCAGTAACAGAATCCTCCCATGTAGTTAATGTACTTTTGACCCTCCAAACTTAACAGATTGGTTAGAACTTCTCCCTTTTTTTTTAAGGGATAGGTCTTTCAAGAACAGAGAAAGAGAATTTTACCAATTTGGAAAAAATTACTTAGGTGAATTTTTATGTTTTCAAGCCACATAATAAATAAATAATAAAGCCACATAATAAATTAGAACATTATAGCACATTAATGGAGGAATAACATAATGTACAGTAATGAAAATGCATTCTTTAAAGAACTGTATGGTTTTAAATTGCATGTACAGGTAAGAATGGTGGTTGACTCCTCAATAGCTTAAAATCAGCAAGATATCTGTATTCATTGGATGCATTCTGTGCTTTACATAAACTTTAAATAACTTCATTTGCTTTATACAGTCAGATTCTTAAACAAGGTAGTAAATTATGTTTATAGCTCATTATAAGGGAGTAATGTTGTGATGTTTTCCTTACAAGTCCATGATTTAGCTGCATAGGTAAATGACATTTGATTTCAGAATTTATATTTCTAAGAATATTCTTTAATTTGATAGTTACTTGTTTAGCTTCATTTCAGGTTTACATTTTCTTTAAAAAATTGGACTATAGAATTAATTGAATCAAGTGGTTTTTTTTATTCTTTGTCCTTAAGCATTTCTGTCCCCTCTTCTTGAACACAAAAAGGAAACAGATATTAAGAAATCTAAAGAGAATGAGAAAATGTAGCCATCTTTGAGATTCCCCATATCCAATACACAGGAGATTGTTGTAAATCAGCTATCAGCTCACAGAGTCTGAGAATGGAGACAAGAAAATGAATGTTTCCTCAGGGCTCTCTGCAGGATCCTCTTTCAGCAGATCAGGGGTCAAACACATTTACAAAACAGTAGGAGAGAAATCTTGCATTGTCAGTGTGTTCCTGGGGAGTACTCAACTTTATGCACTCATTTGCTGCCCACCTGGAAACTCAAATAAAAAAAATAGTAAATAATTTCAAGTAATTTTGCCTTTAAGCAAAGTGTGAGAAGGAAGACAATTTTCCCCAGTCTCTGGCTGCCTGGCGTACGTACAAACATCAAACAGCAGAGGAAGTAACAAGTTTCAGGAAAGAGCCCAAACTAATGAAGGCTGTAGGTAATACAGAAGCAGTATTTTGGCTGGGGAGTATGAGGATCAAAGTCTAAGATAAACAAGGTAGCACTCCATTATGTTCAAACACCCTTTATTCTATAATTGGAAGGGTCACAAGACTAATTTTAATTAAAGACTGTGCAAAGGATACCACTTTCACTTTAAAGCATGCTCAGATCTTATGAATATGTGGCTCCTGGTGTGGTGCTTAAGTTACATTGTGGCATTTACCTGTGGTATTACAACAGGATCAGTTCACACTAACAGCTGTTGTAACATCTGTCAGAAAGTTGGCTCTCCAGTTTCACTGGTAAATCCGTGGAGCTTTTATTGTTGTGTATTTACTTTCAGGGAAATTGTTCTCAGATATACGGTAAGGACAGTAACGTTAGGAGAAGTCTGACAAAAGGGAGAAACATTTTGTCATGGAGTAAGGCCAATCAATGCCTTCTAAATATTGTAGGTAGTGGATGAGAATGTGGTAAAATTATCATGAACAGCTATAAAATACAAAAAAAAATGTGCAATGTCTGATTTTCTGTCTTTTACTTGGAATGAACATAATGACTTAAAACCAATGTCATGTATATTGGCATTTAGGGGCCTTTTTGTTTTCATATTAGACTTTTATTTCTATTTTTCTTGCATTACAGAAACTCAACTTACTGTATGAAAGTGTCCATTTCACTGACGGTGGGTGAGAATGACACTGGACTCTGCTACAATTCAAAGATGAAATATTTTGAAAAAGCTGAACTTAGCAAAAGCAAGGAAATCTCATGCCCTGAAATTGAGGATTTTTTATTTCCATTTAGGGAGCCTGAAATTCTTTGGTATAAGGTAAGAAATACAAAAGATTTTTACCTTCAGCAAGATACTGTGTAATGTTCTTATGTTTTTCATGATCTAAATATGATACAAGGCTTAAATTGTTTAAAAAATTGTTAAGAACAGACAACAAAATCAAGGATAGAAAAGAATGAATTAAGAGAGAGAAATTCAGATGCTTCCTTTGCTAAACATCAGAGCTGGTAATTTCTTAATAACCATTTATGGATGTTGCAAAGAATTAACTTTCTTCTAACTAGAGGGCTAAAAAAGAAGTGTTACCAGTCTGGGTTGGTTTGATATGCTAAGGTGAAGCCATGTGAGCTGCTTATACAGCAACTGAGCAACTGTTTGTGCTATATGAGGCAAAAGAGTGTTTCTTAAAACTGAGGCAAAAGACTTATTTGGAAAAATATATATAGGATATCTATGCATGCTGTTATCTGAATGGATGGCTTAATTTTGCAGCACAAAATTCAGCAAAGTCTTCCAAAACTTTGATCTTTACTTATTAGCTTTTACTTGCAAATGTAATTTAATTTTTTTTATCAATAACTTAATTTTAATACTGTGTACTGATCATTCTTGCAAATGGTAAAATTCTTGCAAATTGTGCTGCCTGTGGAATAGTGGTAGCAATATGAATAGGCAGGAATAGTAAATAGGGAATAGGCAGGAATAGGCAGCAAGTAGTGCTGTCTGTACTGCCTGCCTAGAACTTCCATGAACAACAGCTTGAGTTCTGGCTTTCTTACCATCTGCAGGAAATATGCAGTATCTCAGTACTGTAATGCACACAATTTAGTCCCCAGACAGTTCAGTAAATCTGAAATTTAGATACTGTGTATTTTGTCTACACAGACATCTGTGTATATAGGAAGTACTATCTTAAGTATGCACTGGTATGTATTCTGTTTATTTTTAAAAGTCTGATAATTTACCTGATAACATAAATGCCTTAAAATATAGCACACAAGACTATGTTATCTAATAAGTAAATACTTGTGGCCTAGAAGGATTCTGGCCAAATTAAATAACAGTATGTCTAATATTAGAGGTATGTGACTAATTAGCTGCTTATACTCATATTGGATTTTTTGTTGATAATACAATTGTACCTGAAGCTTTATCAAATTTAAAACTATGGCTTGCTTCTTAAACAAGTGTTCAAAAGATTGGCTTTTTAGGAGTCATTGACAGTATTTGTGTGAACTCAAAGAACCTGTTATGCTTTAACATTTAACAAAACTCCTTACTGTATAAACAATGATTATGCTAAGATAACCAAGTATTTTATGTCAGTCAATCAAAAGATATTTTGCTTATGAAAAACACTAATCCTTTTTTATAATACCTTATAAATATATTTGTTTGCAGTACAAAAATAATTAGAAAACCTACAAACACAAAAAATATTCCAAGCTATTTCAAATATTACCTAGGTTCATTAAGTGAAAATAAGTTAATCATTTTAGGGACCTAAGAATAATGCATGCAAAAATGTATATTCTCTTTTATAGCACAAAAAGTAATGTTTTGGTAGTATTAATTGAAAAAAATAACTCTTTTTGTAGATACAAAACTCACATTTACTAAAGACTTCAGAGAGCTTTGATTCTAAGAAGTCTTTGGAAAGACATATAACATTCTCATTTCTTGTCATTCTTACCTTCTGTTTCTCTACAGTTTTTAATTATATTTTTTAAAAAATATATATTAGCAAAAAATAAATTCTCACCTGCAACCTGTAGCTACTGGTAATTTAACAGTCACGGATCACAGATATAACTGTAATGGAAAATAAGTAAATTAAACAGGAGCCCCTCAGCAAACTACTGTTAAAAAAAAAAACACCAAACACCAAAGGTATCAAATCTTTTTGTTTTCAGAGGGCAAGATAAGCTGAAAAAAATCTATAGTTTTTTATTATTATTATTTTTAATCAACACTTAATTGAACTGTTTTTTTAAAGACAATTATTGTATGCGAAGTCCATAACTAGCCCAGGGTCTTGCCTAGTCACCCTGCTTTTGAGCAGCACTGTCAACAGTAGCCCGATTTAAGTGTGAGAACACAATCACTGAAGTATTATATTATCTTTAAACAGGAATGCAAGTCAAAGACGTGGAGATCAAGTATTGTGTTTAAAAAGGATACTCTTGTCATTCGGGAAGTTAGAGAGGATGACATTGGAAATTACACTTGTGAGTTAAAATATGGATTCTTTGTTGTCAGAAGAACTACGGAATTAACAGTTACAGGTAATTACAAGTTCTTTCTATCTTTTATATTTAGAAAAAGCATTGAATATCATGATTTGAGTTGTGCGTATTTGAGTACCTATATATACCATTTTTAACACAAAACTTTGCTGTGTGCTTAGATATAAATGGCTGATACATTAAATCTGTCCTGAATACTTCATAGTAGTATGTGTAATATTTTGAACAAGCCTGAATCTTGGTTTATTCCAAAGCTTCTGGGTAGGTCTTGGTTTTGGGTGGAAAATGTGGTCAAGGAACAGGTAACTTCAGCAAGCACAACCCCAAACAGAAAATAAGATCATTAAGTCTATCATATTTCTTCATGTGGTTAAATGCCTTTGGACATGACAATAGCTGTAGCTACAACCTGACAGCAGTAGCTCTAGCCCAGTGAGACCATTACAACTGGGGACAGGTATGTAAGGAATAGTGTTTGAGCAGTGCATGACTGAAGCATTCTCCCCCTGGTATTCTCTTCAAGCTTCCTGTAGTTTATAGTTCAAGAACTTCCTGATTTCAATCGTCATGTGCCATGGTTATGAATTAACATGTTTTCCATTATTCTGATTACTTTTTTAATCCATTTATTCTTGGCTTCAAAAACATTTTGAAGTATCAAGTTCGACAGGGTAATTACATAACAAATAAACTCCATAATTTAGCAAACAGCAATTGAAGAAGATGCATTTAATATAATCTCCATTTAAAAACTACTATATCAATATGTAAAATCCACAATAGATGAAACCAAAATATATACTGTAATAGTAATGTCCACAGAAGCAGAACAGTATGAAGAGTGGTCCATTAGAATTTCAATTCCTCAGCAGACCTCTAACCTCTGTTTTACAAACATGTAAAGCATACAGCTGAACATAAACCTAAGGTAGAAAATTAATCTCTAGAATTATAGGATGACACTGGAAAAAAGGAGTACATAATGATCTATGTAATATAGTGTAATTCAGCAGTTTATTCCCTAAAAGAAAGCAGAAATGGGTTCCTAGCAAACTGGAGGTGAACTAAATCCACATGGTTAACAAGGATGCTTGCATATGTAAGTTCTTGCACCTTCAAAATGCCTAATAAGCCAAGAAACAAACCATAAAGAAGGAGTTTTGTTGTGATTCTTTTTTTCCTTTTTAGTATCTAATTTATAAATACATTGCAAACTGATAATTAGTAACAGCACTTATGTTGTGCATTAAGCTGAATTGCAAGTTTTCTTTTATGATAAAAAGTTTGCTTTCTATTTTCTATTTTGATGTATCCCATTTGCCCTCCATATTATCAGAAATTATAGTGAATTATGGTTTGTAATTTTCTTCTAGTAGATTAGTCTGGAAATCATACTATCTATGTTGTCTTGAGAGAATTCATGTAATCAATAATATTTATTTAAGCTCAATACCCAGGATCTCTTAATAATTTCTTTTTGTATGGAATTGATTTATTTGGCCAGTGCAAACAGGCAATTACTATCTAATGATTAACCTCACAGTAAAGATCCACACACTCTGTCATATGAAGAAAGCAAAGACAGTGTCTTCAAGAATTTGATTTATACCAGAAGGATGTTGTCGATTATTGTTTGCAATATATGATGTATGGATTCAAAGAGTACATATTGCCTTAGTGCTCAGGTGATCCCTTCTGTTCCTGTAGTTGGTGCTCCACTGCACAAGAGTATTTCAAACAGACTCAGACTGACAGAAAGGAACCAGATGCATGTTACTATTTGTAGTAATAGTTTAAAAAATGTAATTCATCACTTGTGGTGTAGGTAGGAGTTTAGTATTTAATGTTTAACTAGACAGAGACAGAAAGAAACTTGGCTGGTTTTGATGTGCTAAAAATGAATGAACGCATATGGAGGGAATTATTCAGTTTCCACCCCTGCAAACCCCAGCAGATGTAAGGACAACCTCCAAATTAGTAAACAGCTTGGGTAGTACTGTAGGTCTTCATATCATCTTTATAATATTATATGGCTAAACAGAATAAATGGATTTACTAACAGTACTGCTAATTTCATACTACATCTGTACTGATGTCTTGGTAAGTCTTTTAATCAATGCTTTACAGGAAGAGAGTCACACTTTAAGTGCCTGTCCTACTTTTTCTCTGTGAAGTGAAAAACAGTTTGAGTTGCCCTGAACATACATTGAAGAATATATAGAATAAATGGGGGGTGGAAGCGAGTGTTTGTTTTAAAAAAGGAATTAAACTTTAATTCAGGAACAGAGAAATAAATGTTGCAAATGTCAAATTAAAAATAAAACCCAAAACTGATAGTTGATTGCTTTACTGCATTAATGAAAACATAATTAATTGAAACAATGGAATGGTGTATCTTTCTGACGTAGTCTCCAACATGTCTGCAGACAGTATTAATAAATGATGAAGTTTGTTTGAACCATTGCTAAGAAAAAATTCCATCAATAAATTCCACCTCTACAAGGAGTGAAAAAAATAATTTCTAAGACATTTGAAATTTCTCTGCCAAACATACTTCTTAGTTAGAATAAAAGAAATTTAAAAATATGATTAAGAATTACCAATTTTTCTCAGATGTTTCAGAACATATGGGAAGTTGTAATGTGTTTACAACTGTTAATGTGTTTATCAGAATGGGATTTATGAAAAATAACTCTCTGTATTCATTAGCATTACCTTGTGTGGTTATGGTGGGTGTGCCACCATCAGAAAAAAAGAGTCACCTGTGTGCTATGTTTCCATGTATAAGTAAGACTGGAATTTGGACTTTCTACATTTCTTTCCTGGAATATACTACCTTTCCTCTAGAAACAGAAAAAAACCCCCACCTCTAATGCATGAAATCCATCAGCCAGATGTTATGTATGTATACATTTGTAGTATTCTATAGTAGCTAAAGATCTGCCTTTGTGCATTACTGCCTTTGCCTAGTAGAGAAATCAGTCTGTTAATTTTTTTGCTAAGAAGTCATAGGTATCTGGTTGTTGACATAAAAGGATTCAGTGTGTTAGGCAAAGAGTAAAGAGGATTAAAGTAGCATTCTTGTTCTTCCTTCTACCTAGCAGAGGCAAGGAGAAACAGGCAGAATAACAGTAATAGAGTAGAGTTACACAATCATAAGGATACTCTCAGACTGGAATAAACAAGATAAAAATGATGATTTTGGAAAGTAGTATTACTTCAGTGGATAACCTATCTCTGAACAATATTTACTGAAAACTTTCCTTCACATTGAAAACTAAGTTTGAGCCCAGACAGTATTTGTAGAAATATCTCAAAGGTATTTATCATAAACAGTCTTTTTTGCAAATGATAATTTAGGTGTTCTATAAATAAAATAAATTAAAATACGCTATTAAGAGCTCTTGAGAATTATCCTTTCCTAAATTCTAGGGATAGGAGAGATGTTAAACTTTTCTCTAACAGACTTCTTGTGCTGCTTTATGCAAGTAATATATCTTTTCTTTGTTTCAAATAAGCATGTTTGAACCTCCAATTCTAAAGTCACAGTCACCACAGATCTAACTAAATTAGAATGGCAGACCTAATACTGAGGTGACATACACGTATAGCTACATATGAGGAATGTATCCTCTAAGTATGTGGGAAGTACACTGATACTCAGAGTAGCCTGAAGTTCCTAGTGATTTTTAAGACAGAAGCGGGTTGCTCTCTTAAAAAAGGAAGAATAACTTAAATCTTATCAGAGAAGAAAGGATAGAATGTCTTCAGACTGTATGAGAAAGGACAGAAACAGTTTTGTTATACTTCTAAACGGTCATAAAAAGCTCTCTAGCATTACGCAAGCTCTCTTTCTAGTATTACGCATTGGAGTTAAAGACAGACTATCCTCACAAGAGTTTGTTGGAAGAACAAGGCCATATGTATAAGGAACTGTAATACCATAAATTAAGTAGCAGTTCCTGGATTACTGAAGGCAGGCAGCATGAGCCAGCTATGACTTCAGAGGGACAAGGCAGCAGCCTGCCTTCTTCACCTCTCCTTCTCTCTTGGCATCTGTTGATGATCACTAACTTCAGGACCCACTTCATTTTTCCACACAATGCACTTTGGCAGGCTTGATATCTCCTATATGGAAACCATTGTTGCTATTACAGACTATTAAACTATGGATATAATTATATATTCACATTCTTTTCAATATTGATGTTGTCTATGCATACTATGATAACCTCACTACTTCACAGCTTGCATACCTATGCACCTCATAGTGAAATATGGAATGGCTGATATTCTGATTTAGAAGTTGAAAAAAAGAAAATCAAGAAGAAAATTCACACATTTTGGAAAAGGTCACACTTACTTCATATGTGGTACCCATATCATCTAAGTATAGCTGTTGAAAATCCCTAAGCCATTGAAAAATATTATTTTCCCTCCTTTAAAAGAATGAGAAAACAAATTGCCCTTTCTTATCTTAGATTGTAAGCACTGAATGCCACCTTAGGTACACCTTTAAAGTAACAATCATATTTAGTGCTCAGATTTTTGGTTTTATGAAAAATGTCTTGTTATTGGCAGAAACATTGCACTAACATTTGTAAATAATACACAAAATCTTCATATGTTGTATTCTTACCAAGAATAAGTATAGACTTTACTTCTTTTCCAGAATATGATTTCTTCTTACAATGTGGATGTATCTTTCAGGATTTTATTAAGATAACTATTTTTCCTTTGATTTTAATGTTGTTTGGAAGATCGGTATCTCACACTGAAAATATATTATCAGTGAAGTGATTTCAATCAATTTCCATGTTGTTCTGAGATCTGACTTAGAAATTATCTGCTGTGCAAAATGCAAACTATGCACTATTTATTTTAACTAATGAAAATATTCATATAAACAGTGCAATTGGTAGTTCTTGGTTTGTGGTTATGTAATTACGCATTCTAAAAAGTCCTGCAATGTACACAGACATTTCTGGACATTTATACATTCAGGTTGGTTGGATTATCAGTTTGTTCTTTTATATGTGGAATTTTAATTAAGGCATACCTGCTCTCTTTGACATAATTAAGTGTATGTTCAGACTTGGGAGAGGATCATATTTTAACAGACTAGTATTAATTCATTCATAGTGCACAACGTGGGTCAAAAATATTTTCCATCAGTTATTTCTTTTAATTAAATAAAATAAATTTCAATTAAAAGTTCTGTTTAACAATATTTATTTTGTTACTTATAATACAAAGACATATTCAAGCACAAACTCTTTCCACTTTAGCAGAATTTCATTCATAAGATCTAGCCTGGGTCTAAGAAAGCATATATGTGTCCCCACTGCAATATCAAGTAGTTCTCCATAATGAACATCATAAAATCAAACAGATCCAAGCAGCCTTGCAGTTGGAGTATTGCTTATTCAATTCCTCAATGTTTTTTTCATTTTAAATGCGAAAATATTTTTTCCATTCTCTTAAAAGTCAGAAGACCTTATACCTCACAGATGGAATCAGAGCTAACCAGTAGTTTCTTACTCCTGCAGCCTTTCCTCAGAGATACCCTGTATTGTCTTTATTCATTGATCAGTTTCCTTAAAGTCCCCTTGAAAACAACTCCTGCTGGAATAAGCACAAGTTTAAATTTAGAGATTTGAGCATGTTCACAACCAAGCTACAGCAATACTAAATTTTATGTAAATTGATACAAGCCTTTTTATCACATAAATTTAACCTGCTTGGTTTAAAATATTTCTGCAATAATCTTGAAAGTGTTAGTTTACTCTTTTCCATCTGCTATTGATGATTTTTTTCATCTTCATACCTCTTAGGCAAAATTAATTAATTAATTAATTGTCTGTTTCACAGTTATACTATAGTTGACTCTCAGTGTTGCTCAGAGGTTGGGACTTGTTCAATAAGCTTTATCTATTTTGTTTTCTGACAGAATTAGTCTTCATTACCATAGAAGAAAATCTTAAATGTCTATATGTACATATGTGGTTTTAGTTGTAAAAAATCCACTGTGAAAGTAAATAGTATGAAGAAATAATTACAATTAAAGTATATCTCTAGCCTCAGAGATCACTACATTTGGATCTTATATAAATGGCCAGTCACCATATTTTGTGAAGAAAAAAAAAAAAAAAAAAAAAAAAGAGGATGAAACTTTGAAGGTTTCAGCCGTCTTTAAGCAGTCTGTATTATAACTGTGTAAGACAAAACGTGCACCCTTTTTTCTTTTTTCTCCAAAATGTTGGCTTTAATTGTTTCCCGTTCTGCTGCTCTTTCTCTACTCAATACATCGGAATGCAGAAAGGTGCTACAATAAGCATGTACCTCTATTTTTAGCAGGTGCTAAGTGAGAAAAAGGCTAAATAACAGAGGGTTGTTTTCCAAGCATTTAGAGCTTGAGAACAGGCTCTGCCTGGTTTTTGCAGTTAATGACAGGGATGAACCATTTTGAATGCACCCAGCCCCTCCTTGCTTCAGCTGATCCTAATAATTATCAGAGCTGATGCTCATTCCTTTTGTTCGTTATGAATTTAATTCAACTCCAGAACATAGTCAGATAGAAATTCTATTTACCGTTATTCTCTGTAAAGACTAATAAAATATAAAGCAAACAATAGTCTCATTATGAAAGCAGCATGTTCAAAATACTAACCTAGCATTTTTATAATACATAAAATACTGTAGGTTTAAGAAATCCATGGCGGAAGAGTGGGTTGGATTTCAATATTTTTTTATTAGAAATGAGTGATCATCTTTTATAGTGCAATCATTTTTGTATGGCTAAAAACAAGGATCTAAATTAATCTCCTGTGTGCATTTGAGTAATAATAATCAGACTTTTATGTAGAGATTTGATTAAAATGTTTATTATAAATGTTCATTTAACATACTCATTTTAAATGGTTTAGTGGGTTATTCAAAACCAACCTTATATGAAGGCAGTAATGAGCCAAGCTTTATGTATTTTACTTCAAAGTACAAATGATGTCATGTACTATATGATATAGGTTGACGTTTTTAATTAGAAAACCAACTTCAGCAGCTTAGCAAAAGAATAGATGCAAAAGTTAAAGGGAGGCAGATTCCCAGCTCTACATTGAACCTTGCTGCTGGTGACCTCACATTTCTACCTTTCTGACATGCTAAACTGGGGTTTTCAAAAAGATCAGCTTTAATAATTGGAGATTATTCCCATCCATGGTCACAGGAAAGAGAGAAGCTTCTCTAGACAAGTAATTCAGAGAAGCAGACAGAGTTGGGTGGTCAGAACTTATTTTAGAAAATAGTCTCTATGGGCTTTAGGAGTAGAGTTTCCTCTGCATAAAATCAGATCTGATGAATGACTTGTTCCTTTAGGGTGATACTGTTACATGCTTGTCTTTCTGGACAAAGTTCAGAATGCATAATATACATTCTACAACATTCTCTCCTTCTTAGTTGCTATCTTTTTTCTGTTATTTATCGAAAAAGTCCTCCAGGATATGGCCATTATTGTTGACTTTTCTTATTTTACTAATGCTTTTTATTCAAGTGCACCTTATTTTGCACTTACCTTCCTATCAGCTAGGTCTTCCTCTCTACCTGATAATATATCTTCATTGTGGCTTTTTGTGCGGATAATGTAAAAATAGAACATTAGTTATAAAACACTAAGATACATAAGAAAGTTTGGTTTAGTATGTTAAAGTAAATCTCAATATTTACAAGCTTTTTTTAATCATTCTTTTTAACTGCCTGTCATGCACACTGATGCCTCTGCTTATCTCATACAATATGAACTAATAAGAATAGTGTGTATGACTTGTGGCAGTTAGCTGGGCAGATGCCATGAAACAACGTAATTGATAGTGCAGTCATGACCTCTGTTGGAATCCTGTACTCCCTGTTGACAATATGGTCTCATAAAAGTTAAGGGAGTGAATTAACATGCGGTAATCAGTAGAAGAGATCCTATTCCCTGACAAGAATGAAGAATTCTGCTTGAATTTGATGTTATGTAACATGTGCAGTGTGTTCCTGGGTATACTGTATTAAAATTATTACATTTTTACTCATTTCTATCCAGTGTTGCTATTAGAAACCTGATAACTTTTAAAACTTATATGGACTGGCTTTTGCTGCAGATTTTTTTTTTCCCATAGTGACTTTGTGTGTAATGTTAAAAACTAAGATTTTTTTCTTTAAAAAAAAAGACCAAAACCTCAAAAAAAATTGGTTTTTTGCATCAGTTGAGAAAAATTTAGTGAAATGCCATTTCCTGCCTCAATGGGAATTTGTTCAAGTGAGTGTTTCCCTTTCTTCATAAGTCATATCAGGATACTGAAATGCAAACATTTTTAGTAGATGTTACCATGTTGGTGCTTCCCATTGTTTCAGTTTAGTATATTGAAGTTTTAAGATGAGCTCCATTCTACAGAGATAAGGTAACTGTAGACAAAAATGTTTATTACAAAACTGTATTAGTGACTACTAAAAACATAAAAGACTTATAAACCCTTAGTTTATTAAGGTGCTACAAAAATTAAATAAATCTGTTCGTTAGACACCCAAGATGCTGGTTAAGCAACCTTTTAAAATGTAGATAAATGACATTCAGTGTGAATGTTTCACATTATTGCTATGGAATCAGAAGACTTCACTTCAGTTTTACATTCCCCTAGAGTATGCTAAATCCAACAATATTGTCCTAACCAAGCATTTATCATTTCCCTAGCTTTTATTTGAAAGCTTTAGGTAATTTATGTGTACAGTGGACTCTTCCAGGACGGTATTTTAGTAAACTAAAGTATAAAATGGCATATAGACCTTGTGTTGCCTCCATCCTGAAAAACCCTCTGTTCACACCCTTAAAAACAGTCTCTACACAATTACACTAACTGAATATTTAACTTTAAAATAGAGGCAAATTTTCCATTGTCTTCAATGTCTTTCAGTTGGCTTACTCAATTTTTTAACTCAGAGCTATTAAGTGAAACAATATTGGTAATACATGTGTTCAGTGAGAAATTCCATATAATACGTTTATCTGAAATTGTCATTACAGGCAGAAAAATATTGTTTAAAGAAGAATAAGAAAGATATCTCATTTTTTTACTGCAGCGTTACCTGCTTGGGTACAGCACTAAGAGAACAATAGCCTCAAAATTATGTAGAAAGAATCTGAGATGTATTTCAGTATATCAAAAGTATGCTTATCTTAAGAGGCATTCATGTCTTGAGATGCCCTCAGAAATATTGTCCTTTCTCCTTCACCATCGCCCAAAAAAGAAATGATCAGGCTTTTTTCATGTCACCTCACAGTATTAATCAACCATCTAAAATACTGCAGTATATAAACAACGGGAAAACAGTGCATATCAAATTTAAGAAACAGGGTTTACTTTGTAATTCTTTTACAAGCGTGAAGCAAAAGTGAAATCTTGGTTTCTCTGAGATCAGTGGCAGTTTTCCCCTTGACACAGAAGAACTAACGTTTCATATTTTGACATTTTAGTGATGAAATACCAGAACTCAAGTTCATTTAAAAAAGTGTTATCAGATTTTGAAAAAATCCAACTCTGCAAATGACCTTAAGGTTTTTATGGGTTACTCTTTCATGCAGTTTTTTTCAATTGATTAATCAATTACTTTTTAAAAAGAAATTTTAAAATACCTTCATTGTGTTTTAGTAACAGGAAAAAAGGCATGATAGATGCATAATGACCATCCAAACCAGAATGATCAATAGATGAGATCTTTTTTACCATAATAAAAGGGGGAAACTTGCCCATCTGTTTCTTCATGACCCTAAAATACAGGTTTTAATGTTGGATCTTGCTGAAACTATAGTTCTTCCTAATTTACTCACTTTGTGAGCAGTTTAATCCTATTCTGACTGGAAACGGTATGGTTAAAACACCTGCTGGCTTACTGGAAAAAGTACAGGGCTAAAATAAAGCAGTCAAGAGAACAAATTTTCTATTCTAGGGTACTTTATCTGAAAAGTTTAAAAATGAAAGATAAGTGAAAAGGAATAGGAATGAATAAATCAAAATTATATCACAATTTAACTTCTGATGTTTTACTTATCTGTGTGAGAGCTTAAAATAGGAAAAGAATTTCACCAACTTATTTTTTTCTGTGGAAGGTTGATAACACACAGTAATTTTTTGAATATGAGAATGAAATTGGAACTAGCAATGACATTTTTCATTTCTTTAATACAGTTTTTCTTTTCACTTTGGAGCATTATATTCACATCCAGTACTACATTAATTTAAAAATGGGAGATATAACTTCATAGAAACAAGATTGAGGAGTGATATAAATAAGTGGATTTCCTCCATGTTCCTGAAACAAAGTGTAGAGGAAAGAAAGGTGCCTGTCAGTTTTCTCCCTTTCTAAGTCATTCTACCTCTCCTCACTGCATCCTTCCCATGTTGAACAAGATGATATTTCTCCAGACACAGGATATGACAAGAAACGTTCTCAGTCCTTAATAAGTCCTTTATGGAGTCACCAGTCCCACAGCATAATTCTAGTAGAGTTGTGAAAGGTTTATTTATGGTGAGTATATGATCTGTTGTATGTTTTTTTCTCTAGAGGTAAAAGACTCCTCTCACCTAACGTGAATAATTACAATCATCTGCATATGAGCTAGTGGGTTTTCATAGTGATTCCATGGCATGATTTGTCTCCTCTTAATGTCAATGAATGAAACATTGGATGAGTTGTGTTATACAAAGTCCCACTTCCATCTCTTGACTGTCAAAGGAGCTTCAGATTACAAACTCAAATTTAGATTTATAATATAGGCATCTAAATTATATGAGTCCTACTTCTAGGGTTTGACAGTTGTTATGTTTATAACCTTTGGAAATGGTAAGCTGGCTCTAAGTAATATTTTGTTGTTATAAAACAAGTCAAAAAATTAATGACAGCTTTTTGAAGAAGACAAGAACAAATCTGTAGTAGAAATGTTATCTGTTTTTTTAGACTGAGATGTACAGCTGAAAAAAAAATAAGCAAGCTTTTTGGTGTACAAGGCTGTCTTCAGATCTCAGGGGCTTAATATACCAGCTGTTCTAATAAAATATATTGCTTCTACCTTGTTTTGTCTAAGCCATCATGTCTACAACATTACTATTATTGTTTTTCATGGTATTTAAGTTTTCTTAGGATGGAATCACAGCATGCATTTCTTTAAGCTAGCTGCATTGTGCAAAATAAGTATGTTCTTTTTATTAAAATATTACTGGTTTGATTCATTTTGGCAGCTAGAATAAACTCTGCTTCACAAGTGACACAGAGTGTGCCCTGTCTCATTCTGTGATTTCTTTGAAAATGATGATTGTGCTTACAAGACAACTGAAAGCTTTCCTTTTATATTTCACTATTCTGAATGAAACTCATACTAAACATAAAGAAAGATGAGTCCTCTCTGAAAATGAAGGTTTTTATTTGAGACCTGCAGTAAACAAAGTAAATGTTTTATTAGTAAGTAGGTGGTTTACAATCTTTCAGTGTAGAGATGGTGAATTTATTTTTAAACTACTACTGTTCATTACTCACACCTGTCTTCTAACAGGGCATTTTTAATGTCACTATCAACTGGCATTAATGCACAGGTGGGTAAAGAACTAGAGGAGAGATGTAATTTTTATTTTGTTGTTGTATAGCTTTGCCAGGAAACTTTGCCTTTTCCACACACAGCACAAGAGGCAAGCATCACTATCACTCACCTTGAGCACCTACTGCTCGCTCCGCAGCTTTGTGCCTGGTGCTAGAGCCTAAGCACTGGCTGCTTTACATCAATCCCGTGCTGGACCTGTCCTAGCATACAATGCCCCCATGAATCTGACTGTTGCGATTTAACCCCGGCCGGCAGCCAAGCACCACGCAGCCGCTTGCTCACTGCCCCCCACCTGGAGGCATGGGGAGGAGAATCGGAAAGGAGTGTAAAATTTACGGGTTGAGATAAGAACAATTTAATAATTTAAACAGAATAAAAAGAAAAGAACAATAACAATAAAATAACAATAACAATAATGATAATAATTACAATAACAAAATAATAACAACAACAACAACAATAATAGTAGTAGTAATAATAATAATAATAACAATAATAATAGTTATAACGGAAAGGTGGGGAAAAGATAAATTCCAAAGGAAAAGGGAGAAAGGAAAACAAGTGATGCACAGTGCAACTGCTCACCACCCACTGACCGATGCCCAGCCAGTCCCTGAGCTATGAACCCCAGTCCCCAGCCAACCTCCCAAGTTTATATACCAAGCGTGACATCCCATGGTATGGAATGCCTCTTTGGCTGGTTCGGGCCACCTGTTCTGGCTGTGTCTCCTCCCAGTTTCCCATGTCCCTCCAGCCCTCCTGCTGGCAGGGCCCAAGGAACTGAAAAGTCCTTGACTTAGTGTAAACATTACCCAGCAACAACTAAAACCATAAGGGCGTTATCAACATTGTTCTGACATCAGAGCCAAAATACAGCACTGCACCAGCTACTAAGAAGAAAGTTAACTCCATTCCAGCTGACACCAGGACACTGACACAGCTTGTGATTTCAATGACCAAAACAAGCCTCTCTCATTTTGCCCAGCCTTCCTTTTGAAAGCACAAACCAGCAATGCGTTTGGGTCTTGGAGTTACTTCCAAGATGTGCTTCGGTGGTGGCAATGGAGGGGACCTCTGAAGGGGCCACCCCGCTTCCCTACAAACGCTGCTGTGGTGGTTCCTGTCCTCCTGCAAAACACCCGTCTGCACATCCTCCCCTGTGCAAAACTCAGACAGTGGCAGTGGACAAGTCAAGGCTAGGTAGGAAGGTAGCACAAAAACAGCCTGCTGCAGATCGAGGCCACAGCAACCACTGCTTCTGCGGGGCTGAAGGGAACACCTGCCTACCCTGCTCTAAGCCACAGAGGAAGCACAGCCTCAGGCTGAGCCATCTCACCTCCATGCAGTGGCAGAACGTTGCTGAAATCCTGTTTTGACTTTTCCCGTGTTTTGTTCCTTCAAAACTTCCATTAGTTTTTTGGAATTTTTGAGCTAGCATTCAGAACTCAAAAAGTCACTTATGAATAACTTGGCAAAGGGTAAAAAATGCATGGTGATAAGCTAATTTAAATAGAAATAGGCTCATTCTTTTGTGTGGGTTGCATATGTTTGGTGTTTTTGGTTTTTTTTTAATCTAGATTTTTATGAGCAAATTCAGTTTTCTGAAGATATACTCCAACACCTTCAGGAAAAAAGAAAAATAATGCTAGCTGATCTGTTTGTCATTTTTGTACAGCTAGCAATATCTAGACTTTTTGGTCATTTTTGAGGAATGACAGTTTTGTAGGATGAATAGGAGGGCAGGAACAGAGATTAAGGAAGAAGAGACACTTGCAAAATGTGGATAATGTGATATTTACTGGAAAATATGTGATTGTAACAAGAAAAGGCATTTATTTTCCTGTACTCCTGTGCACAAATAAAAAGCTGTACACTTAATAAGAAATAGTCCTGTGCAGCTACTGTTGTGGCAAAGACAGGCTCAAAAGATTGAAAAAGAAAAAAAAAATGAAAGAGCTATCCTGGCTTTTGAGAAGTCAATGACATTTCAAAACACTTTTGCATGTGCTCTATAATGATTTATTCTAATATATTATAAATGGTAGTTGGCAGATTACATCCCATAATTTCAAAAGCTAAATGCTGTACTGTTCATCTTTAGGTGTCTTCTTGTCAATGTGGTTCATGAACATCCTTGTGATCTGTCATAGCAGATTTGATCCGCACATAAAGCTGAGGGAACAAAGATTTATAAACTCCACTGAGAAAGATATACAGGTATATGTGCCTGCTATGGGGTGGACAGAAAGCATAAAGTACTGAAAAGCTGTAGCTTATGTAAAGTGGAAGAAAACACTATCTTTAAACACAAGTTCAGGGTCCTGTAATCACTTAATAGTTCTGTAAGAAACATAATAATTTCTTTTAGGTGTCAGTGTTTTTTGTTTTTTTTTTTCTGACCTGCCTTTTTAAAACCAAAATTCTGAAAAATGTTACTTAATTCAGCAAAGATAAAATAAATGCAAACAATACAAATGATGCTTTTAGGCCTTTCAGGCCAAATCAAAAAAGACTTTAATGACTTGAAAATTTTCTATTTTTTGAATGAATGGCAAAGTAACTCTTTTAAAACAACATGCCAGATGACCTAGTTTCCTTATCAAACTGAGTGCTTCATAGTATTGAAGGACAGAAAACTTGCATTAACTTGATTAAAAGTACTATACTGAGTCAATAGAAAAAATATGGATCTACTCTTGGGATTTTAAAAGGATTTTGTAAGCAGAAAGGAGACATTTTTAATAAGTAAATTGTTACAGAATGAATAGCTACATGTGTGGAAGGTCCTTGCAGTTCCTATCCATGTACATTATGGAAGAGTAAATGAAATTAGTAGAGTACAAATGCAATTCTGACTCAGGAACTGAAATGGAGGCGGAGTGTGTCTTAATTCTTGTTTGTTTATGGCAGTTGATAACATCTAGTTAAATTAATTTAAATCCTGTTAAATTTTCAGGATATGGATTGTTTCCTCACCACACATAACAAAAGGGTATTTATTTTGTTAGAGGCCTTTCAGCATTACCAGCATGTTATGGTAGCAAAAAGCTGTTTTCTGTGATTTCAGCCATTAAAAGAGAAACTAAGACAGTGCTAGAATAGGCCTGTCATAGAATCAAAATGCTGAAGTGAATTTGCATTGACACTACTTTCCTTTTCCTGCTTTATTGTGGTCTGTACAGGACTTTGAAAAAAAACAAAAACAAAACAAAACCAGTTGCACTGCAGTGGTGGGCTGTTATGTTAAAAGATTTGGAAGAGGCTGAAAAATGCATTCATCTGCAGCTAAGGGACTGTCACGTCCCACCAAGAAAGAGGAAGGAGTGACTCAGATTCACTGATTCTTGTGGCTGGCATAGGGTATACACAATACCAGAGGTCCATGGGTAAACAAAGACTTTTATTCCATAGATAGGCTCATTGGTAAATAATTGGGTAGCAGAGATGCTTGGCAACTGCCATGCATATAACGTTTTATGCCTTGCATTACTTACTAGAAAAAGGTAAAAGAATACGAGAATAAGGCAGGGGAGAGACAGAGAACACCAGTCCTGGGTCCAGTGTTGGGCCTGCCAATGGAAAAGGGGGGGCTTCTTGTAAGACCACTCATCCAGAAGTCCCTTCTTCTTTTATTCTTGTTCTCCCCAAAATAGCACTTGCCTTCCTATTTTACTCTTATCCTTCAGTGTGGACCACATCCTATTAAAATCAGCCTCACTTGTCATGTCAATTAGCACGCATGCTCCTTACAGGTGTGGGGGACCAAGTCTTTTTGGTCTTGAATTGACCCAGTGGTCAGGATCTCCCAGTGTCACATTTACCTTTTCCCTAGTTACTGCAGAAATCTGCTTACTCTGCTGCTTTTGGGGCAATTATTCACCCTTTAGACAGGCTGTTCCCTTTTATCACTCTTTTTTTCCTCCTCAAGGTAATACAAAGGAAACTTTTTTTGACATTGCAAGCTTTGAAACATTCCTCTAGTGTCTGAGACCTTCCTTGGACAGGCTCAGGGGATCTCCACCCACTATTACCTTAATGAGTTGTCTCCTGCTGTTGTTTGCACCCTTCTGAGCTTTCGTGTGGTGGTAGATTTTTTGATTTTTTCAGTTGATTTCCTACAGAAACATTTGATGATATTTTACTTATTAAAATATAAAGCATAGTCACATAACTGTTTCAAAATCAGTTTTACCTGTTGTACTTTTAATTACAAATCATAGAATCATAGAATATTTAGGCATTTGTAATTAAACACATACACACACCCATTCACTAAATCTGGACGGAGCTCACTGATTACCAGTCAACAAAAAACATTCCCAGTTCAAACAAACCCTCTTTTCCTCCTCCAAAATCTTTGCAAACTTTTTATCCAGGAGGTAAAGTGAGGCAAGGCAAGCGGAGGTGAGGTGAGGCGAGGCAAGGAGACGAGAAGGATGGAGACCAAGTTGCTTATGTGTTTGTTTGATTTTGTGGGGAGAAAAAAAATAAATCCATATTTTTAACAGTGTTTAGCTTTATTTAACTTTTTTTGGAAGAAATATATGGAACTTTCTGCCCTGGAAGAAAAAGAAACTTTTAACAGAAGGAAGTTAATTTAAAGTTTTGTTTAGAATATATTATTAGAAAGCTATCCTGGAGATGAGGCAGATTTTCATGCTTATAGTAACACACCAACTCTTCTTCCTAAATAAGGTGACAGTTTTGCTGGGCGCAGGGAGAAAGGTTGCTGAAAATTCAAACCAAGACAGTAGTACAAGAGTAGATAAACAGAGTATTTGTTTGAAACAAACATATCTATCCTTGTACTGTGTAACAGGAGCCCAGGAAGACTTAAACAATATACCCTGAAAGATTCAGTGACTATGGGAGAAAATGAATATTTAAAGACAGTAGGAATAAGAAGCTTCCACTAGTAGAGATGAGAAATACACACATAGAGAAGACAGTGATTTTTTTCTAAATGCGTCTTGTGTTTATGGTTTTCCCTGCTGTGGGAATCTGTACCATTTTTCACAAGATAGTATTGGAACTGAAGATTCTGGTGAGCTAGTCAGAAGGCAGCAATATATTTAAGTTAATGCAGTTGTACCTGCCATCATGAATGGCTGCTGTAACCACAGCTTCTAAAACCCACTGTAGGTTTCAGCAGTCCATGGTACAATGGAGCTCTCAGAATTATAATAGTTGTCAACATTTGATTAAAGAAAACAATGTTTCTGGAATAAGTATTTTTAGATTTCTTTTTACTCTGTGCAATTTATTAATAAAAGAAAAAACAGAGGAAACAGAGGGTATGGCACTATGAAATCTAATCAAAGATATGAATACTTAGGAAGGGTAAAATACAGCTAGAGCTAGTGAAGACTATTTGGCACTCTATATTATTAAATGGATTTTGATTTCTAAGATTATATATTGAGATATTGTTATGATTACCAGAGATATCACACTGAATTTTGATTCTGATTTCTGTTTAAAAAAAGGTTATGTAAGGCTTTTAATTTATTGTTTGAGTGCCAACAGGCTCTATAACAAGTATTTTACAAGGTTTTCTCAGTTGAAATTATGAGTACTTTGATTCTGGGAGAAGTTCATAGCTGATGGATATGTAGTATTTTTTTTCCATTATGTACTTCTGTATTCAGCTGGTGACGAATGTACCCTGCCTGAATCTCACTGAAATTAAGCTTTCATGTAAGTTTACTGCCCAAGGTTTGTATAGATTGATCCAACAAAAACATCAGCTAAAAGCAGAGCTACGCATCATTTACTTATTTAATAAATAATGTTTTTCCCCCAAAGGGGTAGTTTTCACAGTCCTTTCAGAATTTATATGAAATCCATTAAAGAGTTTTGTCTTTACCTGTCAGCTGTGCCTTTACCTGTCATCATGAAATACTTCAACTGTGTTATGGAGCCTTTTCCTGTTTAAAAAGCTTTATAATAGTTTTCTTCATTCAAAGTAACTTAATTTGTGAGAAGCTCAAAATTGCCTTTGAAAGTATTACTATATAATGTCCTACGTGAATTTGGTTTACATGCTTGGTTGTATCTAATCTAAAGATGGCATTATAGCAAAACAAACAACACTGTTGAATATATGAGCCTATTTTTCTCTCTCGCTAGGTTTATGTTGGCTACCTATACAGATATTTGAGAAATACCTGTGCATCTTATGCACAAATGTTAAATAATATTAAAATCTAAATTCATAAAGAATGTCAGAATAGGTTTTTAAAAGATGAAATCAATGTTTAGTGTGGCTTTATTATAAAAATAACTGGTCACAGCCTGTAAGCCCTCCTCCATCCTCCCCCTGCTGCACTGAAAAATAGCCTAAAAATTTTGCTATGTAAAATGAGAAATATTTTTTATTTAGTCTGGTAAAAGTCAGGTGGGATTTTTGCATCCAAATATGACATTGTTTTAAAATAACCTGGTCTGGCCTTTGGAACTTAATTCCACATGTCTGGTACTCCACTCAGGCACTGTTATAAAGGTTAGATCACAAGATGCAAAAATTGTAAATGTGAGTCTGAAGCAGCTCGACAACTAGACAAAGCACTTAGAATTCTTCTGATCTTTTTTTTAATATGTCAAATGTAAGAATGTGAATGCTTACATTATAAATCAGGCTTTTATACGTTGCTTGCTAATGCCTTGTTTTCTTTGTAGGAAATTTATTTCTGCCTAACACAACAGGAAAAATTAGATAAAATTACTTAGGAGTTGGTGGTTTTTTTCAGAATTGTGAGTTAAGTCTTACTGATTAATGAAATACAAATGCAGAAGTAAATGAAAAAAAAATACTGAGAAAGACATTGTGGAAGTGAGAAAATCTGGGAGGAGGTCAAATGTTAACAAAGGCACATACTGCAGCAAATGAGGCTCAAAAATTCTTAGTAATACTACTGAGTAATTATTAGGGTGCTCTGCTTGGAAGATGACACTGTTCACAGTCTTTTTTCTGAGTGAACATAAATCTGTTAGTTGCACAGTGGTTCAATCAAATGATGATTTTTGTGACACCGTTAGTATTGGTGAAGTGTCACTCCTGTATGACAGTCATTCTTGAAAAAAAATGTTTTGTTACCAACAAAACAAGTAAGTTACATGATCTAGGCAGCCACTGTAACACTGCATTACAAGAAGAGTAATAGGCAGCTTTCTGGATGTGTCTAAACAGTTCCAGGTTTGGAGATCTTTTAAAAAAAAAATATTTTGTTTCTCTGCTGATGAATTCGAAGACTCAAAACTCAAAATCTCTGTTAATCTCTCAGTCATATGTAGCAGATTCACAAGAAAAGGGACAAAAAGACACTAAATTTCTATTTATAAATATGGAGGTTGTATCATTGTAATTCTTGTCTGACAAATGTCTACAACACAGAAAATGCCATTACAGTCAGCAATAATTGGCAACCTCATCGATAATCTCAGCAAAGAAGATTATACTTGACTAGTTTTGGAGTCTGTGCTACTAGCCTCACTATTAGATGATGTCCCAAAAGTATATTAAGCAAGGAGAGGTTAAGAAATTTTCTCTTCTAATGTGGTTTATACATAAATAAAATAATTTGGTTTATGATATTGTGATTGTTCGCTACTTAGAACAAGTAAATTTAAAATTAAATTGTCTGTCCTCTTTCTCAACTTTTTTCAACAGTTTACCTGTGGCTGTTATAGAAATGGAAAAATAACTCTTGAATGTCAAATCAAGATGCCTAGGATTTTTTTTTTTTCCACACAGAAAGGAAGAAAATATTGTAGTATTCCTTTATGTCACTACAAAGGTCCCTTCAGCACAGCTGTATTTTGCAGCCGCATAGTTCAGGAGCTAACAGTAGGTATTTGTGCACTAAGTCTTGACAACAGCCTGAAGACATGATCAGTCTTTGCTATTTGCATTTGAAACTCACCATTGCTGTGATCAGGATCCTAGGGTTCACTTGGTATTCCCTGGAGGCTTTGTGAGGTGTTACTTCACAAAATAATTTTGCAGGTTTGAAATTAATTTAGAAGCAGTTATTATGAGACTTGTGTGTGTGTGTGTATACAAATGGTATTAGACTGGTTACATTGTTAGTCCTTTTACTCAATTTTTAGATAATTGTTTTCAAATAGCAATTTATAGTGTGAAGATCGGTATTAGCATTCAGAAAAGCAGTTTACTTCAAAACAAACAAACAAACAAACAAACCCACACCAACTAATAAGATAACTGCTAGTGATAGCCTGTTCTGCCTATCCCAAGATATGAAGGGAAGGCAGTGTTTGTGTCTCCTGTCAGTGCTCATGTCAGCCCAAACTTAAAGCCGTTGCCTTTAAGTTCACAGCTGCATTGCACTTCTACTGCTTCTACCTCATCAATGCTACTGCAAAATGAAACACTGATCTCTGCTGTGAGAGCTGAGGCAAGCATAGAAATTTTCCAGAAAAGTCAGCTGAAGTATTCCAGTGTTGCTCCCAGCCTCTCTCCCCACTGGATCTCCTCTCTTCAGAGGCGAGCTGTGCAAAATGCTTTCCAGCAGCACCCACTTGGTAATTGTTTTCCTGTCTAAAGATGCTAGTGCTTCTAAACTATGCAACATGTCAAACTGACAGTGAAATCTGCACAATACACGGTTGCCTATGACTGTCAAACCTCAAGGAGTGGTGTTGGCAGGTAAGAGCCACTCATTTGTAGCTAATCCAGATTTTTCTAGTCAGCTACAGGCTTTTATGAAGACAGGTTGGATGGGACAGTGCTAGGACTAAACACTAGCTTTGTACTCAGTAAAATGCAGAATTTTTTCTCCAAAGCATCTTTCAATTGCTTTATTACAGAGACATGCAACACTTCTTTGTGCGCTTGTCTTTCCAGTAACAGATTCTTCTGATCAGATTCTGAGAGAAAGAAAAGTCTCCAGATATTGACTTCAGATTCTGTAAGTCCAGCTAGGTTCATAACTTCATTATGTTCCAAACAGCATGTGTACATCAGAGTAATGTAACATTCAGCCTGAATGATTTATAGAAACACCTTTTTTTTTTTTTTTTTAAAAAAAAAAAAAAGGTTAAACCAACTAGTTGAAAAAATAACACATCTTGATTTAATACTTCTCTTGGTTTCAGAACTGCAGGCATAGAAAAGGAAAGATATGAAATATGAAGAGCTACAGGATAGTTAGTTACAACTGTACTCAGCAGATATTGCCTGGATACTAGTGCAAGCTGCAGTTCCTTCCTGGATCATCATCTTTAAGGGAAAACTTTCAGTAGCTCCCCACTGACCCTCAGACCATTTCTAGAATTACATTCCCTTCCATCTTATGGCCATGAAAATATTGGTAAATTGGGACTGTCATTCTGCTTCCCCAGGATGTCAAGGCTTAGTGTTAAAAACATACCCCTCTCTCTGCCTTTAATACTTTTTGGGGCAAGTGAAAGATGACCCTTGGATCAGGACCAAGCTGTCTGTAAACTGACTTTTCCTCAGATCAACCTTTCCTCTCTGACTCTTGCTTATCAAGTAGCTAGATAACTTATGAAGTGAAAAATGGGCACAAAGTTCGTAGATCCATGTATACATACATAGATACACACACAGATACAATCAAGCATGAATAAATAATATGATTGTTCAGACCTGAAACATGCTTCCTATGAATGCAATTTTTCCCCTAATTTTCATCCAAAATGAAGAAAACCTACATCTTTCCTGGTCATCTCTGGTGCTAGTCACGGTACTCTGGGCTCTTAGCAACGCTTTTTAATTGTCAATGATTCTCACATTCAACATATTAACTACAAATACCCAGTCGGTTCTAGTCATTCCCTTCACTATGGCATCGCTGGCTTGTTTAGAATCACCTACCAGCAAAATAAAAATAAAATAGATAAATAAATTCTCTATTCTCTTACTTCTTAAATACTTATTCACTTAAATAAATTTTCATGGAATCAGTTTAGAACTGTGATCACCTGAAAAAACAGAACATAATCAAGGTAGAGTAGCATTATCCATTGCTTTGGAAAAGGGAGTGATCTTTTTAAATTTGCTTTCCAATAAATAAACAGAGAAATAATTGTTATAAACACTGAAATGCTTTTCTTAGAACACTGTACAGTAGGTTTTCCAAGCAGTCTCTTTTCCAATTCCTTTGTTGAAAGTACACGTGTTAAAGTAATAATGATAGTGACAAACAAAGAGGGAAAAAAGCAGCATGAATCTGTGCATAATCTTAGCTGTATTACCAAAGAAGACAAATTTGTGCTGACAAAAAATAGGATGGCATTAAAGGCCCCTTTGACAGCAGCTTCCTCCCTATTACTATTTCACCATATCTGAGAAATGATGGTTCTCTCCTCATAGTGAGAGATGGAAGTCAGTAGGGCGTTTTCTCTTTGAAAAGAATTGAACGATATTGCCTCTCAGAAGATTATATGGTAGTATTAGTAGCATATTTTGTGGCAGAAAAGTCAATTTTAGATAGTAGGGCCATGGTTTGGCAAGCCAGACCTCACTGTCATGACTGATTGCTGACTGCCTCCTTATAAGCACTGAAATTACTACCTTGTATGTATCAGAATTATGTTTCAAAGTGTCAGAACTCTAGTCAGGCCCTAATTGTGATTTTAGTTATGCTTTAGCTATAAGAGGGTGAAAACTCATGAAGTCATTGTTTATACTGATATCCATGCTGTAATTATCAGCTTCCTTCACAAGGTAGTTATGTCCTCAGAAACTCCTTCCTCTGTAAAAGAAATTAGCAGAGTAGTAGAAAAAAATTATATTTGTGCAAAAGAATCTTTAAGGATTTGTACTGATGTGAGACTATTTCATTTGTTAGTTGGCACTGGAACTGACTGATATTTGCATCTATCAGTTACTTTCAGCATAGCTTGATCCTCTCTGGGGGAATAAATTAATGATCCAACTAAGCAGAAGTTCGTGTTATCACAAAGTCTGCTGCCAATACCTGGCATCAATTTGAGCTCTTACTGATTTTTAGGTTTTCAGTACAATCAGAAGATGTGTAACACATAGAGATATATTAGCTTTTCCTGTACAGGTCTTAAAGTATGAAAGCACTCCTATATAATTTTATTAAGGAAAAAAGAACATTAATGATCTGTATGTGAGCTTTTATAAAACCACAACTTGATTGGACAGGTGCGCAATACATCTTTTAATGGTGCATAACGTGTGTATTTACTATGTGCATTGTATATTCATCTTTTTTACATTCCTTATTTTCCCTGTTGCCATCCATTCTTTATGGAAGGCAAATGCTAAGAAATTTAAATAGGCCACATATTCATACAGAATGTGTTTAGACTTGGTTGCATATATCTTTTAATATTTAAAACTCCTTTTATCATGTATTGTATCTTACTCTTCTCATTTTTAGTCTTTGGAAAAGGTTTTTCAGTTATAGGATTCTGGGATTTAATTATAGCACTTTCCAAAAGCTCCTCTTAAAGATACTAATTCTGCTCTGGACTAACCCATATCTCCACATGTGGGCTATAGTAGTTGCATAAGGAGAAATGAAAGAACAAGGTAAGCAGGATCATAATATTTCTTGAGAGTATCGTCCAGTTTCCTCTTGAAGTTCAAGGAATTCTTCCACTGCCTGCTGTATCTAATAGTCTTTTTCTGATCTCTTTTCCACTTATTTGTCCAGTTTTATGCCCCTGTTAAGACTCCACAATATTTTTCAGTGAGGAATTCCACTATTTTAACCAAGTATTGTGTGAAAAATGGTATTTTTGTTTGGTTTGAAACTTTGTTCTACTAGTGTTGTTTGATGCTGCTCAGTTCCTGTATGAGAAAATCTAGTGAGTGGTCTTTCCCATCTCCTCTGTCCACTCATGATTTTATTATAGCCCTCTCTAATATCTGCCTTCAGCCACCTCTTCTTTGAATGAAAAGTCTCACATCATCTACTTATTCCTCATGTGAACATTGTTTCTTAAGCTGAAAAAAAATTATAAGAATATGTTTGTCAAACCATATGCAAGTATAAAAGTTTGAAAACAAATATTTGAGGAAAACATAAGATCAAACATGTTACCTGAGATTTGTCATTTGCTCTATTACCTGTGCCGCCTTTTTTTTTAAATTATTATTATTATTATTTTCTTTATTGTCTTAATCTTTTGGTAATAAAATAAATACATTACATGATTTCTGATTTATTTCTTAATTTATTTATTTACTTTTTGTGTGGTTTAGGATTTTTTGATGGCAAAAATAATTCACCTGAAAAATCTAAACCTTTTTCTTCTCACCATGAGACGTTTTAGTACCATCTTTATGGTACAATAAGGCAAGAACATAGTATATACATATGCTTATAAGTACCTATTCTGTCTAGCTGACTATCTTGAAAGTTCGGGGTTGGTGCTCAAAGACTAAGACACTTGTTGAAGGCATGGTAGCTGTAAAACTGGTATTTATGATCACTACAAGCTGTTCAGAGGAACTGTGATATTTGTCAATAGTTTGATTCTATTCTAATTTACATTGCTGAAAATTAAGAACAAAATTGATTTTACAGTTGTAACATACAGGCTTCAAAGAGGTGCAGTTGTCATAGAATATTCTGGTTCTCAAATCTAAAAGTGTGTGATTTCAAATGTCTTCACCTAAATGTTAGTTCAAAGCATGCTGAAAACAATGGAAATACTTTACAATTCTCTGAGTTAAATACTAGATCTCGGGAAGTCTGCACCTTTTGGTTTTTAAATGTGCTCAAGAAGGATGTGAAGACAGTACTTGTTTGGCTGGTTTGGGTTTCTTCAATCTGTCAGCATTTATACCCAGCTTTACTTAGAATCTTCTCTATTTTTAGAGCCACAGAAGTAAAAACATACTGATAAAATAGTGATAAATTTAAAATACCAGTGATATAAGTCAGTCACCCGAGTATGCTCCCAAAGGCTGAAATGATCTTGAAGACTTTCAGGATAAAGAGACTCCACATAAGTACAGACAAAAACACATAATGTGTGTGTGTGTAGTTTTGTTTCAATGTTTTCTAGCCTCTAGGCTGGAAAAACACAAGTATTTAGTCTGAGCTAGTTATCTAGGCTCTTGCCATAATCAGTGGAGAGCTTCAAAGAATCATGGAGGACATCGTGTGATGGATTCACACTTAGAGGTGTCTGTTTCTCTCTTACCTCACTTAGGGGAAACTTTCCACTTTACATGCCTGTGGTTAGTGAAATTATATTCATTCAGGGTAAGCAGAAATTATCAGTCATTTAGAACTGATAGCAACTCAATTCTTGTCTATAAGGGAAAAAGCAAACTCATGGCTGAAGTACTCAAGTGCCCGCATCTTTCTGCTACTGATTTTATTCTGGCATTTACCTTCCTTCCACCTTGGTTTTCCTTTGAAAAAAGGACCCAATTGTACTTTCTTTCTCATGCTTGTTAGACAGTATATCTCTTTAGATTGTCCTTTACTTTTTTTTAATTTTTTTTCCAGTGTGTTGAGATATCTTGCAAGTTCTGCAACATAAATACTAAATGACAGTCTTACCTATGAGATACACTGGATTTAAGATACATCAACTTTCTTAGAAATCGTCAGTATTTTATCTAATACTCCTTTCTTGTTGCTTCCAACCCAGAAATGGACAGGATAGCAAACTGAATACCAAGTTGCTCAGAGAGAATTAATCAGATATTTGAATATCCAAATCCACAAAATAATCATGTTTCCAATGCTGCTTTCATTAAAGGCTTTCACCGTAGTCAGCACCTTTTTTTTATTAGTATTCATAAAAGTGAACAGTGTATAGTTGTCATTAAGCACGACAAAAGAGGTCCAGCATGTGGTAAAACTGAAACAAGTTTTTCTATTTTGAATTTCCTCATTTTTTCACTCTACGCTTACTCTCATTCATTTATCTATACCAGCATAAAATAATTATAGAAGCACCCTGGAAAGATGTGTGCCATGCACTTCCCATGTATTTATGCCATGGAATACAGGAATTAAAGCTTTATCGAGATCTTGTCACATAAGATGACTACTCAAAAAGAATATATTAGCCCAGGATTTGAAACTGATGAACAATTTATAGTGTTGCTGTTGTACGACACCGTTATTATGAGGAGAATGCTAATAAGAAATACTCACATCTGGTAGTATGTATCTTAACCCCCTTAAACAGTGAATAGAGCTTAGGCTTATGTCTGAAAATTAACCACAGATGCCTACAAAATATGCTACTTGATGCAACTGATACTGGAGATTTTTATAGTGGAAACCTTAAATCTGTTCCAAGTTAAAGAAAAGACAGTAAGAATTTCGAGGATTAAAGCTGTGATGTATTTTGGCACTCCTAACAAATTCCTTATAATATTAGTTTTGCTGATTAATTCATATGGCATCAAGAGTAAAAACTGCAGTTGGGACCTGACAATGAATATGTTCTTACTAACTCTCACTCACTGTCCTTTCAGACTATAACAGTATATCTGCCAGTGTTTTCCAGATACAAAATCTTGATCTATGCTGAAACATACAGGCTTGTTGGAAGCTCAGTAGCTTTCAAAAATCAAAGGGAATGTTAAGAATGGTGCTCAAATTCAGATCTCTTCACCTTTTTCCTTTGCTGGAATTAATTGCATGGGATGGAATTTTCATTCATAGAGAAGGCGATGGAGAAGTGGCTTTGAAGATATGCTAGGAGCAGAAAATCAAGTATCTATGAAGATTTCAAAGTATCTTTGTTGTGAACCCTGCTATTTAGCTTCATCACTCTTAAAGGTGTTTAGATAGCGACAGAGTTTACCACTATGCATTATTTTTCATTCAAATGTAACTTATCCTTTTTCATAATGACCAGATGATATAGAAAAACTGGTGGGGGGTTTTTTTCAGTAGAATAAAGATAGTTGATGAACAAGGTGTTTTATTCATTACTCCTTAGTCATCTGGTGACAGTCATACGAACGTAAAAAATTTAAAATATCTAGTTATCATTACTTGCTCTGGTTAACCACTGAACCCCTATTTCATATTTCAGCTGTTGCCTCCTGCATATCTACCTCCTGGAAGAATGAACAGTGTATCTCTTAGTGGTATCAATCAAATTGCAAAAACTGAGTTCAGGGACTGGCATGCATGTTTAAGACTCTCATGCTTATAAGAAAAAGACTGTCTTACAGGTTTTTAGCAACTGTTAGTCATTCGTTGAATTCTTTTGAACTCTTATGTGTTGAAATAAGTGAAGCAGTATATAGGTTTTCCTTTTTCCCAATAAAGTACAAAACTTTGTCAGGAAAACAAGAAGTTTTCAGGTCTCTTATTTGATTTCTTCATGTAACAGTATTTGAAAACAAAGGGGATGTTATCAGCTGGTCTCCCTGAGACAAAATAATTAGCTTAGAAGATCGTAACTTGTAATACAATAGCACACTAATGGCAGAATCCCACATATCTCCTCATTTAATTCCTGGTATTTTTATATGCAGCACCTTTTTAAACTCACTGTGTCCATTAACATGCAGCGGGTGTTATGTAATCCAACATATATAGTCCAGGTTTCCAAACTGTCATCTCTGCATGTACAGTTCTTGATGTGAGATTAGTAAGATTTCTGAAGGATCTAGCTCCATATCAAAGGAAATAGAAAAGATCTTCTGTATCCTTCCCATGCTTTTTACTGTTTAAAAGGGTAGGATGAGCATCTTCTGATGGAACTGCAAAGCACTGAGCAAAGAGGACATTTTATGAATGTAAGAGCTTATGAAGGGTTTGAATGCTGACAAGATGGTCCTCTTTCTCAGAAACTTTTCAGAAGCACTGAAGTAGTTTGGGATTGAAAGGCACCCTCAGTAGGAAAGCCAAGAAAGCAGGGAATGCTGGTGATGACTTTTCTCAGTAACTGACTTTGCTTGTAAAGGCAAGAAAGTGAGGGATACTATTATTCTGTTCAATTTACAATATATTGAATATTGGTAAGCTACTATGCTACTACTTCCCTACTTTCATTAATTATTGAAATGAAATTATGAATATATTTAAGTATACATGCAATGAATTACCAAGAATTTCTATTATACTAGTGCTATCTTAAAGATAGATTAAATATTTTTCCTCAGTCTTTTTATCATAATGATTACAGTTTACATCCTTGTTAACCTTTATGGGAGAGCTGAAATACCAGGTGATGGAAGGTGTTATCAAATTAGCTATACTAAATGGCATTGTATGTGATTTTCAGAGAAGGTAACAGTGAATCCTATAGATTATGTAGTACCAGCATTATATTTATAAGGATCCATTGTAATACACGCTTAAGAACGTGAGTTACATTGGCATTTTAGATAGAAGTTGTGACCCTTTTATGAAGATACTTTAGAACCATCTACAGAAAACGTGTTCTTCTTTCTACAGAGCACAGTAACTCTTTTCCTGCTCTCACAGAGGGCATGCAGTCTCCAGTAAGGGTCTGTAATTATTATGATGACTTGATAAATACTAGCAACTGCTCCCAGATAAGCATAAAACACAGCAGGAGTGAAATACACCCAGAGTTCTCTGGCATATTTCTAAACTGGTTCCATGCCGTCCTGAAACATTACCTAAAGTCTTCAGTAGTCCCACCTAAATTTGCCATATGAAATAATTTTCACTGCAGCAAAGAAATTTTCCATAAATATTATGGGTGTGTTTAGCAGCAAAATTTCTAATACTAGATTTCAAACTCTTCATTTATTTTTCCTTGTGTTTTATTTTCTTTCCTTCCACCCTCTCATTTGTCCATCTTTCTCACATATCTCCCCCATAAGGAGGAAGTCCAGTCTGCAGTGCCTCTCCGTGAGGCTGATGACCGATAGCGTCTGAAATCCTTCAGTAGCACTGTCTTTCCTTATACTTTGTCACACTGATGAAAACATTCGGAAGGGCATGAAATGGACACTGTTGATCCAGTTCTGCAGCACGGCATCATTCCCATATGTAGGTCAAGGGGGTTCACATAGGACAGCACATACCCTTATACCTACCATGTTTTCCAAAACACTCTGCTAGATCCATCCAGAAATGGAAATAAAAGCTTCACATAGTTGATTCAATTAAACACTTAATATCTTAGAGACACTTATGATAATTATTACAAACACTTATAGGTCTTATGTTAATTAATTCTGCCAGTGGTTTTTGAATAAATGTAAAAAAAAAGAGATGACTATAATTATGTTGTTCATATATATTTTAAAATAAATCAGTATTGTTACTCTATAGCAAGTGTTTCTATCCCTTTATTTTTCTCACTCCAAATCCATTTCTTTTTCTGGAAACACTGAAACTCCTGAGATTAAAGGCAAACCTAACACTGGGGCTTAAATGAGAAAATGATGTAGGTACTTTTATGATTTTGTGTATTAAATACTAAATGAAAGCTCTAAACACATTAATAGACCCTCAAGTGTCATGCAAGCAGTACATTTTCATAGTGACAAACCCATTCCTTGTTCATTACAAATATTCTTTTACCTCAGCAACAAATTGGAGGAAAACTCATAAAACTGTCACAGTTTAATATAACATGAGACTGAATATCCTTTAAGCCTTTTCTTTCATAAAGATTATTTTTTTTACATTTAAAAAATGAGTCAGAGAAGTTTGAAAAAATTATTACGTATATAGTGGCATATACAAAATCAGCAGTACCAAAAGTACCTTTTCCATTACAGAATAAACCAAAAGAAAGTTACAAAATCCATGGAGATTCACAATTAAATGAGTAATTGTGGATAACAAAAGTAGAAACTTACTTAAAGAACTTAGTGGCATACAAAATATGTTCATACATTTATTTGTAAATCTCCTTAGTAAAATATTATGGTGTTTTTACCAACAGTGAGAAGGAATTTCAGCACCAGTATTTTAGATGTGTTGTTGCTGGTTTCAGACCATTACATTAAGTTGTAGATACTTCTCAGATGGCTGTGACAGAGCAGCTTTACTTCTTAAAAAATAAAGCCAGTGCTGGGCTCACCATGCAAAGGAGACATGAACTTACTGGAGCAAGCCCAGTGAAAAGACACAAAGATTAAGCATCTGGAGCATCTGACATATGAGGAAAGGCTGAGAGAGCTGGGACTGCTCAGCCTTGAGAAGAGAAGGCTTGGAGGGATTTATCCACATGCATAAATACCTGATGGAGGGCGTGAAGAGGACAGAGCCAGACTCTTCTCAGTGATGCCCAGTCACAGGACAAGAGGCAACGGGCGCAAAGTGAAACACAGGCAATGCCACTTAAACATAAGAAAAAAAAATTGCTACACAGGTGGTCACACACAGGTACAGGATGCTCAGAGATTTTTTGGAGTCTCTATCCTTGGAGATATTGAAAACTCAACTGGACATGGCCTTGAGCAACCTCCTGTCATGGACCATGCTTTGAGCAGAGAGGCTTGGACCAGGTGATCTCCAGAGGAGTGTCCCATGCTCAGCCAGTCTATCAAACTTTGAAAATATATTAATGAACAAAAAAATAGCAAAATTAACACATGTAGATAAGAAGTGTCAATCCAAGAATCCTGTCTCTGCTGAGCATTGCACTGTGCCATGCTCCTTGCCTCATCTTTTTCATTTATTTATTGAGAGTCTGCGCAGGTAGGTGCAAGTAAATACAAAAGGAGGTAGAAAAGCATGAGAGTTCTGACTTTAGGCTATGTCTGAAGTTTTTATGTTCCCTTTTTACTTGCTAAGTTCTTGCTAAGGTAGACATACACAGGACAATTAAGATGTAAATGCCATAACAAAAAATAAATGTCTGACAGTTGCTTTCAAAAATGTCTGGTTAAACTTGGTTGTCAATATAATAGCTTCCAGAATTTTGGTGATACCAGTTGGAGAAGAAGAAAATTATGTCAAATATGACTTTTTGCAACTTCCTTGAAATTATCAGTCAGCTGGAATGCTTATTAGCTGAATTTCCTTTAATTGTGACAGTTATTCATTCAGCTGATGCAGAGAAAGGACGTGTGTGCCTGAAAAAAATAAAGAGACGAGGTTTTATTATTACCTAATAGAAGCTGACGATCTTTTTTTTTTGCTGCACAATTCTTGTGACAGGCTTCATTGGCCAAGCTTTTATGGGGCTACCTCTGAGCTCATGAGTAAGTAGCTGCCTGCAGGAAAGCCAACGTTCAGCACAGTTGCCCTGGGCACTTGCTCTTTGGAGCCATCTTTGACTGAGCTGCTTGGGTTGGACCCTGTGTTCTGGATAGATTCCAGCAGGGTTAATTACAGTCTGCTGAATGTAATTATCCCTGCTACTTTTGCTTTGCTGTGGTATTCACTTCTGGTCTTCTGCAGTTCTGTGGACTGTTATTAAATGCTTTGTTTTATTCCAAAGAACGCTGCGTCGTAGTAGAAAATGAAATGGCTCTTCCCTTCCTTCCTCCCTTTCCCCTCTCCTCTCTCTGTGGATGTACAGGTGTGCATATTTTTTTACACAATTGGCTACTCTTATCACAAGCTATTGCTAAATAAAAGCTGTAACACAGCTCATCAGTTATTTATGATACAGGGTTTAATAATTTTCACATTCACTGCTTTCCCAAGTATTTCAAAGACAATTAGAGAGCGGCAAGTAGAATAGGTAATAGGTCTCCAGCAGTGGAAACCATGGCATGTTTCAGTTATATTCAGTGATATAAGAGGTATAGATATATAGAGGTATAGCCTTAGTCACAGTTAAAGCACCTTTGTTGAAAAATGTGAATGTGTTGCATTGTCTGTATATCTCAGTAGCCACCTCAAAGTCTTTTAAGTCTGTGCTGATGAAACTGATATTTAAAGGTCACAACCTTAGCAACACTGCAGAAATACAGGATGCCTGTGTACCTTTGTAGAACACTTCCAAAGCACGTTTTTATTACAAGATAAAATTAAATCAAAATAGCAGAGGGGACTTACATATCAACCACTGATTTGCAGGGCTAAATGTAGGGGAGGTTGGTGGGGAAAAATAATTTGTCTTTTTAAATGGCATTGTAGCTACAATCTTCCAACACAGATGAGTACAGAGAAAATTTACTACGTAGCTTGAGCCTGCAGGTCCGTTCTGAATTTTGCCTGTGTACTTCCTCCCAAAGATATGTATCACTCATGGAAAGCACATGTTTTGGCTTGAGCTTGTGCGTAAGTGCTCACAATAGAGTCCCTAAAGTAAGAATACATATTTTGGTGGAAGAAATAACAGTATTTATCACAATCCACAGTGGTTTTCCTTTTTTTCTTATTCCTCTGAAATAGCATTGATGTTGTGAACCTCATTTAGTTTGCTTTATTATTCTTTACCATGACTCACATCCCCAAAGATACTGAGATGCCTAACTTTCCCTCCAGTCTATATTTATATATAGTCAGTTGTTTAAACCAAGTATTAATATTAGTTGCCTATTGCATTTGAGGACCTGAGCTTAAATGGTGATATAAGAAATAAAACTTATAAACTCTTATTTTGTTTTAAAAGAAGTGGCATATTTTTCAATAATTTTATATGCACTTGACAATCACAGGACATGAAAAATGTAGGAACATCTTATTTCCTTGCTTCTTGTAACCTAATCTCATTTATGATTTTGGTCATAGATGTATAGCTAAGGACATCAGGACTTCGTAATGTTTCTTTGAACTTACCCAGAAATTGGCAGATAATTTGTATTTTGTAAGCAGCATCTTTAATCTCATTGAAAATTTAGAAATAGATGCACCACTTTTCACTTTTCTTAAGGTTAAATTAAAAAAAACAAACAACCTTAACATCACTTTATTTCAGAAATAGATATAAATTTTCCTCACTTTCATATATAGCATAAGTATGCAAGAGAGTTGAATGCTATCTTGTTTATGGTGCTACAAAGAAAGTGCCTGAAGCAGACTTTGCAATATCAACCAGGTTGAAGAGATTACCTGATTTGAAGACAGAAACTAAAGTCTGTAATGTCCTACCCATGTCAACGAGAAACAACCATTAGACCTGAACTTCAAATGTAATAAAAAAATATGTGTTGCCATGCAATATTAGATATCACTAGATACTGTTCAAGATAGCCACAAAGAAAATGCTAACAATTTTTAACTTCAAGTTGCGGGGGCGGGGGGTGGTGGGGGGTGGGGGGTGGTGGTGGTGGTGGTGGTGTATGTCAAGAATCATGTCTTAAATTTTAACTTCTCAACATAAAGGACAATTATTGTCATTACCTTTTCTGCTATTATACACAGATCTCTTCAAATGATGTTTTATTGTTCTGTATCATAACATACAAAATAATATTATTATTTAAAAAAAACAACAAAACCAACTTCTAGTGGCATGTAATGTAAGTAATACCATCCTATGTTGCACAAATGCTAAGTATGACATTAACAAGCTAATGACCTATATGCATGTTGCTGATGACATTTGGTGTCAGATTGTTTCCACTTACCTTGGTTAATGGGTAATTCGGATACATCATGGAGGAAAACGTCATGCTCTGAATATAATTTGAAGGTTCACTGTCTGAATGGGTCTGTTCTTCTCTGTCACTGGGATTTATCACATGTCTGAGTACATGACTTCTCATGACAAGTATTCAGAAAGCTCATTAACACTCAAATACAGTTGATACATATTTTAGAAACTCCTCATTCTGCAGTTCAGCATCTGTATAAGAATTAGCATATGGAGATATGAGTAATTGTTTTAATGAAAATTTCACCTCTGAACCACTTTCCCCTGAGTTCATTGTGAATATAATTAGGTCTGCCATAGTCCTCTCCCTGTGAGACTGCAGATAAGGAACAGAAAAAAGAAATTCTTTGCTACAATCCTTCTGTTTAAAGATGATAGGGAGGCACTGATGAATTTAGTACCATTGATGTTCTCTGAACTAGAATCCTTTAAACAAAAAAAAATGTCATATAATGTCTTTTTTAAGAAACATTTGTTTTTTAAACAAAGAAGGAATAAATCTTTTAAACAAATGTATTATAGGGTACACACTATGATAAATGGAGAAACATATCCCATATTCTTCAGTCCCACACAAACAAGAACTTGGACATGCACTTCATTTTACCTTTCATTAGTAATGACTAAAGGAACATGTTTTCTCTTTCTGTATGCTAGTGTGGCCCCTTTGTTGGTGGTTTGCAAAATGTGACAGTAATCATTAAGTAAATCTTTGCCTTTGTGTGAGCAGTTAATTCAGAGATATAGTCTATATATACTAGGGATATATTCATAGATACATTCCTTTTATATATATGAGACTTTGCTTCATAAAAAGTCTCCCAAGACTTGGGAAGGGAAAGCAGTTACTAATTTCTAGCACAGCTTAATTAATTAATATTAACATTGTTGAGATTTGACTGAACTCTGTAAATGTTCATCAAATTTATTGTGTAGAGATACTTTATTTGAGAAAGAGATTTTCTCAGTATTTGCATCTCTGTGTCTATACCCTGATGATCTAAAGAACATTGACTCAAATAAAAAATTCAGTTATAAAAATATTGAAGACACCTTTGAAGCTGCAAGAAATTATTAAAGAAAATTTTTGTGCTACTATAGAGTGTCTGTTTTAGTGGAGGGATTACTGAACTTTTGTGAAGCTTTCCTAATACTGGAGGAATTAATGAAACACAGACTAGAAAAAGAAGTGTCTACCATGTGGCAAGTTCATAACATTTGTATTTTACATTTGTTTGCTGTGCACTATACAAGTCCTTGGTGATTGTAAAGCACAGGCAGAACAGAAGATATCTAGAGATACCTTGGGTGACTTTCAGAGCTTTGGTAGAGCCACAACACATATTGAGTGATAACATGCTTTGAAAGCTGGCTGAAAATCCCACTGGGTTTTATTTGAGGAGTTTAGAGGGAATGATGATTTCATGAGAGAGAATTTAGTGATTTGTCGAATGAAATGCTTGGTGAAAGCAAAGGTCTCCCCAAGTATCTGTTTCTCATTGAAGTTCTATCAAAAAATGTCAATGAAACATTTGCATCATTCTAGGGTGCCATTTCATTAAAAAACAAAACAACAAAAAAAATTGCTATTTTACTCTTCTGTAAATTGAAAGACTGACAATTCATTACCGGGACTGTTTATGAGAGCAAATGAAAAGAGGGGGTTATAGGAAAATGCTGGAAGGCATCATGTTTTGTCTTATTATGCATAAGTCTGCATTACAGGAAAAGAAAGGGGTCCAGCCATCTAGGATAAGGTTTGATCAGCGTTTTTCACAGTCAACCGTCAATCATTGTCTGTCAGATACATTGAAACAAGACACCAAGCAATTAGAAATGAAATGAAATTAAAATAAAGACCTGAGTTTTTTCAGCTGAAGTTTCTATTAAAAATTTATAGTAGGGCAACTTGCATGTCTGAAGGATAGAACACTGTTTGGTATCCATGCTTTTATAAGTGCTGCTTGTGACCTTGAAATGTGTAGAAAAGGAAGTTTTACTTGTTTAACAATAAACAATAGTGATACTGGCACAAATAAATAAATGAGAACAAGCAGACATGCTGCGAAAGTCAGGCAAGGTTAAACGATCATTTTCCAACATATGTGAAGAAATCAGTAAAATTTTTCTAAAGACAAATTGATAGATATAACTTATGCCTTGAATATTTTCCATATGTAAGTTTTCATTTCAGATTTATCTGGTATTCTCATTTGTTGTACTTGTAAATCTTCCTGAAGATAACTTGTTTTTTATTTGTTTGTTTGTTTGTTTTAATAAAAGCTATCTGATCAGAGATGATGGGTCAGCTGGCACCATCCATTTTCAGTAAGAATGCAGGCTAAATCATTTGGAGTACTGAATGTTCTCTGGAGGCCAAAAAGGTCAAATTCTGTCCATTTCAGCCAACTAAAGAAATTGGATATAGGAACATAATAACATAGTAACTGGCATTTTACAATGGTTGTTCATGCTGAAGTAGATTAATTCAATATAATCAGACCAAGATAATGATCATCTCAGGTAACTCTTCAATAAAATTCAGGAATAAAATTTTGGCAAGCTTCTCAGCCGTGATATGTGAAGTCAAGCACAGAAATTTAGTAAAGAAAGAGGACTCCACAAGAAGATAAAACTATCAGCCTTAATCCTGAAAGGAAGGTAGCTAGCATGGTGTTCTGAAATACCTGTCTGCACTGGTGAAAATTTCTATACTACACAACAGCCAAGGAGTATGGAATATAGTTAGTTACTTTTGTAAAAGTGCTCCTGTAAAACTTACTTCAGTGTGGAGCATGGTGAGGCATAGTTATAAGAAGCCTGATAAATGAAAATGGGTGCTGAGAAAGATGAAGCAAGACCTAGATTTTTGTTTATATATACGAATTTACTAGTTCCATTTTAGGAGTGTTTTAAACACACATCTAGAGAAAGTTCATTAAACAAAACTATGTAAAATGGGTATCTTTGTTCTTTTTTATTCACTAAAACTGTAGAGGACCCCAAATTATTTTGTAATGCATCAGTCTTGTTTGTGCTTTCAAGCTGGACAAGTTACCTAATACCAATATAGAACTATACTTTAAATGAACCTTGGTTTTGAAGCCTGCCTGGTAAGAGGGATATTACAACCAGTATGAGTGGCATCAATTGTCTCCTGATCCCCATGGCAATGGCTTGACCCTGCAAGGCCCATCAGAGTGTTTTGTAAAGTCAGCAGTTCTTGTATGGACACTTGACCTCCCAAAGGTCCCCTGGATGTGAATCCTGGCATGCAACCACCCTCTAACTCTCTGCTCTGTGCCCTGTTTTTGCAGGGCCTCCCATTTGTGGTCTGGCAGAAAACAAGCATGAATCAGTCCCACAGAAAGCATTCTTGTAACTACATGTAACCAGAGGGTTTGTAATGGAGATGGTCCAGGTGCTGGAGCACATTACCTGTGAGGACCAGCTGAGAGACTTGGGGTTGTCTAGCATAGAGAAAAGAAGATTCTGGGCAGACCTTATAGTGGTCTTCCAGTACTTAAAAGTGGCCTACAGAAAAAAAGGGAAAGGTTTCTTTATCAGGGAGGATAGTGATAGGGCAAGGGATAACAGTTTTAAGGTGAAAGAGGGTTGATTTAGATTACATGTTAGGAAGAAATTATTTACTGTGAGGGTGGTGAGACACTGGAACAGGTTGCCCAGAGAAATTGTGGATGTCCCATCCCTGGAAGTTTTCAAGGACAGGTTGGATGGGGCTTTGAGCAACCTGATCCAGTGGAAGGTGTTGGAGTTGGAAGTAAATGATCTTTAAGGTCCCTTCCAACCCAAACCATTCTATGATTATATGATTATATGAATTTAGCGACACTGGTCAAGATACTGCCGTACTTTACAAGGGAGGAGTCAATCAGAAGACCCAGGCTTTCCCAGTAGAAGACTGGATATATATTGCTGGATCAAATTACAGAGTTAACCCACGAGTTTGAGAAAGTCCTTCTTAACCCTGATACTTTCCCAGCTTCAGAAATGATTCATTACCCCCTTTAAAGTCCTGAGAGTAATTATGCTGGAAATGTTTTTACATTAAAAGAAAAGCACAGCCAAAAAAGCTTTCTCCTCAAGATGTCCTTAAGTTTGGAGCTTTTCCTGCAGTGACTCTTTTAGTATAACTTCTTTTACTTATTAAAATAGATACAGAACATAATAATTTGTATTTCTACAAAGATATTTATAGAAGTAGATAGGAGTGAATGGATGGTAGCTGGAAGTTTTGTTGTCTGGGTTGTGGTTGTCTTTGGTTTTGTTTTTGTACATTTGCCACTTTTTCTACATCATATTAAAGACACTTGGCAGAAACATCTTTAGTTGTCCAATAAGGCAACAAATGTTATTCCCATAATTCAGTTCAAACAGAAATCCCAATTTGTTTATTTTCTTATAACCTGTCAACTATTTTGAGTAAAATTAGTACTCAAATGCTATAACTGTAATCTGGGTGAAGAGAGTCCTGCACAGACTTGCAGCCAGGGAAATCCAGGAGATAATGGCAATGACAAGATAAAAAGAGATTTAAAAAAAAAAAAAAAAAAAAAAAAAAAAAAAAAAAAAAGAAAGAAAGAACGAAAGAAGGGGAAGCTAGCTTTCTTCTATGAATCTTTTTTAGGAGTTAGAGAAGTGTATAACAGGCAGTCTGAAGTGATGTTCATCAAAATGCTTCTCATTCAGACTGTATTGTATTCTTTAAAAAAATATTTTGCTTTGAAGTTTTGAAGTATTTCTGATTAGCTGTATAATATAAATAACTGGAATTTAGTTGGTGGCGTTATGAATGCATCTCAACTTGTATCCTCTTCATAAATTTCAAGACCAAACATCTAATTGTTCTGTTCTATGATGGCCATTTATGAATTTGTCAATCTTTTTCTCTATATCAAAAAAAAGTTGCTGAAAATCAACATTTTTTACAAAGCTTTTACCATTTATTGTGTGATCCCTTTTTAAGCCTTGCAAACATGATTATGTTTTATCTATTTCAAAAAGGTAATTCCCAAAGCCAAATTGCTCTCTTCAAGAACTCATAGTGGGATATATGGTTTGTCACCTCCAGGTTGTGAGTTTAAATTCATCCAGGTCAATTGCATCTGAAGATCATTATTATCCAATAGCTCACTAAGACAGCAATCTTGTACTACGGTGTTTTTAGTCAATAAATAAAGTTTCCATTACTGTTATTCTGCACTTTCCATCTTTTCTGAAGGTACTGCATCCATGCTAGAACTAAGACTCCTTTAATTTTGCACTTTTTAATGCTATCTGTCTTCCTGACCCTTGAGTTCCAGACATCTCTGAATAATGTATGGTTTTCCTTTCTAGACCTCAAACCGAGTTAAATGCCTCTATGGTACTTTTGGTCATTTAAGGCCTGGCATGTCCGATGGCACAATGTAAAGCACAGCCCCTTCACCATTAATAAGTTTCAGCTCCCATACTTCCTTTGGAGGAGCAAAGCAGAAATGCTGTAGGCATTATGCTTATTCAAGAGCTACACTTAAAATAAACCCCACCAAACCAACAACAACAAAAAACCCAAATCAAAAAACCCCTAGATAAAACAACTGGGAAATAATTATCAAAGAACATAACAAATTTTTTTTCTCTGCATGATAGAGTTTTTGAAGTTGATCAAATGTTGAATCTAAAAGAATGGGCAATTTTTCTTGAATTCCTGATTTCTGGTTCAAATGAAAGATTAATAACTGCATCATAAAAATTAAAACATATTTTTTTAGCTGCTGAAAAAGAAAAATATCCATAAAAATAACTAAGGAAAATATTCATTTCTTGTGGATCGCTATTCATCACCTGAAAGAAGTTGACAAGTTGCATACATATTTCACATAGCATAAAGTAACATGATGTGTTTGTATTATTGCTCTAGTTTGGTAATTGCTGTTGGAAAGGAAGAACTAATAAACTGAAAAAAAGAACAAAACTGAAATTAATGCGTCTTATTGAAAGTGACTATTATAATAACTCACTAATTTGATAGTTCAATATTTTTTATGTATGTATTTCTTGGTATATTCTGTATAACTAAAAGTTAGATTTGAAAAGTATGTGAAACCTATTATCTCTCATACATTGTTCTCATTTTATTTTGCATGTCTTTATTTGCCACTAACAAATAATGTCTAATTAAGCTTACTTTTTTTTATTTTGAAATATCAAATTTTAAAGTCCTTTTCCTTGCAATACCACCACAGACTTTTACAGAAGTCTATCATTATAGTTGAATTCTATGTACGTATTGATAACTGGGTTCTGATAAAAAGAAAGCAAAAAAAAAAAACAAAAAACAAACCACATTGTACTTATTTCTTTGTTTATGAACTTTGAGTATAAGTTTTATTCAGAGTATTTTATCATCTCTCTTTAGTCCACACACATTAGTCCATCTTGAGAGGGAAAATCACAGTTATATAAATTAAGTACTTAGGAAGAAAACCTTTTCATTTATATGTTAGGTATAGACTATTACAGTAGGCAAACACTTCTGAAAACTGCAGTAGAAAAGATTGCAAAATTACCTTTGTGTGAGAATCCAGACGTTCATAGAAGGGGGTACTCAAAAAAATTGCACAGAAGGCTTTTAATGAACAATTAAAATACTCTTTTATACTTTCCAATTCTAGTTTTCAAACGTTGGTTTCTGATGGGGTTTAGGGAAGGGGACTGAATACTAAATAAAAAACCTGAGGTGTGTATTCTGCTCAGGAACCAAATTGAGGATTAGAAGTCAAAAGACCAGCTGTGAAAGCAAATTGTGATGGGGATAAAAGTTAATTTATATGTCTAGTGAAAAACATTCTAAAGGAAGTAATGATTTTCTTAATTTCAAGCTTAGGTGGATAACAGGCATAAGTTTTAAGGAATGTTCTCATAGTTTTAATATACTAAGACATTTCAAACTGAAAGTTGCAAGAAAGCATCTGTAATCAATCGTCGGTTTTATTTTTCAGTTTTCTGAAAACTCAGAGGCTTGTGTGTTAAACGTGATATACCTCCTTCCTCCACCCTCTGTCCCCAGGGCCAGCTTTTGTGCATTATACAAACTACTCAGAAAATTGTACGGGGAAAATATCAATCACTTCATTAATGATATCTTTCACAGGTCATAAATATAGAGATTGATCTGATTTGCACAAGTGACCTCTTCCTCAGCTCTTAGCAGATAATTTTTTTAACCAAGGTTCAGAAAATAGAAACATCCATCAAGATGCCCTTCAAGAATGGTACATAAGCATTTAGTTAAAATTTCTTTTCCTGCTTTGTTGCCTTGCAACATGACTGTGCCTCATGTGGATATGGTCCCTCCATCATAGTGATGGCCAGTCTGACAATCTTGTGGGAGTTTCCTCATAGACTATATTAAGCTCCTTGACACTAAGTCCAGTTATGAATTTAAAGCTAGTTATTAGAAATAAAGCTCTTCTCAAAGTGCCACTAACTGACCTGTGTATGACAGCTCTTTGATGTCAATCCCCAAGGAGGTGAATTGCATAAGAGGTGATCTAAGTGTACAGAGTTACACTCTGTGGTTTTGCAAGTAAATCTCATTTATTGCCTCATACCATGGTAGAGTCATTCCCTGCACAGGTGTTTCAGGTATCTCCACATGCAATAGTTTCAAACCTTCCCATGATTTCAGCCAATTGATATCACACTCTTTACTGTATGCTTCCAATGATAGGAAAGAAACACAGATTATAACAGGGTTCTTCACTCTGAGATAGTATTTCATTGCTTCTGGACTGTTTACTCTGATTTGATTAAATGGATGAAGTAATTAACAGTTCTCTACCTATTTTACCCTTTGTTTAATATTCAAAATTACATCACAATTATTGGAAAAAAAACCCCAAAATAGCTTGTATTTCATTTTACTGTTGGAATACTGGAATGACTTAATTTCCTGCAAATGAGAAGAACCCTAGAAAGTAAAAATGCTATATTCATGTTAGAGAATAATTGCCATTTCATTATTATATTAATATGCAATACTTATATTAATTTAATTGTCATAATATGGTAGTGCAACTCACGGATTATCTATGGATTGTATTTTGCAAGTGTTGCTACAGCTAAAGTAATTTTTAAATAGCAATTGAGAATTTAATATTTAGGAGTAATATTAATTTGGTGAAGCTAATCCATTTAACCAATAGGCCACAGAACATCTATCGAGGAAAAGAGCTAATGTCTCCTCTTGTCTTGGAGTGACCTTTTGGTATGAATCTTTCCTGTTATATAAAGTATGCACCCCAAAATGATGCATCAAAACAAAATACATTTTACTTACATAATCATATAATCTTATATTTCTATTGTCACAATAGAAGGAGCTCTTGTTCAGACCCCAATTAACAGGTGTTTGTATAATGAAGAAAAACTCTTCTTTCCCTAAATAGCTCACTATGTAAGGGTGACAAAGAACTCATAACAGTATTATGATTAATACATAATAGATCAGAAGGAGACAATATGACATTGTTAAGTATAAATAATTAACTGCCCTTGACAACGTTGAGAAGGAAATCACTTGTAAGTGGGATGTGCAAGGTGAATCCTTGATATTGAAGGACAAATAGCAAGACTGTTGATATACCATGAAGAGTAAGAGCAAGAGTAAGAGCAAGTTTCATTAAGGTTCTTGTGGCAGGTATGATAACTGAAACACATTTTGAGGACAAAGACACATGCACTAAATATGAAACAAGTTATAATTAAAAAGGAAACAGAAGAAACAAGTTTGGTGGATCATAGCTAGGAGAAAGATAGGAAAGGAGAGATTCTGATTGACAGGACTTGCATTCATGATGTACAGTTGATGTAAACATATATGCAGTGTGTAACAGTATGCAGAGTTGTATTTTAATTGTTAAACTGCTCCTTGAACTGGGTACACTTCCTTAGTTTCATGGATCTGTCAAGAATATGGTAAGCACCAAGCTATTAGCTTGTCTCAACTCCTTCTATCTTTTTAAAAAAAATAAAAAAAAAAAAGGGAAATTAAAAAATGTAATAATAATAATGATTCACCAACAAAATATCTAATGTATCATCAAAACTAGAAGGATGAACATTAGTAGCTTGTTGGTGACCGTCACCTTTCTGAAATGCAATTGATGCTGCTGATGGGCCCAGAAATGACTGACTTGGTCTGTCTGAAGTGAAATCTAGTCTATAATACATAGACATATTTTCGAAAAGTTCAAGTGGAAAGAACATATTGGAATAATTTATAAGATGTGCATTTGAGTGTACAAAATATGTAACTATATTCACATTGCAAATGTTATTACAGTGTGCATTTATATTATTTTCCAGTCAGCTTTCTAGAAAAGACATGAGATTCTGACTAAGCAAACACATTTAGTCAAGTTTGCTTTGTTTCCTGTTCCTCCACTGTAGCCCACTGATCTTCTAGCAGTTTCTTAATTCAACAGAGCACATTGACTCTGGAAAGCACCTCACAGAACTTATGATTTCTAAAATGTTTTTTTTCTTGATATGACAGTTAGATAAAAAGACCCATGAATCAGCATGGTAGTTGTTTACAAGGGGTGATGGCAAAATTCATTTTGTATAATAAATGATCATCATAAACAGTTTATAATCTCAGCATTTTACCAACCCTGCAGTTATGTTTCATTATAGGCTTTACACTTCCTAAAAAGAAAGATGGTATGTACAAATTTGTTTAAATCCAGCTATTTAAGAACCTTTTCCATGGCCAATTTTAATGATTTTGCTGTTAGCAAATATTAAAAAAAAAATAAAAAAATGATAAGGTTGCAACATTTTCCATTGTCGGAGCAGAACCACTATGTGTTAGAGTGAAAGGGACTGACTGCTTAACCCCCCACACTGAGAGAGGAAAGGTTGATGTGAGCCAGAAAGGCTTTCTCAGGAGCACAAGAGTATGAACAAGTAATGAAAGTATTACTGTCTGCGGCCTTTGTGGGCTTTTTTAAAGTAGATAGGGGAGAAAAAAAAAAAAATGGACAAAGTCCAGGAGTGGGTCTCTGCTTCAAGACAGATTAGAAACTTAGAAACATATCAAGAAAGGAAAGGATTAGGAAATTAAACCTGGATAAGGCTGAAAATCTTCAATTTCTGTTTAGGACTATCTGGAAAATAACCATACTACAGGAGCCCAGGGGCAGGACAAGATTTCCTGAAAACAATTGTTTGACTAAAAGACATGTTAGAAATTCAAATCACAAACTTGTACTTAAGCTTCCTACAGTAAACACAAGGGACTTGCTGTTGTGGGATGGGGGTGTCTCATTCTTTCCTCTATGGTTTAATATTTATATATTAAAACAATAGGGTAATTACCCGATATTGTATCTTCTTTGGTATCTGAGCCAGCAAATTATAGGTCTCTAGGTCTCTCTCTTTTTCTTGCCCAGTAAACTTGCTAATATAAACAGTTCTGAAAATCTTTGACCAAAAATACTCCAAAAAAGCTCTCTTAAAAAGAACTCCCTCAAAATCCAGCAATGAACAGTGTGGGGAACGGCATGAACCTGTGCTCTGGCAGGCCTAGGCTGCTAGGTAAGGCGTGCCAGGCAGAGTAAGATTTAACGTCTTTCATGTTTTATCTGTGGTGGTTTGTTGAGGTTCCCCACCCCCCATCCCCCCACCCCAATAAAACCAAAACCAAACTCAAACCCGCTTTTTTTGTCTTCCAAGATTGTTTGTAATACTCTTTCTCTCTGGCTTTCATGCGAAGCACTGAATTAGGAAGACAAATTCTTCCTGGAAAGCCTACTAGAATTCTGCCCACTATGGCGCAGGGTTTCAGTGCAAGCCCTTGCTGGGATCTTCTCGCTTCCCTTACGCACATATACCCACACCCACAGAGAGCAGCACCAAAACACCCTGCCAGCTCAAGCTTCATCCAGACTATATAACTTCCAGTCTTTCAGAGTATCATGTTATTGAATACTTCATTATCCAGTGGTGGCATATGGTGCGTGCATGTTGTCTTTTAAGACCGTATTAATTATTTCCAAGTCCCCTTTAAAAATACATCTCCTAAATAGGGCATGAACCCATATGAATTTAATTTGGTTTCCAGTCTTCAGATACACTAAAGCAGTGTGTATTCTCATTTTCTCTAACAGTCCTGTTTGGCATATAAGCATCCTGACAGATAACACCTGCTGGTGGATGTAACCTTGAATGGATGCTCTGTTACCTTTAAAGTTCAATTTCAAATGCTCATACTTAAGGCAACAATGCTATTTTTTAATTTTTTTTTTCTAGAACAATGCTTTGCCAAGCTACTGTCTCAAGAATAAAATTTGAAACATATTTAGATTTTTCATGATTTTTTTTACATGAAGACTGTTGTATTTCTCTGCATATAGATTCCTAAATGCACACATTAAAAAATACATTTTCATGGAATCACATTGAAACTGTGATGTTGTTACTTACAATTTTTTTCTGTCTTATAGAATATTAAATTTCTTCCAATTTTGGGTTTTGAATATATTTTACAGCCTAATGTCTGAATAGCTTATTAAAGCATTTGTTAAATAATTAGCCTTGAAAATTCTGAAGGAGTCATGAGTACTGCATTCAGTGAAAGAGTTTATTCTTTAGGCTATGAACAAGAAAACCAACGAAATAATGTTACTTCTCAGCTCCCCTGCCCCCACTGCCATTGCAGCATTCCACATCTGCTCTTGGCTGAGTCCTTTATTTAAATCAGTCAGGAAACTGCAAAAATAAAGCTCATCTAAGTTCATAAAGTTTGAAGGATAGCTTCTACTCTATTTGAAGTCCTAAAATGTTGAATTTTCATTCCATCTTTGCAAAACTAAGTATATAGGGGTTTTGTACCTTATGAGGCACACATTTATAATTAAACAGTTAAAGTTAACATTAAGTATAAACATTTAATAATTTTCAAAAATATTTTTTGACTTGCAAAATATCATTGCTTGAAATAAATCATTGCTTTTGTGATTTTCTTAGGTACTGATGCACAGTGCTTGTCAGGCAATTTAGACTAAAAGTTGTAGTTGGATGTAATAACATTCAGAAATTGCAGCAAGAATAATTTTGTCGTATGCTGCTAACATATTGTGATTCTTCAGATGTCAGGATTGATCTCTTGCTGAATAGATCCAGTTTGGAACAAGTTATAAGCAATCACTTCTGTGACAATACAGTTTGTAATGAGATAAAACCACATCATATTTGCATTTTGGCATAAATTATTTATTATATGTAGTCAAGATTAAAAAATAAAATCCAGTCCATACTACTCCCCAAATTATAAACTAGTATGATTTAATCTAGTTAAGATATGTTATCTGAAATAAGGATATTTTAGTGATACTTAGTGATAACAATAGTCATAGCTAGTGACAACAGGGATATTGAGTGATTAAGCCAATGCAAACAAACTTTAAATCTTGATTTTTTAAAATATTTTGTAAGAGGAAACTATGTCTCAAATACCTTCTTACAGAAGCTTTTAGAGAAGTTTCAGTTTTTAAAAATATTACTTTCAAATATGTTTTTCCTGGTTTAATGTGTTAAGTTCTGTTAATATTTTCAGCTGAATGTTAGTGTGCATGGACCCTCTCCATGCATTGTTCATCAGAAGTATTACAATGAATTTAGAGCAAAATAATTTCAAAATGCTAAAATCACTGAGCAGTCTTTTCTTCTGATGGTGTGACAGGAGCTCTGGACAGTCACTGCCACTCTAAGTAGACACAATGATGAAAGCCAAAGATAGGGCTGCTGGGGAGGTGGGCTGGATGGAAGGAGGGAAATTCTGTTTGTCAGCAATGCATTGTATACTGGGGTCATTTCAGATGTTTTCTCTTATAAGCCAAAGTTCTTGCCCTTTTTTTTCTCATATATGGCTTGTCTTAAACTTGTCTGCATCAATCCACTAGTTTTATTTATGTATTCACAAAAGTATTTGGTTTGGGGGAGCTGATGTTATATCAGAGGTGTAACAGTCATTCCTTCAGTGCAGTGCTTACTGGGCAAGAAATCAGTGCCCATTGCACATTTGATAAAACTCTTTTTTTATTCCTTTTCAACAAAACAGACTATTAGAGACCTGCAAACCCAGAGCGGAATAGACTATGAGCTTCAAAATAACTGTCTGGTGGATTAATCTAAGGGGTTTGGATGTGATGGAGGGAAGATTTAGACACTACATTAGAATAGTATCTTTGGAAAGAAGGGAGGGAAAAGTGGTTTAAAGTATTATGTGCTGGGTTTTAGATTCTTTTGCTGTGTGTCTATATTATCCAGTGTGCACAAAAAAGCTAAAATGAATATAAATATAGTACATTTTAAAAATAATATTAAAACCATTTCCATTTATTTTTTTTATTAAAATTGCTGGGTTTATGACATACTGTGGAAACTAATTAATATGCACTACAGTTCAAATGTATTACAATTAAAAGCATGGATTTAGGGGTAATTTTCTGCATAATTATGTTTCATGCATTATAGTGTGGTATTTGTTAATATGTTTTTAAAGTATCAGCTGAAGCTCACATTTAAATAGCTGCTAGTTATTTATAAACAACTGGTTCTGTTTCAATTTATTCTACTCTTTTGTTCTGTAACAATATGCTTATATTATTCTCTTTTAAAAAATGAACCCTTAAGTTTGGTAATTTATTTGGAAATGAACCTGTATCACTGCAATCATTACATAATAAACATAGTAAGCTACATTTATTTATTTTATTCTGGTGAAATGTAAAGCTAGCCAAAAGTATATAATAATAAATTTATTTGCTTGTTTTTCAAATATAAAAATAATTCACTAATTATGTACTGAACTAAAAGTGTCAAATAAATACAGGTGGCATAATGGATTTCCATATTTAGAATAGAGTTCTCTAAAAGTTTTCATAACTTTTTGTGATCTGTGTAAGTCTGAAGAAGCAGAGACACTCTGATCAGCACAGTTTCTCAATTTATTACCATTACTGTTTTTACACTAGGATTGTTAAACAATGACTGATCAAGCAGTAATCTTGAAGTCTGAGATATCATACAGAATTATGACAAAAATGTCCAAAACATCTCAGTCCAAGAAAGCCAAAAGAGAACTCTGATGTCATCTCCTAGTTTAAATGCTACACTGATGAGAAAAGGATTAAAAAAAATACCTGAGGAGCTTTAGGCTTAAGTATTATTTTAATGAATGAATGTCAGTTCCGACATTGCATTGCTCATGTTAATGCACTGCAGCTGTAAAAGCTGTGAATAGTCATTCAGTCTATGGGATCAGAATCGAGCTAATCTGAAGGGTTTTGTTTATGCTTTAAAAAGGTCAATCATCCACGTGCACAAAAAACACCCTGAAGAGTGTGAGTGTGTGTGTCCCCCTCCTATCCATCTATGCTATTTGCCATAGTACAGATGTAATGACTGCCTCTGTTATTTTTGTTCAGCTACATTCATATATAAACTACACATTGATTATTTTTTTTCATTATAATGTAAATATATTGGGGAAATATCTTTAGTCTTTAAGATTTTGATTGATGCTTATCTGCCAAACAAGTTAGACTAAACTATGCAGACTGAAGGTGGTTATGGAGTATTGGGTTTTATCTCAGGTATGTGCCAGCAAATTGAGAATTCATGTCCAGATAAGTCCAGATTTTTCTATTAGAAAAAGAAAAAAAAAAAAAAAAGGGGGGGGGGGGGGGTTTTAGACAAAGCCATAATTTTCACAAACCCTTCCATTTCCCATTTAAACAGAAATTAATCTATTATAAACATATCTACTCTAACACTATTTTTCTGCCACATATAATAGTTATATCTTCTGTTTTTTGTTAAGATATTTTCATTTGAAGCACTTGAAAATGCATTTAGTTTATGTGTCATGGTATCATTTATCCCCTTTTCTGAATTCCAGGCACAGCATCAGCCTGGAAATACAAAATGCTTTCTTTCAAGTCATCCCTTGCATACAGAATGTTTTTTCCTAATTTACACACATGCCTTTATTTAAAACCTACTTCTTCAAGTCTGCATTAATGACAATATACACATCCTTACATATAACAGTGGTTTTACCCTTTGCTGAATATCTCAGTGGTCTTATCTGTTTAACACTGTAAAGTTTTCCCCAGAGCCATGTTACACTTATTCCTCTGCCTAAATTCCTGCTAGGATTGATCTGTGTTATATATCTGCATCATGGTATGCTTGCCAAATCCTTTTTTTGTAGGCATAATTTACTTATATGAATTATATGAAGAACTAATTATAAAATCATAAGTAGTTTTTCATGTATCCTTCAGTGAATGTTGAAAGGACCCTCAAATAATTGTATATAATACTCATTGGAGAGTTCAGTGTTTAACACTCACTCTTTTAAGTATGTATCTCTCTAAATAGTTAATAGCTAATTTAGGGGGGGTGGGGGGGCGTGTTGCCCATTTGTATTTAAAATGTATAAACAATTAAGGAAAGAAACCACTGTGTTCTGATATTTGTATACTAGTATCAATATCTACAATGCTAAATATTGCTAAAATTTCTGAGGAAAGAAATAATCGCTGCTATTAATATAACAGAGTTTTATTTGTGTGTTTTGTTATGTATCTTTGCGCTTGCCTTTTTTTTCTAATATTTTGTAGGGAAATTAAAATTATTAGACATTTTACTACTTATCTCAAATGAAACAAGAATGGCAGTTGATTGCAAAAGATAATTGCATTGCCAGCACCCAGGCTTTATATTAAGCTAAGCAGTTCATATTTATAATCTTTATTACATCAGATTGCTAATACTGAAACTGAATCATATTGTGCGGACTAATTGTCTAAGGAATTAAATAAAAATGCAGGTTAGCACAATATTTCTGTATTTATGTTAAAAATGTATCCTTACCATTAAAATGTAAGTACGTTTTAGTACAGCATGGATTGTAAATGGGCCAATGATCAGGAGTACAGAATCCTTTGTTGACATGGAAATTGACTATGAAATGCATGGAAAAAGATTTAATAGTCAGTATCGAGATAAAATCAATTTTAAATGAGAAGTTTACCTTTATAGTGAGTTTTCTGTTGTTATTGCTGTTATTAACAAACCTGTATATCTTTTAAATAATTTTCTTTTACTTGGCACTCTATTGTGTGTACACTGTTGGCTGATTTAATGACTTCTGAAACTCCTCAAAATGAAAACAGTGATAATATAATAAAAAACAACTTCAGTAAATCATTAAAGCATGGCCCATATGTGTTTATGGCTAATGTCTTTGTAGGACAAGAAAACAGGATTAATATAAATTAAGATACTAAGATTATAAGACTTCTTTTTTTTTTTTTTAATAAATATTTCCATAGTTTTAAATCTTCAAAGTAAAACTCTAGAAAATTTTACTTCTTCCTTTGTTTATATATTTACTGTATTATAATTAGATTGAGCTACACCATAAACTATACCTGCATTCTGAAAAAAAAGATCCACAGAGAAATAGATAAAATGAAAGATCAGCTTTAATTCTAAGCAGCACAGTATTTAAAATAATACAGGCTGAAAGACCAGTGTGGAATAAAAGCTCAGACTTTTTATTTATCATGTAAATGGCAGTGCACAGGTGTGTATTTTCACTTCTGCCTAAAAAATCTGGGGAGCTACTGGTGGCTTTGCTATGATACCTGCTGCAGACTGGGCAGCCACCAGCACAGCCTGGGGTGGTGAGGAGTAGGACATCTACCCTCCACATGTCCATACATGAACAGACTACCTTCCCTCATCATAGGAACAGGTCTCAAACTAATCCACAGAAAGATTCCTCTGGAGATATAAATCAGCCAAATGTTTTAGTTATTTCATGGGGAGGAGTTTTGCTTCTTTTTTAATTGAATTCAAATGTGTAATGAATACTCTATGCTTTCAGAAATTTGTTTGGGCTTAATTAAAAAAGTTATATATTCTCTTGAACAACACATTTAGATAACAGATAATAATAATAATAATAATAATAATAATAATAATAATAATAATAATAATAATAATAATAATAATAATAATAATAATAAGCCAACCCACAAAAGTGAACGGTAAATATGTATTGCTTTAACTTTGTATCATTTTTATATCTGCAGAGATTTAATTTTATTTGTAAAGCACTGTAGAAAGAGATTAAAAGGGCTTCTGAATCATATTTTGATATCTTAAATGATAAATTTGGAATAAATTAAAATTATCGCAGCCATTGTACATCCCAAACCAGAGCGAAAAGAAAATAGCCCCATCACTGTATTTAGGGTTGGTACTCTTGTACACATTTAAACCTTTATAAGCAACTTTGTACCAATTTATACATTTTTCTTTTTGTAAATAGGTCTAAGATGGAGAAGTAAAACTCCTGTTTTAATGTTGTAACTTTTATGTTTACTAGTTTATTTGGAAGGTAATCGTTCTCTCATTCTTGCCACACACAGGACAGAGGGAGGCTGTTAGTATAACTGGGCTGGTCAACTTACCTGTCACAATTACTGGTTTTGTTTCAGCAAAATGTTTTCCTGAATATCCTGCCAAGTTGGCAAAACTTTAGGCTGCTACGGAGTCTTTTCTTAGGAGGAAGCAGGAACTGATGAAATCTTTAAATATGATTATAATGTGTCTATCAAAACTTAGTTTACTCTTTAGCCAGTTTTCCCCCCATTTAATCTATGGGTATGTTATATCAATGAAAGAAAATTTGATGAACCTAAGTATGCAGCAATCTCTCTGCATGTGCATGACGTAATTAATACGTAGTGGAGCCCAGCTCCATCCTGCAGGTCTCTTGGTCTCTGACGCGGGGATGACTTGCCTTCATTTAGGTTTCCCACTAGAGTTTTGTAGATGTATCTTTATTAGCAGTAGGAATCTGCAGAACTTTGGAGCTTTCACTTAGTAACATGTCAGTTTTGGCAGGTCTTTAAAATTTTTGATATAGTTTAAAGCTTGTATGGAGCCCATATAACTTTATGTTCCATAATTAGTGATGTCTGCATGGACATTTTAGACAATTTTTGCACTTGTTTTTTATTTTTCAACATATAAAGTCTACATCCAGCTGTGAAGTTTACTGTGCATTAGGCTTGGCAGGGAATTCTCTAGTTTCAGCCAAAAACTTTGTACCCAGCTGACATGCATGGGTCTATGCTAAACCAAACCCATAAATCTTGTTTCCTGCAAAGAAAAGATCAAGGAAAAATCTCCACAAGGATTAAATTATCAGATTTGTTAATTTCTTCACACAGCCACTGCAGAGAACTTTCAAGTAATCCTCTTTTATTTTTTATATACACTGTATTTTCCTTGTGGATATAACTGGTGGCATAAAGAGACTAGAAAGCATGCTGCATCTCCAGTAACCACTCTTACAAGCTACAGAGGGCAACAAGATCCTGGCTTGCTTTGTCATCTTCAGAGGATTTATGTGCCAGTGTAATATGACTGAAAGAGATCTTACTGGTTTACCACTGAAAATCTTAAGTTGTAAAGGGAAAGCTTCAAAATTGGTAAACCAAATTTTTGTATTCTGCCTTCAATACAAAGACAAGGAGAAGAAAATGGTTTAGCTATAAAAATAGGTGAGGTACAGACTAAAAAGGGTTAGCAGAATTTTGAAAATAAAAGTCTGGGTCACTCAGGTTCACACCATGCTGGTGGGAGAGGGAGGATAGGAGTAATGAAATACAGACTTCTGGCATCCAGAGTTGAGATTGATGTGACTAATAGATTATTCTTATTCAGGACTCTGAGTCCAAGATGCTTCTTGAATCCAGACAGTGGCATATTCTTGGAAGACAGAGCAAAGTTCTGGAAGTCAACAGCTCATTAAGGAGCAGTTACTGCTATGTCTACAGACCGGAGTGCCTAGACAAAGAGTGTCTACAGACTCCTTCGTGCTAAAATTTCCTGTTCTGGTTTTCATCTTTTTGTTTTTAACCTCAGATGATTTTTATTTGATGATATCTTGAAAAAAATCTTTTGAGGTAGAAGCACTAGATGGCAGAAACTAAAACACAAAGTGGAAAGTAAATCAACATATTAAACACAAACAAAACAACAAAATCCAACTTGACCCTCTCTTTTTCTGCAGCAAGTCGGATTTCATTGTCTCTTGACTTAGTTGTCTTACATACACCTTGGAATCACTATAACATCAAGCAATGAAGAAGGGAGATAGTGTTTGTGCTAACAGCACTGAATGCTTAGGGGTTTGCTATTTATTTAAACACGTGGAAATGTGAAAATTTCAATTATCATTGGAAATACTTTCACCGTCAAATAAGTGCATAGTATGTCTGACTGTAAACCAGTTAGGCAAGAAGGTAACTGCTTTCCTGGACTGCTATCTCTTGGTCCTCATAAACAGTAGAAATGACCACAGCAGCTCAGACATATGGATTTCTAAGGCATAACTTTAGGATCACACTTTGTTTCACCAGACAAGCAAGCCAACAGACAATTGATGACCATGTGATACCTTTTGTGATTGTTACATAAAACCAGTTATAGACTTCTTTTTCTATTAGATTAGGAGGACTCAGAGTCCAAAATTCATGGCTGATCAGCATGAATGGTGCAAGGTATCCCATATGTGTAAATTGGTCTAGCCCAATTAAACTAGCGTTATTCAACTGAAGTCATATGGACAGGGATGTTCAGTCTGTTAAAATGAAATCTCTGCCATAATGCTGTAATGCAAAGACAAGGATATTGTGAAATGTTACTGTGGTGTTGGTTTCTTTTCCCAGGTAACATGGGATAGGATGAGAGGAAATGGCCTGAGGTTGCACCAGGGAAAGTTTAGACTGGATCTCAGGAAAAATTTCTTTACTGAAAGGGTTGTCAAGCATTGGAACAGGCTGCCCAGGGAAAGGATTGAGACCCCATCCCTGGAGGTATTTAAAAGATATGTAGGTGTGGCGCTTAGGGACATGGTTTAGTGGTGGACTTGGTAGTGTTGAGATTCTATGATTTTATGAAATATTTTTTTTCATGCTATATTGACTTGTTTTGTCTGGTTTAAAAGCAAGTTATATGTGAGCATTTGAAAAAATCTAGATTTTAGTCTAATTTTAATATCATTTTCACACAGTTTTCAATAAGTTGCACTGGATTTTGGATTTGTTATTTTTTTGTTTGTTTGTTTCATTTTTTGCCAGATTAACATACTCTATAAACTTGGTTTAATTCTAAAACTCAGCATCTAAACAGCTTTATATGTTATGTACTTCTCTAGTTTTTATATCAAACATCCACTGTATCACTAAATCCAGTTCTGATTGCCACATTTTAGATGTGTAAAAAAAAAGGTAGTTTGGCAGCAAAACAGTTGAATATCTAATGAAAGGAAAAATACCTATTGGGAACAGTTAAAGGAAACAATACCCTTCAGGGATGGTATGTCTAAGAGACTCTTAAAATATGAGAGAGGGAACAATCAGTCTAATTTTCCACTTAATACATTGAAAAAAACTATATGGTTGAGCTGCAGCTCAAGTGTTAGATTTAATATTAAGGATATTCTCATAACAAGGAGAACCCTTCAGCAATAGATCATGTTGCCCATGGAGGCTGCGTTGGCAAAATTATCATTAGTTGAATACAATGGAAGAGATTCCTAAGAGCAGATTACCAGGGAGAAGTCCCTTCCTACACAAATATTTCTGTTGGTGGTGCTGAGTGTGAAGAGTCTTTCAGCATTGTGAGAGTCACCCATAAGGAGATCTGTAATCCTCATAAGGCTACATCTAGAACTGAATTCCTCCCAAGTATTTAGTGTACGTTTTGTTCTTCATTTAAAATGTGTGAAATGTATGGTAAGATCTTAAAGTCCAGGATGGAAAATTCTTCTGTAAGCATACAATTTGTCTGTAAATTGTCTATAGGTCCAGCTTCAGTTTTCTGGAAAGCAAAATGCTTTCTGAACATGAATGCAGCACACTCACTGACTCACAGAAAAGCCAGCCTGTTTACTATGAAAGATCTGGTTGGTTTGGAGTTCTATGGGCTACAAGAAAATTTCCTTCCTGAGCTCCTCCATCACCTGAGAAAGCAGACTTTCAGAGATAGTCAAATACTGCTGTATTCTTGAATTGTTGTTATACATAAACTTTGAAATTTCCTGTGGAAGTTGCTGAGTCACGATATTAGCAAACAACTGTGACTTTTCCAGTTGTTTGCTAATCTCTTCAGATTTCCTTTCAATTCAACAAACTTTCTGAGTCTTTTTTTAAAGACAGAATTATTTAGGAGCTTTAATAGTTTTTGAACAAATGTTTCATACTGGGAAAAGATCTTTAGATTAGGGACAGTAACTCAGGCTTTCCCTAGAATCTGTAAGCTATACAAATATTTATTTGTGTACTATAGTCTGATTCGTTGTAAAACATGTTTGAGAGTCTAATAGTCTTTTTGAGCAGTCTTACTGTCTAATTTTTTTGTGATGGGAGTTGAACATACAAAATCTGGTGTATAAATCCTGCAGTATTCACAAGGGCTTCATCACATCTAACTGTTACACCTGTATTAGGGTGTTAGGATGTTAAAATGCTAGGAACTCCAGAAGAAAATCAGCTGATTACATGGTTAGTTGCTTACCTTTTATGTCCTTGAAGCTGAAAGCCACAAATGCTGCATTAATGTTGGGGCTTTTTGCTACATCTTTAGAATTGTGTGTTTCATCAACATACTGTTTCATGAGGTTATAAACTCTATTTAATTTCACATGGGCAGAATGTTTTCCTTTCTTGTGAGTGCAGCATTACCTAGCCTTATATATGTTTAAAAAACTAAACCAGAACACCATATTTCTGCTAACTACTAACAGGTTAACTATTTTCCAGCAATAGGGACAATCTAATTTTTATGTGTTTGCATCATGTGTACACTAAATATTAAAAAAAAAAAATGAGGTTAAATACAGGAAAGATGAAGAAACCCTACCTTGCTTTCACAGTTATATATGCTATAAATTTGGTAGTGAGATGTGTTACAGGAAGGAAGACATTAAAAGCCTGACTGGTTCTAGCTTTCTCATTTGAACTCGAAAGACAAATTTTCTAAATGCATAGAATTATTTTTAATGTCTATGATAACTTTTCACCTCAATTTTTTCTCTACATACCACCCATTTTCAGAGTCAGGCTGGATCCACCACTGTAATACTGTTAGTTCATACAGGAGAAAATGCTGTCCTCATGCAGTTCTACAGGCCCATGGAGCACTGTTGAAACAAGCAAATATTAAGTGTTAATCTTTATTGGTCTGTGAACTTAATCATGCATAACCAGGAAGAGTTCATTTTTTTAATTATATCCCCCCCCCATTCATTACTTATGTTATCCTCAAAGGAACATCAGTGAAAAGGGTCAAAGTCTGCTGGACCTCTTGCTGTTCATTTAAATTAGCACATCTTCTGATCATAGGTGTACATGTTGTGCTAAATGTGAAGATTTCTACATATTAGAAAAATGGGAGTGCTTTCTGAATGACAGAATGAGATCAGGATTTCTGAGAAAACTGTTTGTCTGCAGCCTGTGTTTGTGAGTAACATGCCCATTATTTTATAGGAGTTGGCATCTATGAAAAATCTGGAGCAATAAAATATCTGTTGCAAATTGCTTTTAAAAATTATATGGGCTACTTCAATAGTATCTGAAGAAAAATATGTCATCTTTTATTAGGTTGTCTATGACAGAACTAAATAACTGTTTGAAAACAGTCTTGGAGAGGGGAATAGAAAGGAGACTTTAATTCATTATTCATATACCCGCTATATTAATAAAAATCACTACTTGAGAAGCTACAAATTCTTCTTCATTCACATAGCATTTGCTTATCCCAGGGGCTAGTTGAAGTACATGTCAGCACAAGGATTATTCACCTGCATGAGTTCTTCAAAGAAAGTGTTATTGGTTTTCATGTTGGCTGTTTCCATTTTGAAAGGCTTTTTTTCAGTGGCTTGTAACTTCCTGATACGTGCTGGCCACAGATTTTAGGTTCAAGTGTTTTATTTTGGCTTCTTTGCTGAAGTTGAAAAAAGAATACCACAAATCACTACTAGTCTGTCTGCTTGGTACCATAAAATAGATTATCATAACGGAAATCTCATCAATAGACAGTTTGTTTTCAGAGAATACAGGCAAGGATACAAAATGATTTTGACCTATGGATCTACAAAAGAATTTATTGTCATGTTACATTATTCTACAGTACAATGACACTATCAGCTAGCTCAATGACTGCAGAATGTTAAGGATTTTGCTAAAATCACTGCAACTTCTCAGTCACCAGCCTAAAAATGATTAATTCATATACAATGCTTCTTTTGCACCTTTAGACACATTAGAACAAGGAATATGATGTCTGCTGTCTCAGCTTTCTTCAGTCTTACTGTACCTATTTTGAATGCATGTAATGAAAACAAGCAGACATCTACATTATCTTAAATTTCCCTGCAACAATGGTTTTGCACTGATAATCAACAGTGTTTGATCCTTTGTTAGAATTGCAAAATTTCCTTCCTATTGCTGTGTTACATTGCTTCACATTTAGCTGTATAAAGTCAGAGGGGCTGAGATGCCCAGATGAAAAAGGCCGGTGTAATGCAATGGCATTCCAAGCAAGTCATCGTAGAATCAGCCTAGTACTTTTTCGGACCTTTTTTGCTGCAGGGCCCTGGGTGATGGTACACCCTGCACTGAAGGACACACAGCAAGCCCACCCAGGCTTGTTCTGTGCACAGCCAGGTGCAGCTTAGGATCTGTATCAAATCAAACAGCCTTTGTGGCCATGTTTGCCTATCTACTGGTAAAACAGTGTTTATTGGGTGCTGCAGAAGATTTAGCTGAACACTGTTTGATCAGGCTAATTTTGCCCCTCTTAATAATTCCAAATTAAAATACGTTCCTCCTGAATAATTTATAATTCCCTTTTCTGAGGATGCTGTGTCCTACAAAATGTGCCTTTACTTCCATCCCTATACTATCTAGCAAGGAGTGTATTTCCAATGTGCACCACATGACCATATAGAGGCACTTGTACCTGTCCCATATCTATATTATAACCAATTAATATATAGCTATAGTTGACATCTGCAGTACTCCATTGGACAAATTGAGATTACATGAAATTTTCATGCAAAGGAATATCCAGAACAGAATTTGATGCATTCCATACATTCATAAATCTTTATGAATGTTGTATAAAGGTTATCATCTTCCTTATCAGTGATGGAAGACAGCTTTGTCCAGCCAAAGATGACACTAGAATTTTTGGTCGTGCTACTACATAGATATATGCTGATGCAAACCCAGACAAATTTCTTCACAACTTCCTTCCAGTTAATTCTGGTTTTTTGGCAGTCTCAGCTATGCCTGTAGCCTGAGGCAGTCAAGAGATAAAACCAACAAACGCAGAGCAGCTTCCAGTTAATAAATTACAGACTATCACAGAGGACAACATAGTAATACTTTCTGACCTGAATGAAAACAAAAAACATAATTTAAAGGATTTGTCACTGACCTCATTTAAGAGGGCCTCCTGTCAGGTACACAATATGGGAACATCTGTTACTTGCCCCTGTAGTTCATTAATACTTCTTAACAGTTGTAATCTTGCCAAATATTTACTTTTGTGTTTTATTTGCTAATTAACAGTCATTGCTGTGAATAGTGTATTTAGTATAAAGAGAATTACATATTCTGTTCCTTGTTAGTGTGCTTTAAAACCACACCAAAAATATACTGATGCTTGGATGCTGCTTTGTAGTCTTTCAGAACCGTAAGTTTGCAGTTTGATTGATCAGTTTTCACCACCAAAGAGAAGCAGCTGCAGCTCTGAATAAAATTGTGCTAATGAAGATTTCAAAGTGATGATCAAAAGCAGAATTTGCTCTTTCAATTGTGCACTTTTCTGAAGATAAGTAATAGTGCTGTTTCAGCAAAATATGCATATCAAAGCAGCTGAATCATACATTTCAGTGGGAAGTTTAGAACATATTTAACACATTATGATGGCTAATCTTTGTCACAATTGGTCTGTCAGTTGCAGAAGAGTGGAAAGAGATTAACTGTATTTTTAGTGCTGATTCATGTAGTCAATCAAGAATCTGAATATGAAAAATATTCTATATTTGCTCATAGACAACTATATTTAAAAGGCTGTGAAGATACACATCTAGATCACTAAGTGTTACCTTAAACAATAGTTTTGATAAAATATACAAACACCATAACTTCAAGAAGAATTTCAGTCTACTGGACAGATGAGACAAAGTTGTATGAGGGGTTTGGCCACAAAGCCATGGTCTGCTGCAAGCTTTCCTTTAGATATCCTAGAACAGCCTGCTAGAATTGAATTTTTAATGCATTTTGGCATCTAAAGACAAAGCCATGTACTTTCAGGAATTTCCCTTTGTATATTCAGGCAAAGGAAAATTGTTCTCAGTTAAGTTAAATCTCTTTGTATCTTTGCGATAACTTCAGAAGGCAATTTTTGCTGCCCATAGTGAATTCTGCACAGCTGTTCTTAGACTGCAGCCACCTACATCTACAACAGAATGCTAGTTCTGCCATTTTCTGAAAAAAATTTCAGTCCCTTCCACATTGTAGAAAAACCCACACACATCAGGGGCATGTTTTGTCATGCTAGAAACTGTCAACAAAATAAAAATTAAAACCAAATAAACCCCATAAATATAATAAAATAAATTTATTGAAATATATTGAGAAAAACTAACAACCCACACATGGGGTGAACAGTGGAACAGAATTAATGCTAATGAAATTTAAATAACTTTTAAAATTCTTTTTAAAGTTTAAATGACACCAATTCACTTTTCAGGACACATAGCAAAGAACCTGCAGCAGAGTCACACAGTACTCTAGGGAAAAGATTTTTGTTTTGTCTATTATAGAATAACAGAATCACAGAATGGTAAGCGTTGGAAGTGACCTCTGGAGTTCACCTAGACCAGCCCCCCTCCTGGTTCACCTAGAGCAGGCTGTACAGAGTAACATCTGTTCTGAATATCTCCAGACAAGGAAACTCCATGACCTCACCAGGGCAGCCTATTCCAGTGCTCTGTAACCCTCAAAGTAAAGTTCTTCCTCATATTCAGAAGGAACTGGCTATGTTTCAGTTTGTTGCCTGTTGCCCATTGTCCTCTCATTGGTCACCACTACAGTCTGCTCCCATCCTCTTTACATTTACACTTGAAACATTTATATGCATTGATAAGATCCCCTCTCAGCCTTCTCTTCTCCAGGCTAAACAGACCCAGATCTCTCAGTCTTTCCTCATAAGGGAGATGCCCCAGTCCCCTCATCATCTTCATAGCCTTTGCTGGACCCTCTCCAGCAGTTCCCTGTCTCTCTTGAACCGGGGAGCCCAGCACTGGACACAGCACTCCAGATGGGGCCTCACCAGGGCAGAGCAGAGGGGCAGGATCACCTCCCTTGACCTGCTGGCCGTGCTCCTCCTAATGCACCCCAGGATCCCATTGGCCACCTTGGCCACCAGGGCACACTGCTGGCTCACGGGCAACTTGGTGTTGAGCAGAACTCCCACGTCCTTCTCTGCAGATCTGCCTTCCATCCAGCAGGTCAACCCCCAGCCTATACTGGCACACGGGGTTGTTCCTCCCCCAGTGCAGGACCTTACGCTTGCTTTTGTTGAGCTCCATGAGGTTCCTCTCCACCCAACTCTCCAGCCTGACCAGGTCTGAGATGAGCTCCAGCATGAGCTGCTCCATCACTTTTCCAGGGATGGAGGTGAAGCTGACTGGCCTGGAGTTTCCTGGGTCCTCCTTCTTGCCCTTTTTGAAGATTGGAGTTTTCCTCTAGTCTTCAGGCACCTCTCCTGCTCTCCATGACTTTTCAAAGATGATGGAGAGTGGCTTGGCAAAAACACCTGCCAGCTCCCTCAGCACTCAGGGGTGCATCTTATCAGGGCCCATGGATTTGTGGGTGTCAGGTTTGCCTAAATGATCTCTAACTCAACCCTACTAAACCCAAGAATCTTTCTTTCTGCAGACTCTCTTGCCTGCAGTTTCTGGGGTTCCTAAGGGCCAGCAGTAAAGACAGAAGCAAAGAAGGCATTCAGTAACTCTGCCTTCAGTAACTTCTGTGTCCTTCATCACCAGGGCACCCACCCCATTCAGCAGTGGGCCCACATTTTTCCTAGTCTTCCTTTTGCTACTGATGTACTTGAAGAAGCCTTTCTGCTTGTCTGTGACCTCCCTCACCAGATTTAATTCCAAACGACCTCAGCCACCTCCCTACATGTCCTGACCACATCCCTATACTCCTCCCAAGCAGCCTGTCCATTTTTCCGCATTCCATAAGCTTCCTTTTTCTGCCTGAGTTTTTCCAGAAGCTCCTTGCTCATGCACAAAGGCCTCCTGCCCCCTTGGTTTGATTTCCTACTCGTGGGGATGTACCTATCTTGAGCTTGGAGGAAGTGGTGCTTGAATATCAGCCAGCTCTCTTGGATGCCCCTATCTTCTAGAGCCTTAATGCATGGGATTCCACCAAGTAGTTCCCTGCAGAGGTCAAAGTTAGCTCTCCTGAAGTCAGGGGTGGCAATCCTACTTGGTTTTCTGCTTCCTCCACAAAGGTTCCTGAACTCCACCATCTCGTAGTAACTGCAGACAACACTGCCCCCAACATTCACATCCCCAACCAGCCCTTCTTTGTCTACAAAGGCAAGATCTAAGAGCACACCTTGCCTCATTGACTCCACCACCTGTGTCAAGAAGTTATTTACCAACACTCTGCAGGAACCCTCTGGACTGCATGAGCCTGGGTGTGTTGTCTTTCCAGCAGGGAGGCTGAAGTCCCCCATGAGAACCAGGGCCTATGATTGTGAGGCTAACTCAAAGTGTCTGTAGAAGGCTTCATCGACTTCCTCTTCCTGATTTTGCCTGATCTGTTTGTAGTAAGCACCCACATGTTGGCTTGCCATTTAATCCTCATATAAAGAGCAACTTCACCACCTCACCTTGCTGGCCTGTCCTTCCTAGAAAGTATGAAGCAATCCATGACAGCATTCCAGTCATGGAACTATCCCATCATGTCTCTGTAGCTGCAATGAGATCATGGCCTTGTGACCGCATGCAGATCTCTAATTCCTCCTGCTTGTTCCCCATGCTGCATGCATCGGTGTACAGGCATTCCAGAGAGGTAATCAAGCATGCAGGGTTCCCGGGAAGGGTATAAATGGATCCATACCTTTGATATGGTTGGCCTTCTGGTTCTCCCCCTTGGAGGCAGTTAAGGGATATTTGTTCACTGCTGATATTGGCCTGGTTTATTCCCCAGTTGGATGTAATGGTGGTGAGCTTTGCCACTTGGATGCCACCACTCGAGTAAAGCAGTTGAGCAGTTGTTAATAGTTTTGTAGTTATGTTTTTTTCCAGTGAATCCAAACTATCTCCAGAGAGTCCAGGGACTATGTTATGGATTTAAGGCTTAAATTGCTATGGTATATATAGCAACCTTATCAACCAGATTTACCGATGGTGTATCTACATAACAATCCTGGGACTACTTGGAATGATATTGAATTAGGTAGCTCCTCTGGATGATGAAGTTTTTCTTTTCACTCAATCCAATAGGTGACATTACATTGTCTACCTACTATGTCTTTATTTTTGATAGTCAAATTTTAATAATAATTGCTTATCTATTGTGCAGCATCCTTTTTTGGCTGTTTTTACATTCAACTTTTAAAATTCAAGACTAAGTGAAGAAACCTTGTGATGCTTTAGACAAGACTTGTTCTAAATGGCTTAAAATGGTTGTAAATGTTAACTTTTGAGAAAACAACATGCCAAATAATATTTTCATGGGGTCTTTTATCAGTAAACAGCAAACAGTAGAAATATTCTGACCTTCCTAAATGCTCATCAGGCCACTAATAGCAGTTATTATTGCAACAAAACATATATATTTTTTTATTTATTTATTGCAATGTGGTACATGGCCTCCACAGAAAATATTAATTTCCCCCTTCATTCTGCCTTCCTTCTGTTTCTTTATGCTATGTATCTTTTTAAATCAACTTAGTTCCAATTCAGTGAAATTACATTATTAAATCTTTGTTGCACAAAATTAATGTTCCTGAACTTCTGTGAATTATGTTATTCACAGAGATAGTACCATGAAGACATACAACAGAAAGGTCAAACTAAGACAAGACTTCAAATACTTTTAGTATTTGATTAATCTGTAATATACTCAAAGCCACCAACTTTAGTCTCATTACTTATCAAACCAGAAATTAAATGGAAAAACTTCCTTCCATTAGCACTGTTATAAACACTTAGGAAACCCTCCTTTCATTCTCTGTTCTTCAGTTTCAAATAATACTTCCTAATAATTTATACTATTTTATTAATTTTCAATAGCAATATAAAATCTTTTAGATGAGTTATGTATTTTCAGAATATCCTGATTTTTTCCTGGGTGATGAATTTAGAAGACGCAACCTAAATGTTACCACAGTGTCCATATTTCTGAAATAAATTATTAGTATCCAAACACTCCACAATTTGAATAGGGAAGATAGGGAAAGGAGTAAAAAATATTACGTGCTATTAAAAAGTTAAAATAATAATGAAAAGTGTTCCATTTCATCTCTACCTTGTGCAATTTCCACATAAAAGATGTCCAGTTAAATCAACTCTGTAATTCTCTAAATGTACAAGAAAAATCCCGTTATTCCAATATTGAGATATGTTTAACTCTTTTAAGGATGTAAGCATACAATCATAAATTTAATCAATGTACACCTAAAAAGGAATGTATTAAATTAATTTAACTTTAGGATATATGTTTAAATATGTCAGATTCCATTAATGTAAGTTAATTTATGATGAGGATAAAATTAGAGAAAAAAAGATCAAGGTGACTCTGGATATCAGAATTGAGCTAAGTTATGTATTTATGTAGTTACATATACACATAGTTATTTATCAGTTACACATAAATATATACTTAAACATTTGCTCTTTATTTTTTGTTTTGCAACTCTCCGTTGAAGTTATGCATTGCTCTAAAACTTAACTTCTCCTTTAGAGCCATAGTCATTCATTAGCAGTATTTCAGAGGTTTTCCTGTCTTGCAAGCCTTACAAAGTTTTCCTGGATTATCTTATTATTTCACTGTCTTTTTCAGCACCCTTCACTGCTGATATGATCTTTCACAACCAAGTTTATAAAAAATAGACAAATTAGATGCCCTATTTTTAGAGCTATTTAAACAGGAACTGTAAAAATGCAGGTTTGCTAACAACTATATTTGCAATTGAAATACCTACACACCACTCTGAGGAACCTTTGCAGAGATGTGTTTCCCACATGTGGAAAGAGGTCAATGATTTCCCCAGAGATCCCTGTGGGCAAGCCGTACATTTTTACCTCATATTCTGTCCCGTTACACTAGGGGTTTTTTTCTGATCACATATATATTCATGGACTTAAAGATGGTCCTTCAACAAAAAGTCTGAGACTCCTGAGGGTAAAGTAGGAACCCGTTTTGCTGCTGTCCAAACTCAAAGCTATGCAAAAGTTATGAGCATGATGGGTTATTTCCTAAAATATTCTTTGGGAGTTGTTTATTTAGCTAATTTTCTCCTTAAAAAATTACTTCCAATTACTGTTTATAAGTTTTTAAGGTGATGGCTTAGTCTGGTAAAAGTGAGCTGGGTCTTGTGAAATATATGTGAATTGAGGCAATATTCAAAGTTCAGATAATAAGAAATAATGTTAGGTGAACAAGTATAGTCTTCATTTTAATTTATAAGCATTTCCTAGACATTAGAAAGTAAAAAAGTAAAAAGTGCATTCAGTGATCTGCTTCCTACTGATACTTTCTCCACCTCTGCAAACAGAGATTTTCCCAAAAATCTCTCCACAGAAAACACATACAGAATCTCAGTGTTGATTAAAGGGAAATTTACGATTCTACCTCTTTCTTAAGGAAAAAAAATGGAAAAGGAAAGCCATTTATGTCATTCTTTCAGAATCCCTTTATTTTCTTTTATTTTTCTTTGAAAATAATTTATCTTTGCGTTCACCTAAATGTGATTCTAAATTTCATTTTCCTGTCCCCCCCAAAAAAACTACACTGTTAATCTGTAGTTTATTTGCTAAAACAGTATTTTTTAAAAAGGGTTACTTAAGAATATTGGTGAAAAAAAAGTTAAATTACTGCTGCTGTTGTTAGGAAAAAATGTTAAAACGCAGATTAAGTCACTCTGGAATCCAATACGAATTACATTTTATATGTCATGAATGCAGTAATATGTTTGTCTTATTTCTTACAAAGAGATTCCAAATTATGAAGTTTTTTATAGCAAATAATTCACTTCATAAATGAAAAGATGTTTTAAAATAAATGGTATATAACCGTTCTGGGAAGACAGCTGTTGGAATTCCTAGAAAAGAAATAGAAAAATTACATTGTACGTCAGAAAGATTGTTCTTTTCGAAGTCTCCAATCCAAGGTCCTATTAGAATCTCTCCATTCTTCCTGCCACTGAGCCACGGGTGCCTCTCCCCTGCTCTCAACCTGATCTTGGAATCATTCCTTACTTCAGAGAACCAAGGAGAGGGTTCAATAGCAGCCTCTTTGCACATTTACAGCATGTCAAGTATTACCTTTGGGGGTCCATGCTTCTGAGTCTGTCTTCCTGTAAAGCTGGGACCTTTAGTTCAAAAGGCCTATATAAGAAAATCTACGTGTGGGGAGAAAAAAGAAAAAAAAAAAAAAAGAAGAAAAAAAAAGTGGGGCAGAAAATATGAACTAGGTATCTTTACAGTATAAAAAACTTAGATCCTTGTGCATCAAAGTGCTTTTGCACATCCATAGTCAGAAAGAGACTGGGAGCTGGAGGGTGTGTTACACACCAGTAGCAAGACACTTGGCATAGTGCTGGGCACTGCTTTTTTCTTCTTTCAGAAAAAGTGCATGTGTCAGTGAATTCCAGTGTCCAGAAGGACTTTTATGATTATTTATGATTTCAGATTTAAGACTCTGTAGAGATTTCTTCAATTTCCATACTTCATGACTGTGCTGACAAAGCTGTAGGAATACTAATGATCAAACCCAGAAATCTCACCACGTTGCATAGTATTATATTCTTATTGTATAAATTGCATAATTTTAAAATTTCTTTTCACTTCAGACATTTTGCATTACTAGGATGTTTTTTCTCAATTTCCAGTTTTTCTTTAGCTTTATTTTTTTACTTTTTTTTTTTTAATTTTAAAAAAAATAAAATAAATGAGTTTGACAATGTGAATCTTTAATATCCTAGACTAAACACATGCCAAAAGAGAATAATGCACAGGCCACTAGAAATAAGATAAGCTTGCTAGAAACTTGGTACCACTAAAAAGACTGGAGTTATTTCTCAAAGAACTGTGCATTTGTGTCCATAACTAACGAAGTGAACATGAAAATATAGCTGTAGCTAAGCAAAAGACAGATGGAGAAGCCAGGCTTTCCAGTGATACTTTGGCTTAGTTCACGTCTCATCTCACACATTGCTTCTCTCTTTGGCCTAAAGAGACCCACTCTGCCAGCCACTTCTTGAAAACTGGCTTCAGTCACCCAGCTGTGCCTAATTTCAGGAGTCTCAGGTGCAGTGACACTCTGCCTGCAAAAGCTATGTTGGTATGTACACTCCCCTGGGGAAAGCAGAGCAAAAGACAACTTTTTTTTCCCCCTTCCTCTTTACAAGCTCTGATGTGGTGGGATGTCTGGGAGAAAATTAAATTTCAGTTAAATTTATTTTATTAATTTTTTTTTGTCCTCTCATTGGTCACCACTACATTGGTCAACACTACATAATACTAAATATTAATTTATTATATATGAATAAAATTCAGTTAAAATAAAAAGGAAATACAGAGGGATTTTTTTTAAGAGTTCTTTAAGTTTTTCTGACAAGTGGTTTGAAAAGTGTATTTCAATACTACTACTTCTTCTACTTATTGTTTTCCAACCCAGTTCTCTTTCCCCAGTACAGAGCAGGGTCTAATAGCTAAACACAGACTCTCCCTTTCCACTTCTGTATCCAGGGTTGATGCCAAGAGGGTATAACATCTCATGTGCAGTTACCATATGCCACAGTTTAATCCTGATTCAATGTGACAGTAAGATCCTTTTCCCTTCTGTCATTTTATTCTGCCTGCTGATGTCACTTCATATCCCCAGCCCACCTTTCCTTTGCAGCACCGCCATGAGCTGCACAGGTATGTAGCACTGTATGCATATAACCTTGCAGCTGGAGGAAGGTACGTAACCCTTTCCAGTACAGATCTTTTCTGCCCATGCCTGACAGGTGAACGCAAGAATGCATTCTGGACACCGTCCTCACTGAATTTTATAATTAGTTTGCAACATTGCAGTTGTTGTTTGGTTTTTTTTTAAAAAAATATTCATTTTCTGATAGAATCTACTGGCAGTTCAAACAGTATCTCTGATATCTTTGATTAGTGCCAAATTTGTGCTTGTTTCTGGCCACAGGACTTATTACCAGACATTTGATAGGAAAAGTGTTTTTCAACAAGGGCTTCATTACAAAATGTGTTGTCATAAAATTTTTACAGATTTTTTTTCTTACAGATGAACAATAAAGTCAGCTTAAATGCAAGCCAATTGCATGAGGGTACTTTCCCCCCCGCCTTCTTCCCTCAAAATTTACTTGACAATTTTTCATGTAAGATTTGTATTTATACATTCTTTACATTACGTATGACCTAAAATAAGAAAGTAGAGTATATATCTACACAGTATGGACAAAAAAACCCACAAGTAGATTAGTGAGTGCTTAACTGAATTTGCATCATGTTCTGAATGCTTAGTTAGTTAGGACACTAGCCTAGGAGTGTGACTTATCTCGCTTTCCAATATTACCGAAGGCTTCCTGTAGCACCTTGGGTACACAAATCAAAGTCTCTGAACCTTAGTCTTTACTTACAAAATGAGGATTTCATATCTCATGTGTGAGATAAGGGAATATTGTTGTGCAGTTCCTTGGTCATAGAGTAACATTAGTATCTGATTCTGTTTTAAATATGAACTCTTCATCCATTTTCTGAGACTGGTGAGCTAAAAGCATTGTAGTGATAGCTCTGCACTAAAATCCAATATGGAGAAAATGCTGGTGACTACCTGCTGCTGTCAAAATGTTTAATTATTTATAGCTGAGGGTTGTAAAAACCATACAAGCAGTGCTAAACCTGTTTATGTACCAGAACTTTCATTTTTAGAAGACTTATCTCTGCCGCCTTTTCTATTTCTTACATTGCCCGTTCTGTCCCCTTCATGGCTGCATCCCCCTGAACTTCTCTTTCACAGCATCTGACCGTGTTTTTGACCACCTGAGGGTATCCCACCCTCCGCCACTGCCTTCCCAGTCCCACCTGTTCCTAGCTGTCAGTGCTGTACACACTGCCCCACAAATGGTGATTTATTTCCTGCCCTTCAGCCTTGCAGACATAGATGGCAATTTACTGGTGCCCTCCTGCCAACTCCTTATGCCTTCACAGATGCCTTATGCCCTTCTTTCAATCTTTAATGCCAGGGAACATGAACAAATGTAGTCTTCTTCTTGCTCTGTGCTTGGAGAGCAGACCATGGGAGCCTCTCCTGTCTGTATGCAGTACCATAAAAGAGCTGCATACACTTTTTATAGCTTGAGACTAATAGGATTTTTTTTTTCCCTCTCTGGGATGGAACTAGATGATCTCTAAAGTCTTTTCCAACCCAAATCATATTATGATTCTATAATTCTCCAGTTTTTATTCTCATGTTGTCAGTTATCCAGGAAAGATCATTCTACTAGGTTCAGCCCAAGTATACATATCTCTGGTAAACAAAGGGAAACATCACTGTTATTTGGATGGCTGGGCAAAGTCAAAATTCTTTTAGTCTACTGCAAATCTGTAAATGTACATACAATTTTGAGATCTGCTATGGTTTGTTTTTTTTTTTTCAATCAGGGTTGTAGATATTTTATACTTCAGAGAGGTTTGGTCTCCCTATATAGGCCTTTCTTTTCATGGGATACTTCTGTGTTTGGTTAGGTTCATTTTACCAGGAAAAAATGTGAACCGGACTCAGTATACCAATTTGAGTAGAATTATTCTCTTGTGCATGAACCTGCTCAAAATGGAAATATTCTCAACAAAAAAAAAGACTTTTGTATTGGGGTTTTTTTTTCTTTTTTTTTTTTTTTTTTTTTTTCAGAAATGAAAGAGCAGTGAGTAATTTTCAGGAACAAAGTATTATCAGAAGTAGGGAGTTTTTTGTCAAAACAGCAATTGCTGTTTATCTATATTTAGTCTTTGATAACCTCTTCTCTCTTTTGAATTGATGATGTGTGACACTTCAGGAAGGAAATAATGAGGCAGTGATACTGCAGTTCTGCCCCCACTGTCCTTCCCTCTTTCAACAGCCTGAAGGATATCTGGATGAAATTGCTCTCCTTTTCCCATTCCTTTTCCCAGTTCCTTCCAAATACGTCCAAGGATAGGAATATGTTTCAGTGATTTCTTTTATCCATTTCAGTAAGAAATTATGGTAATCTAACTTGTCAGTGTTTCAGGTCCTGAAGATCAGCAGTGTAGTAGTATGTAAAAAGAGGTAATTTTTTTTTCCTTCTTTTCCAGTACCTCTTGTATCTTAGGATGTGGGAGGTAATGCTGATCAAAGCAAATTTTGGGAGGATCTAATAGGAGTTTGGGTATTGGAAAATTAGTAATTAGATACAATTAATGTATCTGATATTGGGGAATAAGTAAAAGAGTTCATTGCCCATCAAGAACCCTGAATGTCTGAAGTTGGGTCCTCTAACCAAAGGGAATTTCTCTGGTGTACCTTAAGAATAATGTTTTCTGAGATTTGTTTGATCTCATCTCTCCACTATGTGCTTTGCATATTGGGGTCAAGGATTACAGCCGGGCAAGATGCTTTCATAACTTCTCTCAGATTTGGAATAGCTGAAGTTCTTTACCTGTATTTGCAATATGCATTGGAACAGCCCTGCTCACAGTGATTCCTGGGTTACAGGCAAACACGACCATGACACGGAGCTGTATTATCATGCTCTCTGTCATGTTTGTATTAGTAGATGTTGGTAAAAAGCTTTCAGCATGAGCAAATTTTTCAAAAAACTTAATCAAGCAAAACTGATAAAAGAGAGAGAGTCTATAGATGCCAAAAGGTGCATCCCAAAGCCTGACACTACTTTTGATGTGTGTTGAAAAGTGGCCTAAACAACCTTTCTCCATTTTTTCATCATAATTTACCAGTTTATCATTCAGTTCAGTCGTATGTAGATTCCATCACAGTTCAACACTTAAGAAGGCCAAAATTTAGCCAAAACACAGAGGCATTAGAAAAATAACAGCCCCATATAGAAAATAAACAGGAAGGTGATACAATCTCTACAGTTCCCAAACTTGGGGAGATATCATTGCTTGTGAGCAAGTGATCATCATTATCCTCCAAGACCTTATTGGAGAAAAGAATGGAGAAATACCATTTAACTATCTCTCATATTGATGCTACTTCATCAAAACTTGTGGAAGTTTCTGATATACATGAAATCAGTTGTCTAACATTTTCTTCATCATGGACAGGTTATAAACTACTGAGACCAATTTCACTTCCGTAATTTCCACTGAAAAGGAAGGACTGAGGAAAATCTATGGACTAAACATAGCACCCAAGTTCTTTCATCACAACTCTTTACATACCTTAACAGTAAAAAGGAGTTATAAGTTCAAAGCACTGAAATGCCTTCTTAAGCTTAATAATGCAGGAGCAAGATTTCATCACCTTGAATAGTACTTTTCCCATACTTTAATATTAGCTTCATGGCTACTATTTCATTTAATAAAAATGAAAATACTTTCATCTTTACTTCCTTCAAGAATAACTTCAGATAGTATGCAATTATCTTTTAACACCTTATACAATTACTTTTTTGATACTTTTTACATATGGAATGCATATGCAAATCGTGTTCTAATCTGAATATTAACATTTTTGTAATTTGCTTATTCCTATAAAACAGCAAGCTAGTGGATTAAGGGTAAAATTTTCTCTCCTGAAGACGGTTCTCTGATTTTGAACCTGTTACTAGATAAACATATTCATTGTTACCATGGATATATATGGGCATGTAACAAACTTTTCAGCAAGATCCATCAAATCTAAATGTTTGATGGTATTGTGAGCTTCCACTGAGGACATTGCAATGTCGCTATTTTGTAAAAGAATTTAATGGTTGTTATTTACCAGAACAATGTATAATTATCACAAGATAAATTGGACTAGAACTTGAAAAATTACAGTCCGTGTCAAAAAACTGTGAGATTTCTGTCTTGAAAAAATTCCACTTATTCATAGTGCAAAAAAATCCTCCGGTGACATTTGTGTTCTCTGTAATTACAGAAATCTTGGTTTGGAACATTTTGTGTATACTCCCTTAAATGTTACTTCCCTTTCATATGTTTCCAAACAAATTGTCATTATTTAAGAAAAAGTTTCCTGCAGGTGCATTGAAAAAGATTCATTTTAGTATCTATGGACAGCAGATGTTCAATAAGTATAAAACCTGAAATGAAATTAAATCCATGTAACTTACTATATGAAGTTCTTCCTGTATTAAGTCTTGTTTTCCATTTATATCTTTCCTTTACAATTTTGATCAGACAAATACACCAGTGTGGCTTTCCATAACTTTTGTATTATGTACAAATTTATGTTCAAACACTAAAGCATGTTTGTAAGAGTATCACACAATAATCTCATATTATGTATAGGGTCTATAATTACTTGTATCTGATGGTATCCATATCGTTCTAATCCTAGTACCAGTCTAAAGAATTCACAAATCATTTTTCTAGTAAACCATCAAGATGTGTGTGTTAAAAACATTTTAAAGTGAGAAATCTAAAAAAACATGCACTGCACTATTATTTCTGTAGCTCCAAGGAGAATACTTCTGCATCTAAAGACAATGTACAAAATATTTTTATTTTGGTAAATATCTCATTAGTTAGATCTCAGAATTCTCATACTGCTTGTTGCTTCTAGAAACAAATCGCATATAAATGATATTTGATGCTCTGAATCTATTATCTACTTAAATCTTGCCGTAAGTGTGAAGAAAATATTCTTGATCTTGTTCTTAATCTTGATTTTCCTGTTATTGGTAGAAAACTTCCTTACACAATTTGAGCTCTAAACAAAATTATTTTGTTTGATCCTAGCTATTGTTCTTGTATTTATCTTTCAAGCTGAGAAGGTAGAGGAAGCATTGTTTTCAGGGTTTAAATTTTATTACAGATTCACATGACTGGGTATCCCAATTATTCTTTACCTCTTTAGGCTGGGTTAATGTCTTTTTCATACAGGAATGTGTATTGCCATCCCTTTTCATTTTCTTGCAGGCTGGCACGGTATCAATATGTAAATGCAATATCCACCTTTTCTGGTACCTCTTAGATATTTCGTGATGGACATCTTATACAAATAAAGTGTGCTATTAAAATATAGGAATATTTGTAATAGTTCTGGTAGTAATGAGTGTAGGCTGAAAGAAGTCTATTATGTTTCAGCATAAACACTTTTTTAAATGTAAGATATGTCTTTCCAGATTATGGAATTTTCATAGAAAATCCACATCCACATATTGTATACAAGATAAGACAAAGAACAATACTGTCTGGTGAATACTCACATCTGGTAAACATTGAGTGAAATATGCTGAAAACTATAGGTTGGAAATCATCCGAATAGTCATGCTTTCTTGTTGCAAGTTTTTTGATTTGTTGCAGTGCAGACAATACAACAGAGGAATATTTGATTGTACTGAACAAATCTGAAATATATGCAAATGGAGTCTCTGTCCTCTTACTCGTTGTAACATTGTGACAATGATGTGTGCAGTGAGTATGTACAATAGTATAATCTTTATTTAAAGGTTCAGTGCAGTATATCCTATTAGGCTGTGGCTCTTCACTGAAGAAAACTGTTGTGTGCAAATACTTCCAAGGACCTCCATCATGACTAGAAATCAAACAAAGAAACACTTGCAGTGTGAATCTGTCACATCTTTTTGTCAGTAAAACCTGTATTAGGATTAAAATCTTATTTTATTAAATGTAAAAATCAATTTTCTTATACATCTATTTTATTTTTTCCTTTCCTTAGTGTAGCTTTTTCTGTCTGTTCTACTACCTTTATTTTGGTCAGGTCCGAAAAAAGGGGCTCCATGATTAAAGCAGAAAATTTTGATTTGGTTTAATTGATTGGGACAGAATTTTCGTAAAGAATTAAGGGTTTCCTGTTCTTTCTAATTTAGTTTCTTCTAGTCTGCATCAAGAAATTTGTTCACACACAAATTAAAAAGTTGAAAGGACCTAATAACTGAAAACATGTAATATGCCAGCTTCATTCATCTAGTTTCTTGTTACATTGGTTTGCCAGTCTCTGCATTTAACTTTTCCAAGTTCTGTTAAATGAACTACAGCATTTTGGTGAAAAGGAGATTATATGTTACGAACTAACTGTACCAAAGTATGATTTACCTTTGCTTAAGTCTTTTAGCCATAATCATCTTCAAAAGTTTCTGGGGTTCACAGTTTGGGGGTTTTTTTTGGTTGGTTGGTTGGTTTTGGGGTGGGGTGGGTTTTTTTGTGGGTTTTTTTTGTTTGTTTGTTTTGGGTTTGGTTTATTTTTTTCCTTAAGCCTTTACTTGATATCTGATTTTCTTGCCTTAGAGAAAATGAGTGGCGAGTGTTCATCCCAATTGCTATAGGAATTGATTTGCTATGAATGCTATAGGAACGGAGGAGTTTGTCAGTTTCTTGCAAAAATTGTACATCTGTCCTCTAGAGATTAGAATGTACAGGGTAACCTCAACCTTTGAAAGACAGTAAAAAACAATGGAGTTTTTCAGCAATTTTTTTCAGTCTAATGAGAGGGAACTTTCTAATTTAGTTATGCAGGTACAGAGATTTTATAGTTTATCTCTGGCTCTGAACATGTAATCACTTTTGTTTGACTTTTTCGAGGCCATGTCAAAACATGTAAAGTTGTATCATCATATAGAAGATGGTAATATAAGTGCTTTGATCAGAATTTCCATTAGTTCATCTGCAGAAATGTAAATCAACATTCTTATTTGCTGCACCTGGGTGTATTCCATACCTGCAGCCCAAACTGAAAAAGAATTTTCCTTTTTATCCGCCTGTATCCATCAACCCATTACTCTCAATCAAGGTATTATGATTTCAGTATCACTCTTAATATTAAATCTCCTGAAAGGTTTTGCTGTTTTTTAAAACACCAAATCAAGATTTTATTTCAATTTTCACACTTCTGTTCATCCTGAGATGCATGTCCTGATGTATCTGTTTCAATTAATATTTTAAGTAGAAAACAGGTGTGATTGGTGAAGTACTAGTATGGAAAATCTGAAGCCTTGAAGTTGATTACAAGGAAAGTAAAACAACTGATGTCTCTCATCACTTTCATATGGCATTAGTACATTTTTCTTGTGTATGGCAGTTAAATCCCCATTCAGCAGAAAATTCAATATGTTATCAAATAATAAAATTTAATTCTATATTTAGACAGAAGATAGAAGTTCATCAGTTCTGACAGGTAGCAATAGGGGTCTAATGTAAAGTGATTAGGAAATTTTTGAACATACATTTAAGTAATTTTAAAGTAATTGACTAATGTCCAAAAAGTTCATAAAAATGTATTTATCCACGTGAGTGCATAATGAGGGAAGGTTTAGCATTTGTTTCCATTTTATATGTACTGCAAATATATTCAATAATTTTACATTATATTTAATGTAAATAGTACTTTCAACTCTACTTAAATCAAGCATTTAAAAGCAATGTGTGAGCAAATAACAATTCTTCAAATATATTGCCTGGTTGAATCTTTGCTTAATTACTTATTCATCTATATGTACTTGTTACTGAAAAAAAAAAGATATAATGACTACTATAGTCCTCCAATTATTCTTAAGCTATTAAATGTCATTCAGTCATTCCTAAAATATTAAAAATATTTTCTACTTATCAATCTAGATCTATAATACGCATTATAGTAGTTGTCAATAACAATTTCCCCAGTACTGAGGGACAAATCTTTCTTCAATTGGAAATAAAATTAGTCTCACTGTCTCTCAGATGCAGAGTCACTGTTACAGCTAGTGTCCAGTTATTTACATTACAGGATCTGGGATCCTGATACAGTCCAGCCCACACCAGATGTTCCAGTCACAGTGCCTGGAATCCTTCTCAACCGCACATTTTCTTTATGACTGCTATAAATATTGGGCTGTACAGTGTCTCCATCTCCTTTGTTTATGGATGGTACTGCTCGTGATTTAAATGGGAAACCCATAAAGCAGTTGTTAGTAGAAATCTATTTGTAAATTGAGACAATCTATTGCTTAGATGAAGTGAAAAAAAGTCTAAAGTATGTGAAGAAATAAAGCCGTATTTAAATTCTGTGCAGCAGTGATACCATCAGAGAGGAAAATGAAGAAATCTGCCATTAAAACCCAATTTAATAAATCTGGGCCATTTCTTTATATGCTAATCATAATTGTGTATTTATTTCATGTTGCCATTACAAAGAGGAAGTAATGCAGCTGGCAACCTCATACGCTATCTTATGATACATTGTGTGCTTGCATAGCATATATGCTTATTGATGTCATCAGAGATTTCAAAAACATATGGCATGAGTTATGTGAGTGGAAACAAAAAGTTGATACTTTTGTCCATAAATTCACATGTTAATCCAAAGGTACTTGTGTCAATTTATTGAGGATAGAAATTTGTTTACTGAAGTACTTGCAAAATGCAGAATTCAGGGCATCTCAGGTTCTTTTAATTATTATTATTATTTTTAAAACCTGTATTTTGCGTTCTCTGATTCCTCTGTGAGGAAAAAATGTCATAGCGTTGTCTGCTTTTTCATTTCACTGAAGATTATATAGATATTGATACTACGCTTGATTGTTTTAATTTTCTCACATAGTTTGTATCGATATAATTTATTTATCATCTAAAACTGAATTAATAGTTTGTTGTCATTACAAAGAGAAGCTACAGCACTGTATCTGAACTCACCTTTCTCCATTGATGATTAGCACACAAGCTAGCATGTGGACAGTCATTGATCCTGCTATGGAGGTTGCATACTCATTACCACATTATGTTTCCATCAATACCTTAATGAAGCACCCTTGCTGGACACTTCAGACTGCTGTTTTCGGCATACACTCTGATTTTTCTAGTTTCAACCTGCATCACAGAGCGTAATCAAAGTGCCACTTTGGCCCTAGGTGTCAATGCATGATATCGGATAACTTGTCTTTCTGTCTTGCCTGCTTTTAGGAGATAATACATGGTGCAGAACCACCTACCTGGTGCTGACAGTCCCATAGTGTATGTCTGCATTCTGAAAACATATGTAGTTTTAAGCTTGATTCTTTTGGAAATGTACAGATGGAGATTTTCTTCAACTTCCAACATCTGTGAAAACAGAGAACATCAGTTCTTGTGGTTTCAGTCAGCCTGTCATAACAGAAAATTCCCACTGCATTTTCTTTCTCCAAAGTTTAACAAACTGGTGAGGTGCAGATCCACAAAATGAATGCTGTAATCTGGCAGATGCAAGTGGATTTTACCTTGTAAAATAATTTTGTTTGAAAAGAAACTCTTTTTTTTTGCATTTTCATATACTCCCTGTGCCCCCAAAACTTCACACATTATTATTCTATGAGAGTTAATACTGGCTAAATAAATATTATGCAGGTTAGAAATGTAGAACATCCTCCTTACTGCACAGGGTGGGTCTCTCCCCACCTGAAAATTTTCCTTTTATTTCCCTATTTGTACTTCATTAGGGCTTAGCAGGTTCTACAGACTCGAGAGGAAACTTCTCAGTCTTTTGATTTCCTTTTTCCATAATTTTTTCCAGCCCCTCCTGCTCCTCTATCTACTGCAGTAGACCCTTTAAATTCTGAGTAAAATGGTTTTGAAACACCCAAGAAATTGATAACCAAAAAAATATCTGTTGTGTGCTATATATGACACTTTTTGACCCTATTAACTTACATATTTTTTCCTACAGATTTCCATTCTAGTCACGTTCGAGTCTTGCAACTGCTTTAATCTGAATAGAAAGCTGTGATGAACTGTAAACTGCACTTAAGTATCCTTATGGTGTAATTGACTTCAGGGATGAAACAAAGAAAGCAGGCATAATAACTTTGTTTAATAGCAGCACATCATATCAAAGTTGATTACAGAGCAGCATGGCTGTGCTATTTCATTAATGACGTGAGAATACAAAGCATGTATTTTGTATGCATAGTTCAGAACAGATTATCCAAAGATCCTGTCCTGCAACATTTGCTGAAGTTTGTTTCATGGTACAGAAGCTGGGGAGCCTTACAGCATAGTTTTATCTATATGAGCTACAACCAAAAAATTTCACTGTCAAAATAAGCTTATTACGTGGTAAACTTTTGCCATACTAGCACCATCAATTGCTACCATAAAATTTTATTATTTAGCTGCAACAGGAGCAGTGAGCTGTGAGTGTGATATCCTTTGTTTATCACTTACACTTTTGAAATTAGTCACTCTGCTCCTCTCAGTCCACCAGCAAGATTTCATCTGGAGAGGGTTGCGGGAAATGGCTACAGATGGGAAAAAGCTAGAGAGAACTGACAGTATTTATAAATTTCTATTACACAGTTTTTGTAATAACTTCTTATACTGCAGTGAATTCATAAATGAGAATTAGAGTAAAATTATGCTTTGTTTTTTTAGAAAAAGCAAAGTCTTAAATCCATGGGGTAAAGCAACATAGTCATAAATGTATACAGACATATGCACACAAAGTGATTACTTTCTGCTGTAGTTCCAATGTACCATAATACCTGTGGGATTTTTCTGTTGCTGCTATAACAATTGTTCTAAGCAGGCTCATTTCTTTTGTTGTTGGCATAGAGATGAGGGGGCCGGGGGAGGTGGGGGAAGAGTGAGGAAGTGAGATGGTAGAAAATTCCATGGGATCATCATGAACAAAGTTCTGCAAAACCTATCACCTAACTGAATAAAATTGTGACTTGCACCTTCCCTAATTCATCTCCTGTACATCAGAACTTCAGATATGCTGTAGTTCTGAACAGAGATTGTGATGTAAAGTCCAAGTATGACAGGGTCACACATAAATTAAAATTGGATGCCTAAACTCAGCCCACATTTATAAGGTGTATTTGAGTCTTTAAAATTGTGGCATAAATGAGATCCTTTACATGAGTCTCAGTGAAAGAATTCCATTGTAGGAGTCCTTCAAAAACAAAGAATCCTAAAAATATTCTTCAAGGAAGGATCTCAAGCAAACTTGTTCATTTATGTTTATGGGTTTAGATTACCACCTTCAAAAAAAATTGTGCACACTACTTTCATTTGCATTTTCTGCATGGCAAAAGTACCTAAAAGGCAATGCAGGCAAAAATACATGATCTAGCTCTCAGAAATCTTTTAAAATGTGTCTCTGTGCTGATCATCCTATGAAATTCGACCTCCTTGAAGAAAGCTGAGAAGAGAACAAAAATATTCATGATCTGGGGCATCAGATACTTATTTTTACAATGATTGTTCATTCTTCGGAAACATCATAGTGGGTTTTTTTGCTGTTCTATGAAAGAATGAGCTCTTAGACCTGTTTTACTCATACTGCGTACTGCTCAGTGAAATGCATATGTCAGAAAGAAAAGTCAGGTCATTTAAAGCTCAGCTAGGAATATAAGCAGAAAATGTTAGAAATCTGAGCCAATGCTCAGATTTTGTTTTCCTGTTTCCAGCTAGCCTTTTTAAGCCGTTTGCTACTGTACACATTTTTGTGCCATCTCACTGTCTTTAACTGTTTGCTTACTGTTCATCTTTAACCTTTTCACCACTCATTTAGGGTGGTGCAACTTGCACAGCATTAGTTTTTGTGATGATGAGGTCCATCTCCTATGTTTCTGATTTACTTTTTCCTTTCTTTTCACTGATTCACAGTGCATAAAGATTGTAAGAATGCCAACATAATCTTGTCCAGCACAGTATTGGTGGGATTTTTGTTCATCAGTTTCTCCATTCTAAAGTAGAGGGTTTTTAAATACTTATCTTCAATTATTCAAAGGCTAAAATTCATTATATTTGCTTAAGGTATATAATTTAAACAAGCAGCATTCAGTAAATTCCTGCATAAAAAAAAAACATTCAGACACACATAAAAGTAATATTGCCATTATAACTGTCATGCAGGCAAGCATTATTCCTTTCATCAGTAAAACTACCATGGAGAATTTCTTCTGCTACTTTTCTACCAGTCTTGCAGAGTTACTTTTACTTAAGAATAACTGCCATTGATGAAAAATTGATGGAACACTGGTATAGTTGAAATACCTGCCTTGTGACGAACTTTACAAGTAGCTGTATCCTGTATCTCTTGGCTCTATTAATTCACAGTTTGTATCAATAACTCCAATCCAATCAACAGGAAAAGCTGAATGAAAGCTATTTAGAGCTCCTTTGCATTGGAGAGCTAGAAATACAATTCAGAAATTACTATTTAATTTCTACAAAACTTCCACAGGATGAATACTGCACTCTGAAAATACTTCATCTGATTTATTGAGTATTTGACATGGGAGACAGTTACATCTAGGTGACATCAAGTGACAAGTTATATAGGCTCCTAGCAAATAGAATACATGGTTCATGACAGGAGCACCTGTCACTGTAAACTGTAAGAAACAAAATATGTAAAATATGTATTTGTCATAGGAGGTTCAAGATATATCTTGGCTATACATCCTATTTTCAGTATTGGGTTTGCACCAAGAAAATCCAGAATCCAGCAATGCTGCTGTACGTCTTCAATTTTGACCTCCAGATCATTAGTTTCACCTCATATCTCATTGTGCCAAATCATCCACAATGATGTCTAAATGAAACAGCAACTAATTTTGTAGCAACTAAGCACATGGTATTCTGTTGGGGGGGGGGGGGGGGGGGAGGGGATCTAATTTTAATATGAAAAAGTGTTTCATTAGTTGTATTTCTAATGCACATTTCTTCAGTGTAAACCACACCTGTACAATGATTGTAGTGACATTACGCAATTTTTACTGGCCACTGGCAACTTAAAAAAACCCACAAAATTTGGTTATTTGGTTTATTTCATGTAAGCACATACTATGCTTTAAAAAAGCTGTTCTAAAGAGCATCGCTTCTACTTAACAAAAATTGCATGGGAAAAAATACCATTTTAGCCATTCTCCCAAACTTTCAGAAAAAAATTTCATTAGGTGGGAGTGATTTGGCCATGTGAGTAGGAAACAGGAAATGGCATATGTATTCTCTAATGAAACATATTTACCTATTACATTTGTCAGAGTAGATAATATTATTGTTAGATGTCCTTTTTCAGTGAAAATTGCAATCCTGCATTAAAACTTTGTTTAAATATAATACATATTTCATTTAGATTTGAAAGCTGGCATTTGAACATTTCTTTGCATATTTTTTGTAACTATGTTTCATGCTTCTGGATGGAGCTTAAGTATGCCTTCAAACTGTAAAAAAAATGTAGAGAAGCTGTTTGTGTGGTATTTACAGTTTTACTTTTGTCTGGGAGGAGAATAATGAACAGTTCATATAGTGACCACCTTTAATGCAGATTTTTTTTCTAGCTTTCCAAACTCAAAGAGGATTGCTGAGCTGTTAACTGTGTTTCAAAGTAAATATCCGAGCCATTTAGAGCAAGTTCTTGGACACTGGGAAAGGAACATTTCTTGGGCATCAGGATGGGAAGACCAGAAATTATGAAAGGGCCAGGAAGGAAATGGAAGCAACGTTGCTGTAAATGCTTATCCTGAGAGATCGATAGCTGCTTAATGTACCAGCGGTCCTCCAGCATGAAAAGGCTAGCTTTGTACTTTTTCCTTTGTAGATTTGGTGAACAATTTAAGGGGTTAAGTTCAAACTGGCTCAAATAGTAGGAAAATCCTGCACTTTTCCTACTTTTTGAGCCTTTTCAATTTTACGCATGTGCTGGAAAGTCTAGTAGAAAGAAGAAAAAATCCCAACTTAATCACCTCAGCAGATGATACAGAGAAAATCTGCTGCAGGGTATTCACGATGATATGCTAACAACACTGTGTGATCACCAATTACTGTGACTGTACTAGAAGAGCTCCTTAAATAATGAGTGGTACAATAAAAAGCACAGATTGCCATGATTATGAGTATCACCATGTTTTCAATTTTTTATGCTTTTCAAAAGCAGGATGTTTCTTCCAAAAAGCAGGAAGTGTTATTTGATAACCTTTATAAAAATCTAAATATAGGATTGATGTTTCTACTATTAATGATATTAATTTGAACTTTGACAGGCAATGATCATGAGTAGAACTAGTTTGAGAAAAGGCTGAAAATTGAAAAGCCGTAGAGCAAAAATAAGTTTTGTCATTTGTTCTGTCTAGAATGAAAATTAGAATAAATAAATAATAAAAAGAATATGCTACCTGATTTCATACTGATAATATCTTTGGATGCAATTGGGCAACGGGGGGAGAAGCAGATATTTGGGGAATTTATGTATCTTTGTCTCTACACAGAGTTAGTTCTATGGTGAAAGGGACTTTATTGACTACAACTGTTTGGTGTAAGTGATGACAGCAACAAAAAGTTCCTATTTTCTTTGGGTTGGACACCAGTTTGCATACTGACACATCTTTGGTCATTGTGCCTAGCCACATACAGTCCTGTACCCTAACCTATGTTCTGCAACTCTGACAGTAGCATCCCAGTAAGTGTAAAACATCTGGTTTATCAATATTTCAGTGCAAGTAAGTTGTATCATTTCAGATACATTAAATTGTGTGGTCAAAGATGTTTTCGTGTTTTCAAGAGTCTAATAGCAGTGATATTTTGCTAAGAGCAAAGGTACCAGTGTATAGAAGTTGATTATTTGGGGAATTATACTGAAGATTAATTAATAACCCATGTTTCCATGATGATTTGAGGTATAAGTAAGAAATCTTCTTCTAGCAGGACAGTGTTTAGGACTAGAATGCCCTCTTTTAAACTGTTGTCAATAACCCCTTGTTAGACGTGGTATTAGTTATTAAATATATTGCTCTTCAAATAGGCCTAACTAGGTATCTTTGGTCTTACCACAAGTATTATTATTATGTAAAGTTTCAAATATAGTAGTGATTTCAGCCTAGTACAGGACATGGTAGAGAAGGATATCATTACCCTTCAAATATGTCTATTACAACAAACTGGTTAAACAAATATACTGGGAAAAGCATCATTAGGCTTGTTAACAGAACAGAACTGGGTTCGCTGGTTTTCAAAGAGACTTCAACTTTCTGTCATCCTCCTATTGCAAATCAGAACCTTAAAGTTAAACCAGTAGATAATTTTAAACAAAGAAAATACATGTGTGTGTATATATAAATAAATATATATATATATATATATATATATATATGTCATATATGTATTTTCAGTGATCCGTAATATAATAAGATAACTATACTGGAAATTGGCTCTTTCATAACACTTAAAAATACTTCAGAATCATTAGTTAATTAGCAGAGTACTTACTAAGAGAAAAACTACACAAACATAGTGAGAGTGTGTTGAGCTACTCAGGGATGTATTGCTTTTTGGCACTGACTTAAGAACATTTACTTCTGATAAATTCTATTGCCTCTAAAGTACCACTTCTAATAGACTGTTGGGGTCCAGCCATTTCTGAAAAAAAGTTGTCTGTTGCTTGTTTGTTTGTTTGTTTGTGTGTTGTTAAGATCTCCCCAAATGCAAGAAAGCTGGGTTTCTAATTTGCTTTTGTTTTCACTCATCTTTACATTTGTCTGCCTTTCTGATTAAGCCAGTTTGTGGGCCTATCATTTGAATGACCTGAGAAAGAACGAAGCTTAATGGCTCTGTTTCATTTCTCTTTAGCAGAGGTATTCAGGAGAAGACACTTTACCAACTTCAGGCTTTGCACTGACAGTTCTGTCCAACTGTAGCTGATTTGAGCAGTTAATTCAAGTGTTCCTACACCTAAAAATAACACCTAAACACTGACATTAGGATTGAGTGTCCATATTAAACACTGAGCCTTCTTGCACAGTCAGATGCACACAAGACGAATGGTCAGGGCAAGTTTAGAATTTATTTTTTTCTGTATGTCTTGTCCAATGTGAAGACAGCTCCTGAAACACTGTATTCTGATGTGGACCAAGATTTCATTGACAGCAATCATGATTTGGTAGCCAGGAGATTCTTACCAGAGTGTCTTGAGGCCAAATACCATTTAATCCTCCATGCCTACTTTGGAGGGAAATCTCTGTGGGTTTCTACCAGAAAATGATAGATAGTCATATTTTTAAATATTTCTTACTTCCACTTGCATATACGAGATTTAGTGAGTTAATTTATATTAGATGCCTAGCATTATACAGTGAGATATTTTTTTATAAGCAAAATACAGGAAATCTCAAGATATGATTGCCATTCATGATGGTGTAACTTCAGCTTATTACTCTTTAAATGAGTCATAATTTTGTAATACTTTAGCATTTTATTATGTGTTTTACCATATCATTTTAGAGCATGGGTGTTCAACTGTTTATCTAGAAAGTCATCAAAACTATGTCATTGAAATAGCTCTTAATTTTAACCTATATGAAGAACCTCAAGTACAGGAACAGAACAGTTAAATGATATTTCCCTGTATCAACTCCTTTAACACTGTTGGCTGTCAATGATGACTGTAGAAAAAAGAAAGTAAAATGTCTGTATTCATCGGTATGCTATAAGTTATTACATATCTAGAAATAATTGCTAGGGTGCCTTACAAGGAGTTCAGATATCTTTATGATATGATACATATCTAAAATATTAAAAGTTTATTAGATGTTATTCAAAACCACCATGTTTTCCTCAAAAACGCAAATGGAAATCCTTGAAGAACAATTTTCCCTTCACTTCTCATTAGACTGGAACAAGAAGAAGTGGAAAAAGGAAGAACTGAAAATATGAGAGGATTTTTTTTTTAATTGTATTTAAGCACTTTGTACATTGGTTGGCCATTCAAGGGAAATCCCATATTTTGTTCTATACAGTTTGTTTACCTGTATATAACTGGATTTTATAAACATTTGATAAGATGATCTATAACCACTGTACAACACTGAAATTTTATAAGTATTCATTACAGCTTTAATATAAATTACTATACCTTGAAGCCTATGATCTTAAAACTGAGTGTATCACATTCAGGTATGAATAGTTGTAAGTATAGATATTGTTTGATGGGATATAAATATAACGCAGACAATTAATTACACGTGCTTTACAGAAGGTGTATTATTACAGTTGTAAGCATGATATATAAGAAATGCAAGCTTGGTTTGAGCTAAAATACTTGATTTTATATTTTATATGTTATTTTGCTGTTTTTTTTAAAAAAATAGTTTTGTGAAATCTAGAATATACATTAGAATACTCATGAAGGAGAAAAGAATTTCTGAACATATATTTATGGCTTACACACTTTTACACACTTTCTGGAGCTAAATAGAGTCTATTTCTGTATTTATCATAGCTGAGAGTTTGAAATTGCTCCAATAGGAAATGTTAAATAATGAATTTCATGATTTATAGACCTAGTCAACTTTACATCAAATTATTGAAATTTTTTTCTTCCCAACTGCAGTCACATTAAGCATCAAAGTGATGGGAATCTAAGTGTTTGCAGCAAAGGCATACATCTTCATCCTATTTGGTTTGGTACTGCATGCCTAAATAATTCTTTCTGCTCATATAATTGCTGACAACCAGTACAACCATTTATGTCAAATATCACTGCATAATGTAAGTATAATTAACTGTCTGTGACCAATGGTGGAAGATAGCTTTGAGCTAATTATACATACCCAACTATTGGACTAAATGAGAAAATTAATTTTCTAGCTTTATTGCAAAATCTAGATTTCTTGCTAAGTGGAATTTACCTAGCTACCTACTTTAGTAATAAATATATGGATGTAATTAGGTTCGGCAAGACACTTTCAGATTGTAATATGTTTATAAATACATATACATATATAAACCAACTGTTTGCTTATAGCTGATTGACTTTAAAAAAAAAAAAAGGAAAGAGTAAAGTTATTATGAAAATCTTACATGAAAACTCTTATAAGTTTTCTGAAGCTTTTTGGTTACCATGGTAATGGTTATCAGTTGGGCTTTAATATAGGACATAGTAGTGTTACAACTGTAGAAATTCAGTCTCCATGGTAAACTTGATAAAAACATCATGCTCTTCTTCTAGATATTCTGAATCATTCCAAAGAGCTGTATTAAAGACAGATTTCACTAGCAAATGTATTTTTAATAATTTATAATCTGTAGCAAAGATCAAAGGTTGCTGGCATCTAATTAGCTGATTAAATAAATGTGATCTATATGGCAGCAAATCTGAAAGCAATCAAGGAAACTGTACTCAAGACACTTGTCATTGTCTCCATCCCAACCTGTTGAGGACGGAATGACAGTATAATGACTCCCTGGCTTTTTGATGGGGACGTAATGATCTGAAGAATGTCTCATCAAGTTAAAACTACTCAAGCTCATCCATTTAACCTTTTAAAAGTTTGATACAGTGTGACTGTGATTAGAAATCAGTCTTCTGTCTAAGATAGGAACTGACAATTCAACCTAGTCAAAAGGACACTTCAGGCCTCGGTGGCCAGCATCTTCAGGCCGAACTGGTCAAAGCTGGAAGCACATCTGACCTTTTCACATGCATGTGTACAGCCTGGAGCCCCTGGGCTGTGGGACTCAGGCCAGATGCCACGGGTACAGCTCCTGCCACCACACGCCTATTGCAGTATGTATGGTTTTCAGTATTGTAATCCTATAAAACCTGGAACAAGCTTCCTTAGCCCAGAGGATATTTAATTCCTGTATATATATGGTGAGTGGTGGTCAGTTTGTGGGGAGTGAACCATTTAAGAGATGGCTGCTCTACAGGCTTACCTTCCTGGTCCTCAAAGTACACCTCAGTCTCTGAGTTTCTAGTTCTCCGTTACAAATAACTCCTGAGATTTAAATCTCTAAATTGTTCCTGTCAGGTTTATTAACCACTGACATTCTCATAACATTTATATGTAGTTTAGGCAGTAGAGAAGAAAACAAAGTTCCATCAGCTTAGCATTAGTTAAGCTGAAACTGGGGACATTGGTGGCATTTGGCAGCTGAGATGTCATTTTAGGGTTATGAAATAGAGGTACAGTGTGCTTTTAGTTGAAGATGTCTTTCGTGAAATAACAGCATGTTTAATATTTGAATAACCTTTTCCAGATTCCTAGTGTAATTCATTGTGATGAATCAGAGCACATAATACTTCCAGCATTTATGATTTCAGGCTATTAGAGGCATGACCGCTTTTGTTGCTCTGTTTACTTCTGATTCATATCATACGTTATTTCAGAATTGCAAGGGAGTGAATGTTCTTTCTCTTCTTCTAAAAGAGATGGAGCAAGTTTATTTCAAGGGATGGTGAAGCATAGAAGAAAATTGGTAAAGATATGTGTTGAAGGAGCCTTGTGCAAGGTATCCCAATCATAATTCTATAATTTTCTTTGGAAAAAAATATCATATTTTAAAAATGAGCTTTGTGTCTTTCACAAGGTCAGAAGTTTGGAGTTGTTTGGGACTTAATCTAGAGCAGTTCCAATGCTCAGAAATCTTTCTGATCCTGTTGTTCAGAAAATGGGTTATTTGAGTAGCAGTGAACTTCCTTTGCAAAAGTGTTTTATATATATTGTGCAGTGGAAAAAAATTATATAGATTCCTGATCACCCTTGTGACGAACAGTTCCTATGAATGCCTGTAGTGACTGCATTTCAAAATCTGTGGCCAACGATAGAAAGTCATGCTAGCTTTAGAACTCATGTTTAGCCATTTTTCAGAACACACCAGCAACCTGTTTGTGACATCCCTCCCTTAAAATATCTGATCTAGTAGCTGATGTGTGCCAACATATTTCCCTACTACAATTTCTGGTCTTTCCTTCCCCACCACTCCAGGGAAAGGTTGCTCCCAGCATTGGTACTAAAAGTATTGGGTTTGTTTTGGTTTGGTTGTTGTTGTTTTTTTTCCCCCTAAAGTTTTCTTCCTGCTCTTCCTTCAATTAGTGTATCTTTAAGGAAAACCAGTGCTCATATTGAGAGTCGTTGCCCATCAGGTAAGAGTGGTTGTCTATGCTAAGGATTCACGAGTCCTTTCCATTATATAATCACGTGGTTATGAGTAAGCAGATGAAGGCACCTATGGCTTTTGTACCAAGTTTGTCATGTGCCCCATGAACACGTTTGTGCATGTGCTGATGATAATTTCCAGCACTGTCATTGCTATAAATTTCAACACTAACATGGAATTTGGATATTGTGTGGAATGGGAGGTGCATTAGGATTTTGTCCTTCCTTGTTTGCTGTTCTGTTGCTTACTTGCTTGGACTTACTTTTACATTTACATTTCTATACGTTATAAAAATAAATTCAAAGTTTTAGTACTGATAAGCAGCACTCTGATAGGCTTTAATATTTACATGTTAGAAACACATTATTAGTCAGGAGGCTTTTGCCTTTTTATTCCCCCTTCCCCCCAAGAAGAAAAGACAAAAGGAGTGGCAGTTTTTGTCTTCCTTCTCCCAGCAACAGAAAAAAGGCAATCTCACATTCAAGATTGTAACCTGGCTAGTTAGAAAGAAACCAGTCTGCTAATGTTAGCATTTACAAATTTATTTGGAGAGGATTCATTTGGGCTTAGATTAATTACCTGATGAAAATGTGAGAATCACATGTTCAGCTACTGCTTAACTCGAATTACTAAGCAAACATGTAAGCTTAAGGTACATTCCTGTGAATATTGAGCTCAGTAAAGTAAATATGACTAAGGAAAGATTGTAAATATAGACAAACGGCAACTGCTTTTAACTCAAATAAGCAAAGTTCTGAACAGCTTCACCTCCAGCAACTCTGTATGAGACCAGATATTTGGATATCACATCAAGAACGTGAATAAACAATGCATTTGATGTAGCTTTGTTCTGATGTTCCTGTATTGCTCACAATCTTGCTCTCACTTATGTAGCCCTATAATACTTGCCATACAAATTTATGGATAAAAAGTGCATTGATACCAATTGCTGTGTGTCCTGGGTGTCTAAGCAAGATAAATAATTTCAAAATACAAAGACAGTTTTGCAAGTCATACATTAACTTGCTCTATATTTTAGAGAAAACAGAAATTATAGATTCTTATGCAGAATATATCCTGTGGAAAAAGCTGATTTTTATTTTTTTTATTTGTGTGTGTGTGTGTGTGTGTGTAGGTAATAAGGCTTTTAGATGTCATTGCCAATTATTTTTATAAGAAGATTGAATACTTTTCGTTTTTTTATTTTTACTTACAGGAAACTACAGAGGGAAGTAGAAGGCTATTCTTAGTTACAATGTGTCTGTGAATCAATAAATAGTTCAATCATAGAGAAAATTAGCTAGACACTTATATTAGTTTACTGGCAGTTTGGTTCTATTTCAGAAAGCATAGGTGTAAACAAAATCTCCAGTTAGTTTTGTTGCTAAAAAAGCCTCTTCCTTTGTGTGAAAATTCCCAGAGGACTTCTGTGGTCAATAGCTGGGAAGCTTTAAGATATGGGGGTTTTAACATATTTTTTTGTTTGTTCTGGTATACAGGATAAAGTATTTTGTATATTACATATTGGATATATTTAGGTTTTAAGACTACAGAAATGTTTCAGATAGTGATAAATTGTTTTTCCAAAAGAAAATGAAGTGTATGGGTTTTCATCAAAGCAGAAGTTTGATAGGATACAGGATTTAATAGGAAGGCAAGTAGTGTTCAGTATACTTGTTACATGTCTGGAAAGAAAGATGAAGGAGGAGGTGAAACAGATGAAACTGTGTCCTTAGAACGATGACAAAGGCCACTGTGTGCGACAGGTTATTCAAGGTAACAGACTTTTAATTCAATAAGTTGTAGATTAATTTCTTTTATGTAATTTCTAAATTCTCTGGTTGTATTCACTTTCTTCTCTTCTGCTTATTTGTACAGTTAAGACACTTTGTCATTCCAAACAGCTGTACTGTCCCTTGGTATACTATGCCTTGTTTAAACACAGCTGTCTGTTGTATTTCACCGATATGTGTAGTCAACAAGAATAAGAACACACCTGTATTGCAGCGCTCTTTGCTAGCAGCTTGTAATGACATCTTTTAGTTATGCATATTGTATGGCTTTTATTCATAAATCAAAAGGGAAAAAGGCCAAGCAATGAAATCATCCCCTAAGAAGTTTGTTGTTTACTACAGAGTTGGCAAAACCTATTACAAATAACCACTATTTACTGTAGTAGGGATACTTCATTGATTTGATATAATTTTATCATTATATCTTCCCCCCACAAATAGATTTTGCATATTGAATGTGTTTAGTGGGTTTATTCTGATTAATTCATGATGTGAATCAGGATCTTTATGCGTTGTCATTTTCTGCATGTTTTTGAAACAGGAGCCAGCTTGCTTTCCATTTTCATTCCATTTCCTTCTTGAGGCACATGATGCTTAAAAAAATAGTTATTTTCATAATAATCTACTTTAAGACTTCTCTCAGTTTCTATACTATTCCACTTCCTTTCTCCCCAAATGCTGTTTGACAACTTGCTGGCAGCAAATGTTAAAGTGACTAATTACGTTACATCCTCTACAGCTGTAATGTGTTATAATGCAGGCTAGAAAACTGGTTTCTGGCAAAAAGTCCTGGCTTCAGGAGCCAGGTCACTAACACACAGTGGCTGGATGAAGGAAGAGTGCTGGTGCTTGATTGATGTGATGCAAACTGTACCGAAAGCAGCCTCCCCAGCCTTTCAGCTGAAAGCAAAGGCTCCATGTGAGTAGCCTCCAGCAAAATTCAAGTGAATTAATCAGGAGACAGTAGGAAGAAACTCGAAGATTAATGTAATTTTGAAAGGGTCATTGAAAAAGTTCTTAATTATCATGGCTATAGCATTGCTGTTTCATAAAAACTGACATACTTTATTCGGCAATATGTCTATAGATGAAGGTATTAACTGTTTGAATACAAAAATTAAAAAATCAGTTTAAAAGCTTAATCTATTGTTTCTGTCAAGATAATATATTTTAAATTTTCATGTTAAAATAATTAAAAGCACATGGAATTAGTTCTGAAGTTAAATTACCAAATCATGACCATTAAAAATATACTTTCATTGTTGGAGCTTGTGCAGTGCAAGACTATTTCAAGCAAGTGCAAGATACGAGATTGTGACCTTTTACCAAACAAGCACTTCTCATAATTGTAATTGCCTTGGGCTACTAAATGCTATTCTTAGGCTCATTTTCACAATAATTGTACAGGTATTTGAAAAGGTGTGTCATAGGTCTTTGGTGCCCAACTTACAATAGTCTGGTATGATTACAGTTAATTAAATCCCGTGGAGAAAACTGTACTTAATCATGTTAATTGGTTGAATAAAAAGATCTAGAAATTTGTAGATAAGACCAATAAAGTCTTTTTTCTCTCTTTTTTCTCCCTTCTCTCCTCTCTCTCTTTTTCTTCTTCCTCTGTTTTGCACCCAGTAGTGTTCACAGTTTTGGAAATGTGAATCTTTTAATGATTCTTCTTCACTCCAAATTTTATTTAAGCATTTGGTTTTCATTTATTATGCAAGCTTGGGTTTTTTTCAAAATGAATAAGCAAATTATGCCTAGAAAAAAAAAATAATAAGGCTAACTTCAGTCAACTGCTTCTGATGTTACTTGAGATGTTTTTAAGAGTTTTCTCCTCATTCATCCATCCCCTCAGCTGTTTCCCCTGCAGTACAGCTAGGAAAATAATTTTTGAGTTTGCATCTGTATCTCTTAACATTTATTTCCTATTTTGTTTTGTTTTGGGACCTTGGACTTCCATTTCTATTGAAACAACAATCTTGCTTAAGAGGAGCTCTATGCTGACAAGTTAGTTTGCTCAGTGGACCTGTTGCCTACAGATAATGCAGAAGAAGACCAGATCACTGGGTTTGCACACATCATGAGAACGGACTCAGACTGGACCAGCTGGCCCAGAGGCAGAGCTTGCTCTCTATAAATCAGTAGGGAATTTATAAGCACTGCTTATGATTTTAGTACAAAGTCCTCTAGGTCTGTCTAAGGAGACACAGATGGGGCTATGGGTCCTGCATGCAGCTCCACTTTAATAATCTGTGGAAATTATTTCTGCTGATAAGTTCAATGTGAACTTCTATGAATATTTATAAGGTTGAAAATAAAATACAGACAAAAGTGCTGAGTAGTAGGAAAATCTTTAAGAAAAAAGAGTACATTTAAGTACTTTATGACAGAGTATCTTAATACTTCATAAGCAAATAATTCTCAGCAGATAGAAGGATGATGGGTGTTTTGCACATTTTAGTTTTCACTTCTCAAAAACAACTGTTCTTTCTGCTAATAGACAGAAGCTATTAGGCAGTCTATTTTATTTCCCTGAATTTTCTACTTTCATTAGAGGTCAATAGGATTTATCTACTAATTGTTCCAACTTTTAGCCATCTAGCCATCCTAAGATTACAAAAATGTTGCATTGTAGTTCTTAACCCTATCTGACCATATTTCATTTATTTTAACATTTTATTATTTATTTTACAATTACCACATTGACAACTGCCTATCTTTTCTGTGTTCAACTCCTGCCTTTTTCCATTTTTGTATTTCCAAAATACCAGAAAAATGCACATTATAGCTACTTAAATATCTGGGGAGGGTGGGGAATGGAGATGCTAAAACATATCTGCAGACTGTGAAGACAACAGTTTATACAGAAGAGTGCAAAAGTGGAAATGCTTATTAATGAGGTAAATTCATTTTAGTAAGTGCATCTTTAGGTGCATTTACAATAATAAAAATGCTAATATGCTTTCAAACACTCCCAAAATATGTGATTGTTCTTGACTTCAAAGTACCTTTTTCTGATGTTGACTCATAAAATTAAGAAAGTCTATTGTATGAAGTAATTCTTGAGACTAAAAACATATTTTAGATGTTCCTACATCTGCTGCCAATGCTCAGCTATTAATAACTTGGCTATCACTTACAAGCAGCTTTTAATAAGCCTGTTTTTTCAAGAAATGACAACACTTGGCAGAGAAATTGGCCCTTATTTTCTTTGTAAAAAGTTTAGCAGTCAAAAACCTGTCTTAGAAAAGTTTGAAAGAGTCTCATTTGCATGTGAGTTCTTGTGTTAGAACTCCAGTGTGAGGCTGTTTTGTCAGGGGCAAAGCAGAGATGGGCTGGAATTAAACAGCCTCCCTTCTTCATCCAAAACATCTTTATTATGGAAAATACATCAAGAAGATTAGGAAGATAGACATTTATTAATAACATAGGTTATTTCTTTATGGTCCCTTGAACATGAGTTGGTTATTTTGCCCTACTTTCAGAAGGGGTTTTAGACAAAATAATATCCAGGTTAAGGTCCTTTCCAATGTCAACCATCCTATGATTCTGATTTTTCACACGAGTATAATTTTAGAAACTCTCCTTGAAATATCCACGTATCGATGAGGCATTTTTATTTATATATAAATAAGAAACAAAATATTTGCAAAAAATACATTTTTTTCAGTGACACTTTCTATTCAAAAAGATTTATTGCAGCCTCCTTTTAATATATCTACAACATTTCTCTCTGAAGTATGTTTTTTGAAATCTGTCCAGTGTTGCACATCATAATTTTCTAGCATGATTTGCTATATAATCATTTTATTTTTTTTTTGCTTTTCCTTGCACTGAATGTTTTGTTCTCTGATGTATATGATTGGTTTGATTTCCAATATGTATTAGAACTAAATCTCCTCCTTTCCCACCTTTCCCTTTAAATAAGAAGGAAGGAGAGGCAGAAAAGATTTGCATACATCAGGGACACACACTCACTGTGACTTCTTTTGCCTTCCACATTGCTTCCTAGCATGAGAATTTCCCAAAGAAAATTACTATGGCATGGATCCAGGGTTCTTCCACACCACAAATTTTTCCAATTTCTTGCTTATGATTTCTGATAGCTTGAATCCACCTAGCACTTTAAAGCTAGTTGTACTCCCAGAAGAGAAACACAGATAATATATCTGGCTTCATACCATTTTTAGTATTTGTTTCTTAACTTTTTTTTCTGTTGCTGTCATAAATGAAATATATTCATGTTAAATTTATCAGAAGTGAGTCTGGCTGAACAATGCTTAACTTGTAGCATATTGATGAATATTTTTGAAATACACATGAAGGATAAATATAAACATATGGAAATGGTTTGGGACCCCACAGACACTTGATAAATTCAGTTCTATCAAAATAAGTAGCAAAGTAATGATAGGAAAGAAAGGTTCAAGTACTGCAAGATTTTGAACCTTTGCATTTATACATGAAGCTGCTAATTTCAGTAGAAATGTGTGATGTTGTCATGCTTTCCTCCACTCTTCCTTATGCAAAGTGAAATTGGGAGTGAATTGCTTTCCTTTCTCATTCTCTTCCTCTGTCACTGAGTATGCTTGAAATTGATACATATTCCTAACACAGAAAGTAGCTTCAAGTTTCCTTTTTCTGGAGTGCTTTTTTACTTTCTTTTGAGCCTCCATTGTGGTGGTATCTGCAGTTGCAATTTGTGAATAGTCCACTTGATGACTAACTTAAATTGATGTGCTACAGCCTGTTAAGCTTGCCACCAGCCTAGCTGAGGTACCATTCCTTGTTACATTGCCTTTTATTGTGTGTTCCCCAGCGATCAGCTCTAAACAACTATAATGAGGCTTTAGCTGGCTTTGTATTAGATAAATAGCAAAGCTGAGCAGAGGGCAAAGCAGCAGAAAGGAATACCATAAGGATGGCATTTCTCAAACTGTTAAAAAAAAGTAATAGTAATTACCTTTTTAATTTTTTTAAAAAATGTTTTGAAAAATAGTAGATTTGAAGAATAGTGTCATTATTTACTTTTGGCACTGATCTGATACTTTCAGTGTGTCCTGGTTTTGGCTGGGATAGTATAATTTTCTTTTTAATAGCAGGTGTGTTTGGGATTTAGTATGAGAATAATAGCAGACAGATGTTTTTGCTGTTAGTAAGTAATCCTTACTCTAAATCAAGGACCGTTCAAGTTTCCCATGCTCTGCCAGGGAGCAGGAGCACAAGAAGCTGGGAGGTAGCAGAGACAGGACAGCTGACCTGAACACAAACAAAATATTCCCAAAGGAATATGCCATACCATAGAATGTCATGCTCAGTATACAAACGGGGGGGAGTTGTCCAGGGCCTGCCAATTGCTGCTTGGGGACTGGTTGGGCATCGGTCAGTGGGTGGTAAGCAATTGTATTGTGCATTGCTTGGGGGTTTTATGCTTTGGGTTCTATT